>NC_056747.1:419868452-420168452 GCF_019279795.1 Protopterus annectens | reverse complement strand
TCCAAAATATCTCTGGATCACCGTCAGGGTTGGCGTCCGAGGGGTGAGAGGGAACCAGCTCTTGAGGCCCAGCTGATTCAGTCTGGGAGGCTTAGAATTTCTAAATCAGCGGTAGTCAGGGGCTGCATAGGCACCTCGCTGAAAACTGGAGAACCGGCGGCAGGCCTTGCTGAGGCCCCGGTATCTGGTCTTGGTTGCCTGTCCTTATCCTTGCAGTTTTTAATCATTGCTAATGTCGGTTGCTCTGACATGCTATAGTAAAATTTTCTGCCAAAATAATGTCGGGTGAAATTTGCCCGACGCTTGAATGTACGTTTGTTGAACCTAGCACAAAACCGACAGACGTCGTGGTCTGGGCCTAGGCAAGGAATACAGTAAGAATGAAAATCCTTATGAGGTATTTGCTTCCCACAAGAAATGCAATTAACTTTGTCTGACATTGGTCTGAGGCAAGAAAAGTTTCCCCAACGGGGTACTTAGCTTTAGAGAAGACTTCGGGCTGAAATTCGATTAAAAAATCTCAGGAGCTAGCCGACCGGCACTTGCGAACTGCTTCTGCTTCGGGCACCGCGCGGCAAGAAAGACTGGTGAAAATGGCGTTGGCTGCCTCTTTTATCCCCCTGTCGCACTGACGTCAGGGAAGAAGCGACAACAACCGACGCCGGACCAAGACTTTGGGATTCGGCCGACTGCGGGACCGCCTGACGGCAGGATAACCCAAGTGTGATGACTGCAGCAGTATAATACGATCAACATTTGGTAATGCATTGTGCCAGCTACGAATCTGAGTTATCTTCTGCAATTTTGTCTGTTTGGGACATGCAGGTATGCCTCTGAGGTCCAAAGTAACAAGTCAAGCCTTCTTGCCCAGCATGGGAAGACGTTGCTGTAGTGTCAACATTTTGAATTTTGTAACATCCAGGTAAGTATTTAGAGTAGATAGGTCCAGTATGGGTCTCCAGGCTTTGTCCTTTCTGGGGACCACGAAAAGTCTCGAGTAAAATCCCTGTCCTTGTTCGTGTTGTGGCACTTTATGAATAGCTCTCATGTCCATGAGGGCTGTAATTTGTTTTTGTGCCTCTGCCCACTGATTTTGTGGCAGGTCTGGCATTCCTTTTGGACTTGGTAGTCTGTGAAAGTGGAAACGGTAACTTTGAGACAATATTCAGAACCCATTTGTCTTGGCTGATTATATGCCAATTTTGTGAAAAAAGTGCTAGTTTCCCCCCTAAGGGAGCGGCCAAAAGGTAAGTGCTTGGCATTTGAAGGGGGAAGTCATTGGGACTGTTTCCTATAAGGTTGTGAATTGTCTTCTCCTCCTTTTGGGGTTGAAGCACCCCACTGTCATGGTCTGTAAGAGCCTTGGGTGTCTGTATCTGCCTCTTTGTGGTCTGTCTGACACTGGAAAGGACCAATTTTTAGAAGGCCAATTTCTGCTAAATCGAGGTGGCTGTACCTGTCAGAAATCCTTCACTGTTTGCATAGATTTAGCCTTATCCTCCATTTTTCTTTAATACCTCTTCTGCCTTAACACCAAACAAGATATCATGCTGTAAAGGAGCATCCAATAATTTTGCCTTAACATGATCAGGTAAACCTAGTTCTTTTAACCAAACATGCCTTCGTATCACAGATCCTGTAACTGCGGCTCTACAAGAAGCCTCTAAAGAATCAAAACCACCTTGCAGAGTACGTTTTCCCACTTGTTCAGCTGCATGCAATAAATCCTGCATTTCCTTATAGTCAGGACCTTCTGAGCTTGTAAGCATTTTCTGTTTTAACAGAGACATTAAATATTGTTGGTATTTAAGCATGTGGAACTGGCAATTTAAAGCAGTTACTGCTAAAGTTGCAGAAGTGTAAACTTTCTTCCCCCATCTATCCAATGCTCTAGAATCCCTGTCAGAGGGAACTGGATTTTTAGCAGTGGAAGCCTTTACCCCTTTGGGACCCTGGGAAATAGTTTCTGGGTCAGCAGCAGAGTTTTTATAAAGAAATGTGTGAGAGTCAGGGACTCTGTAGTACCTACCTGGCTTGACTGCAGCTGGGGGCAAAGAATCAGGGGTTAAACTGGATTCAGAGAACACATCATCCACAATATCTAACACAGGCGGAATAGCAAGGGGGCCTGTGCTGAGGCAATAAAAGAAAATCGCTGAGCCTTTTCTTGGATTCTGAATAATCCTGACTCTCCCCAATGGAAATGCTCCCTCATGGTATGTAGTTTCCCCAAAAGAGTAATCCTCAGGAGGAGAGGCTGAAGGGATTGATTCTTCAGCATCAGAGTCCTCATAGGGTGATAAAGAGTATTCCTGGTCTGAAGAGGAATCAGAAGAAATGGAAACCTGGTCAGAGGAATCGTAGTCTGTATCCTGCGCCTAGGCCTTTCATCAGGAGGGGGATGGGAACCCCTGATCAGAGTAATTAGGTCTTCGGCATTTTGAGCATCTGTTTTTTTAGGCATGGAGGCCTGACCAGGAGAATGCTGTACTTGTTTCTTTGTCTTTAATGGAGTTTTAGACTTGGTTGTTGTTTTGATGGTAAGCTGTGAAGGTCTGAAAACACCCTCAGAATCCGATGCCTGCTCAGCGGCTCCGGACCCATCTGAGGGGTTAAGTTCCATAGGCCCAATACCTTGAGTTTCCAGAGGCCTAGAAATCTCCACATGGGAGTTGGAGGCAGTGTGTGGCTCTGAGGTAGCGGGTGTCAAGGGGCTACAAAAGCGCCTCACTGAGAACCGGCGACTGGCCTAGAAGAGGCTTCATCAGTTTTGGACCTCGGATGCCTGTCCTTATCTTTGTCTTTGCATTTGTGTATTCGGGTAGTCGGTTGTTCTGACGGCATGGTATAATTGAACCTTCGGCCAAAATAATGGCGAGCAAAATCAAACCGACATTTAATAGTGCGCTTGTTGAATCTAGCACAAAACCGACAACTAGTGACGTCGTGGTCTGGGCCTAGGCATGGAATACAGTAAGAATGAAAATCCTTATGAGGTATTTGCTTCCCACAAGAAATGCAAGTATTAACTTTTACTAACATCGGTCTGAGGCAAGAAAAAGTTTCCCCAATGGGGTACTTAGCTTTATTGAAGACTTTGCTTCTGAAATTCGAATTCGGAAATCTTAGGAGTCGGCCGACCAGCACCTGCGAACTTATTTTGCTTTGGGCACCGCGCGGCAAGAAAGACTGAAGAAAATGGCGTCAGCTGCGTCTTGTATACCCCTGGCACACTGACGTCAGGGAAGAAGCGACAGCAACAGACGCCAGACCAAGACTTTGGAACTCTGGCAGACTGCGGGACTGCCTGACAGCAGGATAACCAAAGTGTAATTACTGCAGCAGTGAAGCACGATGAACATCTGTGCAGATACCTTATCCGTGGATCCCGAAGCTACTGAACCCTGAAGGGCGTCTCCCAACTCCTTCAAGAGATCCCTTTGAAGTCTAGTAAAATGGGACAGGTAATTCAGCAATCTTAAGGTAAATGCCGCCAAAGAGAAGGTACGCTTTCCATACCTATCCGTCGTCTTGGCCTCCTTATTAGGAGGATGGACATTAGATGTCTCTGACAACTCCTTTTTCGTGTTTGCCGCTACCACCATACCATCAACAGGAACTCCCTTAGAAAGAAAAGACATCTTCCATAGCAGTCATGAATTTGTTTGGCCTCCTTGGGACAGGCTCTGCTGTGTCCTGGGAGGTCCAGGCTTTCCGGGATATGACCCCCAAAAGCTAGTCATAAGGCGGTGTCATCCAGGAGGTGGAAGGTCGGGAACCAAAGGCCTTAAAGTACACCGATTCTTCCTCATTAGGGTAAGAGGTCTTCCAATCATCCCTCTAAGGATTTCAAGGATGTCAGAAAAGGAGACATCCTCAGAGGGGGAAGTACAGTTTTGTACCTACCATAAATGCAGATTTTTGAGTGCTCATACAGCTGCAGTCATCACACTTGGGATATCCTGCCGTCAGGCGGGTCCTCGGTCGTCCGAATTCCAAAGTCTAGGTCCGGCGTCTGTTGTCGTCGCTTCTTCCCTGACGTCAGAGTGGCAGGGGTATAAAAGAGGCAGCCAATGCCATTTTCTTCAGTTTTTCTTGCCCCAGATGTCAGGTGCCCCCAGAAAGGAAGGCAAAACATGATGTTATGCAAACATACATAAGTAGATAAAACAAAACAGTAGTTGCAAGCAAATACACCATAAAGGAATACCCCAAACAGGTTGTATGATAAAGGTGTTTGGCATAAGCCCTGTCCTAAAGAGGGGATGGAGGGAGGGTAACCTGGACTGCAGCTGTACGAGCACTCGAACATCTACATTTATGGTAGGTACAAAACTGTACTATGTTCATCGTGCATACAGCTGCAGTCATCACACTTGGGTAGAATCCCATAGCTAAGTAAGGGTGGTTGGTACTAAGCGGAATTAGGAGGGGCTAGAATGCCCTGCAGGACTGCTGTGGCAAAGCCCGCTCTAGATTTTGAGTATAGTGGAAGGTGGTAGTGCTTGGAGAAAGTGTGCACTGAACTCCAAGTTGCTGCTTTCAAAATGTCTTTGGTAGGGACCCCCCTGAGGAAAGCTGCTGAGGTAGCTGTAGCCCTGGTGGACTGGGATCTGATGTATACAGGCACTGATTTTCCATGAAATGAATAACAAAAGCGTATGCAGTAAGCTATCCATTTTGAAATAGTCTGTTTGGAAATAGCTTTTCCTTGAGCACCTGTAGCATAGGACACAGAGTTGTTCAGATTTTCTGAATGACTTTGTTCTGTCAAAGTAATAACGAAGTTGCCTGTGAATGTCCAAGGAATGTAGTAGCCTCTCTCCTTTGTTCTGTGGATTTGGATAAAAAGTAGGTAAATGAATAGTCTGATTCAAAGACACACTGGATACTACCTTTGGCATGAAGGTAGGGTTGGTTCATAAGGAAACCCTGTCCTGATGGAAAATGATGAATGGTTGCACAGCCATGAGGGCCTGTAGCTCCGAAACCCTACGTGCTGAGGTAATAGCCAGAAGGAAGGCTGTTTTCCATGACAAGTATTGTAGCTCTGCTGTAGCAGCCGGCTCAAAAGGAGGCAGTGTCAGCTTCTCCAATACAAAGTTGAGGTCCCAAGCAGGAGCTGGTGGTTTCTGTGGGAGTTGTATATTTTTTGCCCCTCTGAGGAACTGCCTTAAAAGTGGATGTGAGAATAAAGGAGGATCCGTATTGTACTGTGCTGAAATGGCTGAAGCATGGATCTTGATGGAAGAGAAGGAAAGGCCACTGTAACATCTCAGCTAGGTACTGTAAAATCTGAGGTATATTTATTACCCATGGATTCTGACCCTTAGCTTGATTCCAGGCACAAAATAGTTTCCATTTGGCGGAGTAGGTTTTTCTAGTAGAGGGTCTCCTGGCCTCCAAGATGACATCCTGCACCTCTCCTTGGAGAGGAAAGTCTGTTGGCAAATTAAGGTATTCTCCATGCAGCTAGATTTAGAGTTCTGAGCTGGCGGTGAAGGGTCTTGTAATTGTGCTGGGACAAAAGAAGAGGAACTTGTGGAAGGATCCATGGTGGTGAGTGTGACAGGCTCTTTAGAAGAGGATACCAGTGCTGTCGTGGCCAGTCTGGAGCAATGGAAATCATTTGTGGCCTCTTCTGCTCTGGTTTTTAATAGGACTTTGGCCAGAAGAGGTAGAGGCGGGAAGGCATACACTGTCAATGCTGTCCAATTGAAAGAGAGTGCGTCCACTTTCCAGGCCTGTGGATGATAGGTCCTTGAGCAGAATTTCTCCAACTGGTAGTTTCTGTGGGTAGCAAATAGATCTATGTCTGGCTGTCCCCATGCCTGAGTTATCTCTGAGAAGACTTGAGGATGTAACTTCCATTCGTGTGGGTCTGTCATATTTCTGCTTAAGTTGTCTGCCAGCGTGTTTTCCTTCCCTGACATGAATTGTGCCTGTAGTTGAATTTGTAATTCCAGTGCTGTGTTCCACAGGGTCATGGCTTGTCTGCACAGGGGGTATGAATGCGTTCCCCCCTGTTTATGTACCACATGGCTGTGGTGTTGTCTGTCCTTATTAACAGCTGGCCTGGATGCAGTAGGTCTTTGAAGTATTTTGAGAGAGCATTTTGCACAGCTAGCATCTCCTTCTGGTTGATGTGTAGGTGCATCTCTTTTTGGGACCATTTTCCCTGAATACACTGACCTGCCATGTGTGCTCCCCAGGCGTAGTCTGAGGCGTCTGTTGTGATGATATGAGTTGCTTGTGGTAAGCAGAAAGGAAGACCCGTGTTTCTTTGGCATGCTTGAGCCCACCACAAAAATTCCTTTTGAAGGCATGGAATGAGTGGTATAATTGTTTCCAAGCTGTGGCTGTGTTGAGACCATAAGTTTTTTCGGTACCATTGTGGTTTCCTCATATGCAGCTTTGCAAATGGTATTAGTAGGATACAAGATGCCATGAACCCCAGAGCCTGCAGGATTTTCCTTGCAGTTAGCCTGGTTAAAGTTGCCATTCTGTTGAAGTATTAGGACAGTTGCACTGGTTTGTCTGGCGTGAGGTAGGCCATCTGGGTCGTTGTGTTTAAGCTGGCCCCCAGGAAAATTATCTGTTGAGAAGGTATTAGTTTTTGATTTCTTTTTGTTCACTGTGTACCCCAGGCAGTTTAACAGATTTATTACAAACGCCAGATGTTGCAATAGAATGTCCTTGCTGTCTGCTTGGATCAGGCAGTCGTCCAGATATGGGTAGATTTGGATTTCTCGTTGTCTGCAGAAGGCAATTACTGATGCCAGGCATTTCGTAAACACTCTGGGCGCAGTAGATAAGCCAAAGGGCAATGCAGAGAATTGGTAATGGGTTAAACCTGCAAGAAATCTGAGGTATCTTCTGCAATCTTGTCTGATAAGGACATGCAGGTATGCCTCCTTGAGGTCCAACGTTACCAGCCAAAACTCCTTGCCCAGCATGGGAAGAAGCTGCTGTAATGTGAGCATCTTGAATTTTGGTACTTCTAGATATGTGTTTAGAGTAGATAGGTCTAAGATGGGTCTCCAATCTTTGTCTTTCCTTGGTACCAGAAATAGCCTTGAATAAAAAACTTGACCTTGTTCTTTTGCAGGCACCTCTTGAATTGCTGTCATATCCATGAGAACGGTAATTTGTCTTTGTGCTTCTGCCCATTGATTTTGTGGCAGGTTTGGCATGCCTCATTTTTGGAAGGGTGTGAAAGTGGAACCTGTAGCCTCTGTCTATAATATCCAGAATCCATTTGTCCTTTGTAACAATGTGGCAGTTTTTTGAAAATAAGGCCAGTTTTCCGCCCAATGGTGCTGCCATTATAGCTTTGCTTGGCAGGCATAGGGGAAAGTCATTGTGTCTGTTTTCTAAATGACTGGTCTATCTTCGCCACCTCTTGGGGCTGGAGTTTGCCACTGTCTAGCTCTGTAAGATCCTTGAGGTTGTCCTCTAACCCTTGGGCGTCTGTATCTGCCCCTTTGGGGTCTGTCCGTGGCTGGAAAGGACCAATTTTTTGAAGGCCAGTTTCTGCTAAAGCGTGGAGGCTGCACCTGCAAGAAATCTTTAACTGTTTGCATAGATTTCGCTTTTTCCTCCATTTTCTTTAGTACCTCCTCAGCTTTAACACCGAACAATACATCTTTTTGTAGTGGTGCATCTAATAACTTTGCTTTGACATGGTCTGGTAAAGTTTGTTCTTGGAGCCAAGCATGTCTACGTATGACAGACCCCGTGACAGAAGCTCTACATGAGGCCTCTAAAGCATCAAAACCACACTGCAAGGTATGTTTCCCCACTTGTTCTGCTCCATGCAACAAATCCTGCAACTCTTTCAAGTCTGGTTGTTCTGTTTGTGTCATTTTGCTTTTCAGCTGAGATAGCAAGAACTGTTGGTATTTTAACATATGAAATTGACAGTTTAATGCCCTCATGGTTAAAGTGGCTGATGTATACACCTTTTTCCCCCACCTTTCTAATGCTCTTGAATCTCTCTCTGAAGGTAAAGGGTTTTTAGCAGTAGAGGCCTTAATCCCCTTGGGACCCTGTGAAATTGTTTCTGGGTCAACAGTATGGCTTTTATAAAGGAACTGGTGAGAATCAGGAACCTGGTAATATCTGTCTGGTTTAACAGGGGCTGGAGGTAATGAATCTGGATTAAGACTGGCTTCTCCGTACACATCATCCAAAATATCTAAGACAGGAGGAATAGCCAGGGGCCTATGCTGGGGAAGTAGTAGAAATTCCCTGAGCCTTTTCTTGGAATCTGAGTAATCTTGGCCTTCCCAGTGGAAGTGCTCTCTCAATGTATGCAGGGTTTCCCCAAAAGAGTAGTCCTCGGGGGGGGGGGGGGGGTAGACTCCTCAACATCAGAGTCTTCAAATGGGGAATAGGCGTAATCCTGGACCTCAGAATGGTCTGAGGTAATAGAAGCCTGGTCTGAGGAAGGGGAGTCTTCCTCCAACCTGGGCCTTTTGTCTGGGGGGCGGCTGAGAACCCCTGATGAGAGTATTCAAATCCTCAGCCATTTTAAGCATTTGTTTCTTAGGCATGGGGCCTTGAGAGGGGGTCTGAGGACCCTGTTTTTTAATTTTCAATGCAGCTTTAGATTTAGTGAACAATTTAATAGAGGAGGTGGTAGGGCCTGAAAACGCCTTCAGAAATGGCAGGCCTCACTACATTTTCGGTTTCCCGCCATGAGTGGCGTCGGTATCTGCAGTGGGAATGGAGACAGAGGATCCTGTGACCTCGGGTAATGTAGTTGCCGGTAAAGTAGTTTCATCGGTAGTCAGGGGCTGCGTAGGCGCCTCGCTGAGAACCGGTAGTCGGCCTAAGCGTGATCTCAGTACTCGGTGCAGGCCTCGGATGTCTGTCCTTACCCTTGCGTTTTTTGCCTAAAACTGGCGTCGGACCATCCGACGACATGATATAATTAAATTGTTTGCCAAAATAATGAAGGGCGAACTCCGCCCAGCGCTTAATAGTGCGCTTGTTAAACCTAGCACAAAAATGGCAGGCAGAGACATTGTGGTCTGGCCCTAAGCAAGGTATACAGTAAGAGTGAAAATCCTTATGCAGTATTTGCTTCCCACAAGAAATGCAATTATTAACTTTGTCTGACATCGGTCAGAGGCAAGAAAAGTTTCCCCAACGGGGTACTTAGCTTTAAAGAAGACTTCGGCTGAAATACTATTCGTAAATCTCAGGAGCTGGCCGACCAGCACTTGCTAACTGCTTCTGCTTCAGGCACCACGCGGCAAGAAAGACTGGAGAAAATGGCGTCGGCTGCCTCTTTTATACCCCTGCCGCTCTGACATCAGGGAAGAAGCGACAACCGACGCTGGACCTAGACTTTGGAATTCGGCCGGCGACCCGCCTGATGGCAGGATAACCCAAGTGTGATGACTGCAGCTGTATGCACGATGAACATCTAGGGGACCATTCTGACTCATCCAAATCAGTGTCTGATGTGACTATCAGGTGAGTCAATGTGTTTCCCTCTTAGAAAGTCTCTTCTGAGAAAGCTCCCCAGTGGGATAATCTGGGGAGGTCTCTGAAGAGAGGACACCTCCAATGGGGGCTGCTCGAGTCTCTGGTTCCTTAAGTTGACGGGGTGGGCAGGGGAGAAGAGGTTGCTGCCAGTTGCAGGTGGGACACTGGGTCCAAAGGCAGGGCTTTGGCACTGGACAAAGCTTTCTCTATTGCTTTGAAGGCCTTTCCACCCTGCTCCGAAAACTACCTCTGTTCCGAGGAGACGGAAGGTCGGCTCTGAGCAGGAGGGACAGGTTCTGAAGCAAACATGGGAACAGAGCTCAGTCAAGCCGAAGCACCGAGAGGGAGGGTCGGTTCCAAAGAAAAACGGGGTGACTATCCCTCGGAATCAACCCGATAGCATCGGCTCTCAGATCCCTCGGCTCCAGACTGAGCCATAGAGGATAAAGCTATTGGTTCCGAGGAAGCAGGAAGAATTCTCAGAACTGAAGGATTCAACACAGAACAACCTGAAGTGTGTGGCTCTGACAGCAAAGCAGTCGGAGGAGCAGTAGTCTGTAGAAGGGATGGCTCCGAAGCCTTTGGGTCCGGAAGAACTAACTTTTTAGCCAAAGCCGGGTCACAGAGCAACCTCTTCACCACCCGCTCGATGTCCTCATCTGAAAGTTTCCTGGAGGAACGGATGGAGACAGGAGATCTCCTCCTTTCTAAAATAGGAGACCTCAACGTTGGTGAAACAGGGTCTACAATTGGAGTGTGTCTTGATACCAAAGGTTGCCTCGGCACTGAAGAAACAGATAGCACCGAGACAGAAGAAGCTGAATTGGAGCCAGAACTCCTTGGCTCAGTCGCTTTAGACTTTCTAGGCAGCTCCGACGCTGGAACCAAAGACTTTCTCTTCACAGTTTTGAGAGCTGTCTGACCAAGTTTCAGCTGTTCCTGGAAGGAACTGGTCATAAGTCCCCAGTCTATTAATTTACATTTCCTCTCATTAAGAACCCTAGTACTGAAGGCATGGCAAAAGGTACAGGGTGCTTGTAAGTGAACCTCTCCCAGACAGTACACACAGCTAGTGTGACTGTCAGTAACATTTTTTGTGAACACTTGTCATTTCTTGAACCTCGAAGGGCAGTGTTCCTTATGTTCTTTCTCTTTGGACATGCTGACAAAGAAAAACAAGGCTAACAATTTTCAATAACAAGACTAACTATAACAAACAGTAAAGTTTAGAAGAAAAACTTTTTTTTAAAGGAAGAAGGACTAGCACACAGGGAGGAAAGTCCCTCTAATTTAAATGGGCAACTACAACCCTCTAACTAAAATGGGCCGTACAATCCTAAAAAAGTGGAACAGGGGATCAAACACTCAACAACAAACCCACAGGTAACCACTAACAACTATTAAATATAGAAAGTGTAGAAAGAACAAGAAATGAGACTGATCAAAAAATCTTCTACTTGACCAATGAGCCAAGTAAGGCGACAACCTCTAAGCTTTCACGGCAAACGAGATCTAGGGAATTGCCGTGAGGCACCATGGGATGGGGTTAGTCTCAAGCCAGTAAAAGCTCTCAAGCTTTAGTGTCAGCAGAGTCGGAGCAGAGAATCTACTCCAAACCCATCCAGCAAGAATTATGGCGAGTTAGGACTACATAACCTTCAGGGTTCTTCCAGGTAAGCTGCACCATGAGTTGTTCCAGCTCGTCTGCTGGCGGGGTCACTGAAGTAGACGGCCGGGCCTGAGACTCTTCAGAAAAAGGGTTAGTGGTCTTCCAATCACCACCTCAGCAGGGGCTTCTGAGGACTTGGAAGAGGGGGCGCCCTGTAACGGGGTCTCCTGTGACTTTCCTGCCCGGTGTCCTGGGGTGCTGGCTTGTGTTAGCTTTAGCTCAGGGGGGAAATAGGTCTGGGGTTCCAATGTCGGTGGAATGCTTCCAGAAGCAAGTGCCCAGTCCATAGCTCGGAAAGCAGGTCCAACAGAAGTGGGATGGGACCCCGGAAGCAGGGTCACACCCCACTCAGTCGAACCCGCTCTCAAAGGTGGAGACAAGCAGGATCAGTGCAGATCGAACTGCCTGCACCATGGACGGAACCATACTGTCAGCCGAAGAGCATGCAGCCCAATCACAGGGTTGAGGAAGGCCTGGTTCAGAGGGGACCAAAGGCCAAAAGGACAATTCCAGAGCCCCAGTGAGGTCCACTACAGGTGCCGAGACCGGGGGGTCCGAAAAATGACTGAGCTGAAGACTTTAGGAATCAGTATGGTCTAAGGAGGAGAGTAGGATGGAGTCCATGGAGAAACCAACCCAGGTCCTGCAGGTGGATGGGTCATATTTGGAGTGGGCATCTCCCTGGCTGTCAACAGGTGCTCCACAAAATGCACCACGTCAAACTCTGAAAGGCTCCTGGTTGATATAGTGGATACTCCTTACGGGGAGTCAGGTTGTTCTAGGAATGGACTATATACTTGCCCTAGAAATGCATATGTTGATGGAGAGTATTGGGTCCATGTTGTGGAATCTATCGGCACCGATGTCTCAAGTTTGAAGACAGGAAGAAGTGGCATCAAAATTGTAGTTATCGGAACCGTGAAAGGATGCTGTGTCAGAGGGGCACTCTGAGCAGACACAGAAGGTTCAGTAGCAAACGTAATTGCACAGATAGGCACTGAAGGTGCCATAGACAGTATCGGAACTGAAGCTGGCGCTGATATAGGAACAGTCATAATCAGAGCGGAAGAGGTCAGTGCCGAAGAGGCGGGCTTGTGCTCAGAAGACGATTTTGGTACCTTAGACTTAACAGGCTTGCCCTGGTCACCCGATGGTGAAGATGGAACAGAGTGGGACCTTTTCTTTTCCTTGGTTGGAGGGGATGAGACCTCAGTCGCAGAAAAGGCCTCTGAAAAGGGTGACTTAAGGAGGCCCTTCAGAATCAATTTGTTTCTGAGAGTCTTCAAGATGCGCTGAATAAAAATTTGCTAAATCACAAAAGGGGATTGCACCGAAAGATGGGGCACCCCCAAACAAACAGTCATCATGGGAATCACTATTAGGCAGTTTACCCTTACATGAAGTACAATGCTTAAACCCCGATGTGCTCTTTTTATCAGACATGAAACAAAATACACACAAGTCAGATAGAAAACTAAGGCAAAGAGTTCTATATATATATCTCTATTTATATATATATATATATCTATATACATCTATATATATCTATATATCTCTCTCTCTATATGTGTGTGTGTGTTTATATATATATATATATATATATATATATATATATATATATATATATATATATAGATATCTATGGGTCTACTTCTATTCGCTGACAGCCCATTTCACTGAAACCCATTTGGTCGACAGCTCATTTCATTGACAAAAGTATACAGGGCAAAAACCTGGGATTTGCCCCCCTCCCCACTGTTGTGCGACTGTGGAGTTGTTATATACAGTTGGGGGTGAGGGCACAGCCCCACATTGGGCGCAGCCCCACCTAGAATGTTTGTCGATGAAATGAGCTGTCGATCAAATGGGTTTCAGTGAAATGGGCTGTCAGCGAATAGAAGTAGACCCATATATATATATATATATATATATATATATATATATATATATATATATAAAAAGATAGGTGAAAAAGCAATACCAACGATGGCATGTAAGAAATATCACAAGAGTATGGAGAAAGGCCGTACCACCAATGGTACTTAAAAATTACCAAAAGGGTAGAAACAATGGTAAAAACGTCTACAGATAGCTTCAACGTTAAATACCAAAAAGGAATAAGAGACAGAATATCCAGCAAAAATATCAAAACTTTTCCACTTAGCTGAGAGCTTGGCTTGAATGTGGCTTTACGGCTATGTGGCAAACAAGATCTGAGGTAAGAGAGAAGAGCACTAAGGGTAAAAGCTTAGCTCGAGAGTTTTTTGGTTGGTGCGAGCTTGGTATTAGGCAGACTCTGTTTCGAGGGCTCGGAATCGAACCCATCAGTAATGAATGGAAAGAAGATTAACATCAGATATAACGTTACCCAGAACAAGAATCTGAGAAACTTTCTGAAGCCTTTGGCTATTGGAATGTGTTAAGCATCATTTAGGTCTAACACTACCATAAAACTCAGAAGAGGAATGACTTAAGACTCTGAATTAAGCAAAATGAATCAAACGTATGAAAACAAAAATACCACGCTGGACACAATGTTAAATAAAATTAGCGCTTTCGTTTATACACAATAGATAAACTTCATCAGACTGATGAAGTTTATCTATTGTGTATAAACAAAAGCACTAATTTTATTTAATATTAAGACTCTGAATTATCAACATTTTGAACTTGGTACTTTTACAAACCGGTTGAGAAAGTAAAGGCCAAGAACTGGTCACCAGGAAAGTTTGTTCCTTGAAACCAGAAACCATTCTAGAGTGGAAACCTTCCTCCCTTTGATCTGAAGGTGCTGGTAATACGACTCCTAGGGTAAAAGCATGTGTTGTACTTGAGGGGGGAAAAAATAGTCCGATTTGGAAGGTAGGGAGGAATTCCCCTGAAGGGAGGTATGTTTATCCATTGCCAACTGTAACCCCTGAATTAGTAGTACCCAAGAGTCAAAAATAATCTGCTGACAATGGGAAAGGCTGAGAGCCATGTAGAGATGGGAATGCAGGCAGTCTCATTCTGAAGGCATAGTTTGCCTCTTTTTTTTTTTTTTTTTTGTTGAAAGAACCCCCCCCCCCTTTTAAATAGTTCCCCCCAGAATATCTTTTTTGCTCCCGGTTTTCTAGTAGATAGCAAGGATTGATGAAAATTTGTCATGAAAAGCAGAGTTTGTAAGATTTATAACGTGGGGCTGAAAAATCTTAACTCCCTGAATGAATTTCCATCTGAAAAACGTGAACAGCTGCAGTGCCAAATAAAACCTCCCTGTCTAGAGTAGAGTTTAAAATCTCAGTTTACCTCATCAGAAAACTTATGAGTAGATATTCAGGGATACCTTCTCAAAACAGTAGCAGTAGTTGTCACCGTAGACACAGTATCGGCATAATCAAAACTCTCTTCAAAGCATGTTTAGACACCCAAGACAGTTTAGAAATTGTAGGATTTAGTTAGGACCTACCCTTCTGAAGTCGTGCGGCAGAAGATCCCACAGACTGTCAACACAGACCAAAAACTGGAAGGAGAAAACTCATGAAATCTGTTCAGTACCTTACCTTCTTGTTCACAGGGGAAGAGAGTTTAAGTCTTCAGCCTTTTTTAGGTAATGCAGGCTGTGGGCCAGGGTTATTCCAGGCGGCATTAAACACATCAACCAAGGATGGCATAACAGGAGGAATGGATTTCATGTGATCATAGAAGAATACTAGGTTAATGACCCTTAAGGGCCTTTTTAATGCTAGCCACACTTTCCAAAAGCATTAAAAAGGTATTGGCCCCTTAGGTTTTGTAGGTGATGCATAAACTTAGAAATATGTGGTTGAGCATTTGCCAACTTTATCTATGTAAGAGACACATACGAGCCAGACCAAGGGTAAATTTGCATCTCCTCATCCACTGATCAAGTTTCACTTGAATAAGTGTGGGAAAGAACTTTGCTTCACATTGACAGGGGATAGCATTCTTGAGAAACATACTTGTCACTCCAGCATGTCCTATTTATACTGCAAGTAAGGTTTAGATCCCTAGATTAGGTTTTTCTGATGTTACTTATTTTGCAGATGTTCAACAGGTCTAGTAAGGCTGGATCACAGTATGTTCAGTATGCCAGGCATAGGTTCTCTTTCAGCAGCCTATAAGAGAATGAGTACAAGGACAAGGCTCTGAGGTGGTGCACACAAGACTTTCTAAACCATGTATTCTTTTTACGAGGCACCAATATGGATGCCTGGTCAAAGATATGCTGAAGGGGGACGGTGTACTCAATGACTGGTCTCATGATGGCAGAGCACAATGGAACAATATCTTTGGACCTGGATGCCATACCCTTGCTTATAAGTTACGCAACATAGATTTCCCTAACTAAGGCCAAAGTCACTGTCTACATGGGTTCCTAAATCCACGACTACTGGGTATAGTCTCAGTGCTGTATAATCAATGCAGTCATTTGTGGGGGTGGTTTTCTTACCAAAAGATACTGTTATGTACTATTTGGCACCGAGTTTAAGAGACACCTGCACCAAATATTAGTCCGTGTCCAGCCTTCGTTAAGGTTGTGTGTATGTCTTGTCGGAACTGAAGGACTGCATTCATTTTTATATCTGCAAACCTCATCAGCCAAAGGCCTTTGATGTCAGCCTTGAACTTCAGAAAAGTAGATGCAAAACAGGATAGGCCACAGCACTGAGCCCTTAGGCACTCCATTAAAGGCATTTTTGTAGAGACAGACTCCCCGTAACCTAAAATTCCTGGTTCTGCCTGTGAGCCATTTGTCCATCCAGCAGGTGACGCAGGGATTTATAACAAAGTGAGTTTGTTTACAATGCCTGAGTGGGATACTCTGACTGCTTTGGCCAGGTCAAAGTAAACAGTATGCACCACCTTGCCCTTTTCCATTTCTCTGGTGACCTTTTCAAAGAAGTCCACCAGGCCTGCCCTTGAAACCAAACCGGGTTGGGTCAAATGTCTAAGTTTTCTAAGTCTTCATTTAGCACATCCGTAATTATACTTTCCATGGATTTATATTAGACTAGTCAGGCTTACATGTCTATAGTTCCTTGGGTCAATGGAAGGCTTGCCCTTGAGCAGTGAGATGATCACTGCAGTCCTCCATTTGTTGGTCACAAAGCCGGTTTGGAGGCTTTGGTTAAATAGTAATTCTAAATTTTCACCATGATTTTCTGCCTTTTGTTGTACCACCTTCTGATGGCTTGTACTACTTTTTTGAGTTAGTCCTACACTTGTTACAGGTGGGTTGCAGCTGTTTCTATGCAGCCATTAATATAATACAGGGTTTACATGAACTCTGCACAGGCAGTGGTGCTCTCAGGGTTGCTGTGTGTGTGTGTGTGGGGGGGGGGGGGCTTGGAATTTTGATAAGGTGATACTTAATAGTAGGAAGTTTGCATTAGAAAAATTCCTAAAAGTTCCAGGGTTAGTTCAGGTTTCAATTTTCGTTTTTATTTCTTAGAGCACAGCTGTATGGTTTGACTTGACCAGTGAGGACAACACACAAGGGATGGTGCCCACGTTTGTCAGAACCACATCAAGGATGCTTGCACCCTAGGGGAACATTAACTAGCTGGTCCAGGGTGGGATTTTTCAAAATCCGGGAATGTTTGGGTATGCATATTCGGGGCCATGTATCTAAGCCACTATAGAGACACTCAGTCACCTGTAAATACTGTGCTGGGTTGAATAGGGAGCATCTCCAGTATGTTTTCATGTGTGTTATTGGTTTCCTGGGTCATGGAGGGGGACATATAGCTCGCAAGGAGATATGGGGCTTTGCCTATGATAATTTGGACAGAAAAACTCACACTGATTAACCAGCCTTGAGATGCGAGTATTTCTGATGCAAAATGAGACACCTCCAACCTTTTGTCCCTTCCTGTGGAGTAGGTGGTCTACATGTGTGGAAAGCATTGTAGCCCTGCACTGCCTGGGTGTTCCAAGTTCTTAAAGTCTCAGTAACTGCACAGCCTACTACATTCTCCAGGGTGAGAACAGCTTGCGGGTGGGCACATTTTCTTGTTTAGATTTCTGGCTCTGAGCAGTAGTATTCTTATGTCAGAAAGGTTTATCAGATTGGCAATCCCTACAAAAATCTACCATGGGGAGGACAAGGTTTTAGTCAATATTCGAAAGCCTAAAGGGGACAGTTGCAGACGATTGCTGGCAAAGCAGTAGTCTGTCTACTATATCCTCTAAGGCTGACAAATATTCTACTCACTTTGAATGACACCAAAAATAAGTGGATTGTTAAAATCAACCTTCTGTGTGTTGTAGCATCAACCTTGCAGAATGCTGCTCAATGAAAGGTTCATACCGGCCTGGGACACTGTCCAAGAGCTCCATCATGCAGCATATTATATCAACTCAAGTTTAGGGAAACAGTCAATTTTTCTGGGAGCAAATCAGTCATCCTGAAAATAATCTTAGAAAAGGAAAACTTCTAATGGAATTGGAAAGGACAAACCTTCTTCTGAATCGCAGACTGGTCCAAGAATCAGACAAAGGAAGCCCTATTCTGGCTATGTCAGGGCTCTCAAATATATTCTTGACCTAGTGAGTCTTCTGGTATGGACTGCTGATCTCTGGGATAGAAAGCCTGCAATAAACTCCTGAAGGTAAGATCAACCAATCTTATGGAAACACAAAATGTCTCAGGAAGAGCAATGTCTAACCTTTTTTTTTTCTAGGTGGAAGGAAACTGGCATACGGCATCTCATCCTGGGCAAGAGGTCTCCTTCCCGAGCTTGTACAATAAGAACTTCCCAGATAAATTCCCAGACCTAAAGACAGTTCTCATATGCCCTGAAAGGACACTTCGCTGCAGAGGATGTGGCTAATCCCAGGCCTGTGTTGGAGGAAAGGACTACACCAGAGGAACCCAAAAAAACAAGCAACGGTCTGAGGAACAGCATATGGCCACTGCAGTCTCACTCACCAGCAGGTTGAGGCACTGAGGCCATGGTGTAAGCAAGGGCTCCTATTCATTTTTTCCCCTTTAGGTACAGTGAGAGAAGAAACAGGACTTGTGTGACAAACCCATGTTGTAGCAACGGAAAATGGTCTTGCTGGTTAAGTGCTGCTTGAAAGAGTTACTCAGAAGGTAAGATTGTCAAGCAAGTTTTCACAAGCAGCAGACAGTTCCCCAACATTCCAAACTAAGGCACAAACAGTATACAAAAACGGTCAAAACTCAGTCCCTTTCACAGAAAGTGCACTGGGGGGGGGGGGGGGGGGATGAAGGTAAGCTGTCACAAAGTGTACACAAGCAAACAACCCTGAAACATACTTCCGGATGCTTAAACACCTTTATGCAAAATGTCTCTAGCATTAAGTGAAAGTCAGTTTTCACCAAGTGTAAATAAGAACAAAAACATTCAAACACTGAAGTACAAAGAAACGCATACGTCTTTAAATCCTTACACTTCAATTAAAATGTCTCAACAATACATTTTTCTTACAAAACAAACCCAGTATAAAATAATGTGCCCCATGCTAGCATTAGCAGTTTAGACCAGAAACTTTTGATATCACTGAAACTGACCATATTCTTAAAAACAAAAATGCATCAAAATATTTAAAATGGTGATAAGGTAAGAATACAGTAGTCCAGGAAGTCACTGAGCAACCAGAGCACCTCTCTGTGACTAGCCATTTAGAGGGATCAGGCCAAAGAACTTGCTGTACTTTGTTGGATGGGGTAGCAAATAGACTGCAACAAGGCAGGCCCCATTGGGTTAAAATCTGCAGGGCTACTGCTGGACTGAGAGATTACTCATGAGGCAATTACGAATGACCTCCTCTAGATTTCCAGACATGGCGTGGTGCAGTTAAGTCAGAAACAAGCTCCCTCTCAATCACTGAATAAAAATCATTTTTATCACAAAGAGGTAGTAGAAAACAGAGGAAGAAAGAAAAGTTGTGTAAAATCTTACCATAACCATAGATGTCCTCCTTTTCATGTTGCAGTATTCCACATATGGGTTTACCCTTCTTTCTCGTGCGTCTGGCCAGTATTCCAAAGTTTTTCAGTCCCTCCTGGTGCGTTAGACATCTGACGTGGCCGACAGGAATGTGGGCCATAGAAGTGACATCTGTGCACACCAGCCCTCAGAACAGAAGCCCCAGTCGGAGCCAGTCCTAAAAGGCATAGCTTGTCCAGTGTCACCCGGAGGAACAACTGCAACCTGACAGGAGGGGGAATGAGGGTGGTAAGGAATATTGCAACTGGAAGAGAAGGGCATATATGGTTATGGTAAGATTTTACACAACTTTTCTATGTCCTCCTATTCCTATGTTGCAGTATTCCACATATGGGTTGAGTGCCACAGCTCACTAAGAATAGGGTGATGGCCTGGTAGAGCTCTCCAGGAATCCATGGAGGAGAGCCCTGGCAAATCCTGCACTGGCCCTAGAGATTTGGCCCAGCCTGTAGTGTTTGGTGAAAGTGTGTAATGAAGACCAGGTAGCAGCTTCAAGGATAGTGTTAGCGCCTAGTCCCTTAAAAAAGGGCTCCTGAAGAGGCCATTAGCTCTTGTGGATTGGGCTTTAATAGATCCTGCAATGTTTTACCATGATACCGGTAGCAAAAGATAATGGCCTTGGAGATCCAGGCTGAAATGGTCCGTTTGGCCACTGCTTTCCTCAGAGCCTGGGGTGGAAGGAGAAATTGTTAGATTTCCTAACAGACTTGGTTTTATGGAGGTAAAAAGTACAGTTGTGTACCTACCATAAATGTAGATGTTCGAGTGTATTCACTGTTGCAGTCATTACACTTGGGTTATCCTGCTGGCAGGCGACCCGCAGTCGGCTAGAGTTCCAAAGTCTTGGTCCGGTATCGGTTGCTGTCGCCTCTTCCCTGACGTCAGTGCGCCAGGGGTATAAAAGATGCAACAGACGCCATTTTCTTCAGTTTTTCTTGCCCCAAATGTCAGGTGCCCCCAGATAGGAAGGCTGGAAAGATACAATTATGCCAAAAAAAAAAAACAAGCATATATTACTATAAACATTTCCTTCATTTACAAGCAAATACACCACATAGGTTGTATAGAATAGAGTAGTACAGAAAAGTCCCAGCAATGAAAAGGGGGATGGTGGGTGGGTAACCTGGACTGCAACAGTGAATACACTCGAACATCTACATTTATGGTAGGTACACAACTGTACTATGTTAATCGTGTTTCACTGTTGCAGTCATTACACTTGGGTAGAATACCAAAGCTGAGGTTGGGCGGCTGGGTCTAAATTGTATTTGGAGAGGCTACCAGGCCATGCAAAACTGCAGTGGCAAAGCCTACTCTGGATTTAGAGTAGAGAGGTAAGTGGTAGTGCTTGGTGAAAGTGTGCACTGAACTCCAGGTTGCAGCTTCTAAAATGTCTTTGGTTGGTACTCCTCTGAGAAAAGCTGCTGCTCTGGTAGAATGTGGCCTAATGCCCTTAGGCACTGATTTACCATGTTGTGCAGAACAAAAGCGGATGCAGTGTCCTACCATTTTGAAAATGTATGCTTTGCAATAGGCTTTCCTTGTGATCCTGCAGCATATGCCACTGAAAGTTGCTCACTCATTCTGAAAGCTTTAGTTCTGTCCAGGTATTAGCATAGCTGTCTGTGTATGTCCAAAGAATGCAGAAGTCTCTTCCCCTTGTTCTGTGGGTTTGGATAAAAAGGTAGGCAAGTGAATGGTTTGATTAAGGGCCACACTGGACACCACCTTATGCATAAATGCAGGGTTCGTCCTCAGAGAAACCCTGTCTTGATGGAAAATGATAAAAGGTTCCACAGCCATGAGTGCCTGTAACTCCGAGACTCGTCTTGCAGAGGTTATTGCTAGAAGCAGAGCTGTTTTCCAGGATAAGAATTTTATATCAGCTGTTGAGGCTGGCTCAAAAGGAGGCAGTGTGAGTTTTTCCAAGACATAATTGAGGTCCCATGCAAGTATTGGTGCTCTCCTTGGAGGTCTTATGTTTTTGGCCCCTCTGAGGTACTGCCTTATTAAAGGATGAGAAAAGATAGGTGGTTCCATATTGTAATGGGCTGAAATGGCAGAGGCATGAATCTTAATTGATGAAAAGGATAGGCCTTTGTCCAGCATCTCAGTTAAGTATTGTAAAATCTGAAGAATATTTGGTACAAACGTGTCAATTCCTTGTTCCAAGCACAGAATCTCTTCCATTTTTCTGCATAAGAGTTTCTGGTACCAGGCCTCCTGGCCTCCAAGATAACATCCATTACAGCTTTGGAGAGGAGTGTTCTGAATGGCTACATTATCTGCCATGCTGCCAGATTTAAGGCCCTGAGTTGGCTGTGCAGGATCTGATTGTTTTGTTGGGTCAGTAAGTGAGACGTTTGAGGAAATGTCAAGGCTGGACCTTGAGACAAGTTCTTTAGGATTGGGTACCAGTGCTGGTGTGGCCAGTCTGGGGCAATCAGTATCATTTTTGGCTTCTCTTGTCTGACCTTTAGGAGTACCTTGGGGAGGAGAGGCAGTGGAGGAAAGGCATATACTGTTAGGTTTTTCCAGCTGAAGGATAGGGCATCCACTTTCCATGCTTGCTTGTGATAAATCCTCGTGCAGAATCTCTGTAGTTAGCAGTTGTGAGGGGAGGCAAATAGATCCATGTCTGGGCATCCCCATTTCCTTGTTATCATGCTGAAGACTTGTGGATCCAGTTTCCACTCGTGGGGATCCATGAGGTTTCTGCTTAGTTCGTCTGCCAGAGTATTTATTTTTCCTGGCAGGAATTGTGCTTGCAGGTGAACTTGATAAGTCAATGCTGTGTCCCACAAAGTAATGGCCTGTCTGTAGAGGGGGTAGGAATGTTCGTCTCCCTACTTGTTTATGTACCACGACTGTAGTATTGTTCATCTTTAGTAGTAGTTGTCCTGGATGAAGCAGATCCTTGAAAGGTGTCAGGGCATTCTGAACAGCTAGCATCGCTTTTTGATTGATATGAAGATGCATCTGGCTTGCGGGCCATGTGCCCTGAATACATTTTCCTGCCATGTGGGCCCCCAGGCATAATCTGATGCGTCCGGTGTTAAGTGTCTGCCTGGCTGTGGGTAAAGTGAATGGCTGTCCCTTGCTGTGGTGACAGGCCTGTGCCCAACATCGAAACTCCTGTTGCAGGCAGGGAATTAGGGTAATTAATGTTTCCAGGCTGTGGCAATGTTGAGTCCAAACACTTTTTAGATACCATTGTAGTTTCCTCATATGCAGTCTGGCATAAGGAATTAGCAGAATGCAGGATGCCATGAAGCCCAAAGCCTGCAGAATTTTTCTTGCAGATAACTGGGTCTTTGTTGCCAACATTTTGAAGTAAGAGGTCAGTTGCCTTTGTTTGTCTGGCGTGAGATAAGCCATCTGGGCAGTTGTATTTAAGCTTGCACCCTGGAATATTATCTCTTGAGAGGGTACTAGTTTTGATTTCTTTTTTTACTGTGTAGCCTAGGCAAATTAGTAATCTTTTTACAAACGCCAGATTCTTTAGAAGAATGTCTTTGTGCTCTGCTTGAATAAGGCAGTCGTCCAAGTAAGGATATATTTGCATTCCTCTGTCTGCAAAATGTAATTGCTAGTGCCAGGCATTTTGTGAAGACCCTGGGCGCAGTAGATAAGCCAAAGGGCAGTGCAGAGAATTGGTAGTACACTGAGCCAGCTATGAATCTGAGGTATCTTCTGCAAGATTGTCTGATTGGGACATGCAGGTAATGCCTCTTTTAGGTCCAAAGTTACGAGCCAAGCCTTCTTGCCCAGCATGGGCAGTAGCTGCTGCAGAGTCAACATTCTGAATTTTGGAACGTCCAGAAATGTGTTTAGAATAGACAGGTCCAGTATTGGTCTCCAGGCTTTGTCCTTTCTGGGCACCAAGAAAAGCCTGGAGTAAAATCCTTGTCCCTGCTCTTGTTGTGGTACTTGCTGAATGGCCCTCATGTCCATGAAGGATGAAACTTGTTTTTGTGCCTCTGCCCATTGATTGTGTGGCAGGTCTGGCATACCTTTTGCCAGGTCTGGCATACCTTTTGCCCTTGGCAGGGTGTGAAAGCAGAACATGTAGACCAGAGACACTATGCTCAAGACCCATTTGTCCTGGGTAATAATGTGCCAATTTGGTGAAAAAAGTGCTAGTTTCCCCCCTAAGGGAGCGGCCAAAAGATAAGTGGTTCTTGCAGAGGAAAGTCATTGGGACTGTTTCCTGTATGATTGTGATTTGTCTTCTCTGCTTTTGGAGGTAGAATCACCCCATTGTTTAGGCCTGTATGAGCCTTGGGGCTGGGATCTGCTTCTGGGGCATCTGCTTCTGCCTCTTTGTGGCCTGTCTGACACTGGAAAGGACCAATTCTTTGTAGACCAGTTCCTGCTAAATCTGGGTGGCTGTACCTGTAGGAAATCCTTAAATGTCTGCATGGATTTCGCTTTATCCTCCATTTTCAACATCTCTTCTGCCTTAACACCAAAAAGCATCATGCTGTAATGGAGCATCCAATAATTTTGCTTTAACATGATTCTGTTCCTTTAACCAAGCATGCCTTCTAATGACAGAATCCGTACCAGCAGCCCTGCAAGAGGCCTCCAGTGAATCAAAAACACATTGCAAAGTATGCTTTCCCACTTGTTCAGCTGCATGTAGTAAATCCTGCATTTCCTTGTTATCAGAACATTCAGAATTTGTCAACATTTTCTGTTTAAGCAGTGACATCAAGTATTGCTGATATTTAAGCATATGAAACTGACAATTTAAAGCCCTTACAGCCAAGGTAATAGAAGTGTAAACTCCCCCCCCCCCCCCATATGTCCAGTGCCCTAGAATCCCTATCAGAGGGGACAGGGTTTTTTGCAGTGGAAGCCTTGACTCCTTTGGGACCCTGAGATATAGTTTCTGAGTCAGCAGCAGGGTTTTTATTTAGAAATTTATGAGAGTCTGGAACCCTGTAGTATCTGTCTAGTTTAGCAGGTGCAGGGGGTAAAGAGTTAGGAGACAGGCCAGACTCTGAAAATACATCTACAATGTCTAGAACAGGTGGAATAGCAAGTGGTCTGTGCTGAGGTAGTAACAGAAAGTCTCCGAGCCTTTTCTTAGATTCTGAGTAATCTTGGCTCTCCCAGTGAAAATGCTCCCTTATGGTATGCAGAGTTTCCCCAAAAGAATAATCCTCAGGAGGAGAGGCTGAAGAAATAGATTCTTCAGCATCAGAATCCTCATAGGGAGGAAAAGAGTATCCTTGTTCAGAAGAGGAGTCAGAGGAAATTGAAACCTTATCAGAAGAGTCATATTCTGTCTCTTGCTTAGGCCTCATCAGGAGGGGGATGGGAACCCCTGATCAAAGTAATTAGGTCTTCGGCCATTTTAAGCATCTGTTTCTTGGGTATGGACGTCTGTCCAGGAGAATGCTGTACTCGTTTCTTTGTCTTTAGAGCTGTTTTAGTATTTGTCTTTGAAGCTGAGGTTGGCTTGACATAATTGTGTAGGTCTGAAGACACCCTCAGAAGCCGATGCCTGCTCAGCGGCTCCGGACCCATCTGAGGGAATAGTTTCCGAGAGTCCAATACCTTGAGTATCCAGAGGCCTAGTTGGCTCCACGTGGGAGTTGGAAGCGGCCTGTGGCTCTGAGGTAGCGGGCGTTAGGGGCTGCGAAAGTGCCTCACTCAGAACCGGCGACTGGCCTAGCGGGGGCCTCATCGGTTTTGTACCTCGGATGCCTGTCCTTTTCCTAGCGCTTTTTATACACACTGGTTGTCAGCTGTTCTGACGGTATTACATAATTAAACCTTCGGCCAATGTAATGAAAGGCAAAATCGTACCGATGCTTAATAGTGCGTTGGTTAAATCTAGCACAAAACCGACAGCTAGCAACGTCGCGATCAGGGCCTAGGCAAGGAATACAGTAAGAATGAAAATCCTTATGAGGTATTTGCTTCCCACAAGAAATACAATTGTTAACTTTTTCTGACATCAGTCTGGAGCAAGAAAAAAAAGTTTCCCCAAAGGGGTACTTGGCTTTAATGAAGACTTCGAATCTGAAATTTGACTTTGAAAATCTCAGAAGTCGGCCGACCGGCACTTGCGAACTGCTTTTGCTTCGGGCACCATGCGACAAGAAAGACTGAAGAAAATGGCGTCTGCTGCATCTTTTATACCATTGGCACACTGACATCAGGGAAGAGGCGACAGCAACTGACGCCGGACCAAGACTTTGGAATTCAGGCCGACTGCGGGTAGCCAGCCAGCAGGATAACCCAAGAGTAATGACTGCAACAGTGAAACAAGAACATCTTACACATTCTAGGGAAACCAGACTGGGGTGACCCTTGTCACCACAGTTTGCGGTACTCAAAGCTACTAGTTCAGTAATTAAGGACTCATGGATTCAATTGTGAAAGAGTTAGATTTGAACATTATATGCAGATGACATGCTGCTGTCACTGACTTAACCAGGGGAAGATTTTAAAATTGTGAATACGTATCTAGCAGACTATGGTTCCCTCTCCAGATGCAAGGTTAATGTAAATAAAACACAAAGAACTGAAAAGTGGGCTAGGGAACGTACAGTTGTGTACATTTCCAAAAATTTAGATGGTAGAGTGTATTCACTGTTGCAGTCATTACATTTGGGTTATCCCTGCCAGGGAAGACCTCGGCCGGCCCGAATACCAGAGGCTTAGTATTTCTGCGTCTGTTACTGTCACTTCAGGACTGACTTCAGGTAGTCAGTAGTATAAAGTAAGGCAGCCGATACCATCACATCAGTTTTTCTTGCCCAAACCTGTCAGGAGACCCCAAGTAGGAGCCAGGTTCTGGTGGAAGAAGCCCACCAGTAGAAAGTAAATACCAAAATGTCCCTTGTAAGGAAAGAGAAAAAAGGGTGATGGAGGGAGGGAAACCAGGACTGCAACAGTGAATACACTATCATCTACATTCATGTTAAGTGTACACAACTGTACTATGTTCATGTTTCACTGTTGCAGTCATCATATCTGGGTTGATTCCCAAAGCTGAGGAAATGGGTGGAGGCAGTCAAGGAAACTAGGGGCTGGCTAGGATGCCCTGCAAGACTGCAGAGGCAAACCCTGCCCCGGATTTGGAGAAGAGAGGCAGGTGGTAATGTTTGGTAAAGTGTGAACAGATGTCCCAGGGGCAGCCTCCAGGATGTCCCTGGTGAAGACTCCTCTGAGGAAAGCTGCAGAGGTGGAGGCTGCTCTGGTGAAGCGAGTCCTGACCCCCTTGGGGGGACACTTTCCATGTTGTTGGGAAATAGTTTGTTTGGAGGTGGCTTTGCCTTCTGCCCCTGTACCAAAGCTAACCAGCAATTGATCAGACTTTCTGAAGGATTTAGTCCTGTCTAGATAGAATCTGAGCTGTCTGTGCACATCTAGAGAGTGCAGAATCCTTTCCCCCTTGTTCTGGGGATTAGGAAAAAAAGGTGGGTAAATGAATGGATTGGTTGAGAGCCACACTGGACACCACACCTTGGGCATGAATGATGGGTTAGCTCTGAGGGATACCCTGTCAGCATGGATGATGATGAAGGGTTCCACAGCCATGAGAGCTTGCAGCTCAGAGACTTTTCTGGCTGAAGTCATGGCCAGATGGAAAGCAGTCTTCCAGGAGAGAAATTTTAGCTCTGCAGAAGAAGCTGGTTCGAAATGGGGCAGGGTGAACTTTTCCAACACAAAGTTAAAGTCCCAAGCTGGCATTGGTGCCCTTCTGGAGGAGCCTCAAGTTGCTAGCCCCTCTGAAGAACTGTTTGCTCAGTAGGAAAATGAGCAGAAATAGGAGAGGCATGAATTTTTATAGAGGAGAAAGTGAGACCACTGTGTAGTAACTCAGCTAAGTAATCCAGGAAAAGAGGGATGGAGGGCTGTGCCATACGGGTTCCCTTAGCCTGGATCCATTTGCAGAACCTTCTCCATTTATCTGCACAAGACTTTCTGGTGCTAGGATGTCCGGCCTCATGGATAACATCCATAATCTGTTTGCTTAGGATAGCAGATTCGTTCAGGGTTAGGGAATAAGCCAAGCTGACAAACTGAGTGTCTGCAATTTGGGATGCATGAATTCCCCTTCCCTCTGGGTCAGGAGGATTGGAATCTGAGGAAGATGCCAAGGAGGCAGCGGGGACAGGCTGTGCAGCAAGGGGTACCAGTGTTGTCGGGGCCAGTCTGGAGCTATAAGAAAGGTTCTTGGTTTTTCCTCCTTTACTTTGAGCAGTACCCTGGGGATGAGATGTAGGGGAGGAAAGGCAGAGACAGATAGATTGTCCAAGGAGGACAGGGCATCCACTTTCCAAGCTATGCAGTGACGCTCCCTAGTGCAGAATTTTCTGAGCTGATGGTTTGTGTGGGAGGCAAAGAGGTCGACCTTTGGGGTTCCCCATTTCTGAGTTATTAGGGTGAAGGTACCTCTGCTGCGTTGCCACTAGTGTGGGCCCAAAAGATTTCTGCTTAATTGGTCTGCCAGACAGTTGAGAGCGCCTGGTAGGAATTCTGCTAACAGGTGTAGTTGAATGGAAGAGGCCGTGAGCCAAAGGGTCATGGCCAGCCTGCATAGATGGCAGGTGTGAGTCCCTCCCTGCTTGCTGATGTACATCACAGTGGTGGTGTCTGTCTTGATCAGGAGAAAGTACAGTTTGTGTACACTTACCACAAATGTAGATGTTAGAGTGCATTCACTGCTGCAGTCATTACATTTGGGTAATCTGCTGGCAGGTTGCCCTCAGTCGGCCTGATTAACAAAGTCTTGGGTCCTGCGTCGGTTGCTGTCCCTTCTTCCATGACGTCAGGTCGTCAGGTGTGTATATATATATATATATATATATATATATATATATATATATATATAGTTAAAACAGAGTGGGTAACCAGGACTGCAACATTGAATAAACTTGAACATCGACATTTATGGTAAGTGTACACAACTGTACTATGTTCGTTTTTCACTGTTGCAGTCATTACATTTGGGTAGAATCCCAAAGCTATGGTTGGGAAGATGGATTTATACAGCATTAGGAGTGGCTATAAGGCCCTGCAGGACAGAAGTGACAAAGCCAGCTCTGGATTTAGAGAAGAGAGGTAAATGGTAATGTTTGGTGAACGCATGAACTGAGCTCCAGGTAGCAGTTTCTAGAATGTCTCTGGTAGGAACCCCTCTTAGAAAGGCTGCAGAAGTAGATGCAGCCCTGGTGGAATGAGATCTGATCCCCTTGGGGATAGGTTTACCATGGTGCATATAGCAGAAACGAACACAATGGCTTATCCATTTGGAAATGGTCTGCTTTGAAATAGCCTTTCCCTCTGCCCCTGCAGCAAATGCCACCAATAGTTGTTCAGATTTTCGTAGAGATGTTGTCCTGTTTAAGTAGAATCTAAGTTGTCTGTGTACATCCAATGAATGCAGAATCCGCTCACCCTTGTTCTGTGGATTGGGAAAGAAAGTTGGCAGATGAATGGTCTGATTAAGCGCCAACACTGGATACCACCTTAGGCATGAAAGACAGATGGGTCCTGAGAGCCACCCTGTCTGGATGAAAAATAATGAAAGGCTCCACTGCCATAAGAGCCTGTAATTCTGAAATCCTTCTAGCTTAAGTGACTGCTAAAAAAAAAGAAAAGTTTTATGTCTGCAGTAGCAGCTGGCTCAAAAGGAGGTAGAGTGAGTTTTTCCAAAACAAAATTGAAGTCCCATGCAGGAGTTGGCGCTCTCCGGGGAGGACTTAAATTTTTGGCCCCTCTGAGATGCTTGCTTTAGCAGAGGATGAGAGAAGAGGGGAGGTTCTGTGTAGTAATGAGCTGAAATGGCTGAGGCATGAATTTTTATGGAAGAAAATGACAGGCCCTTGTGAAGCATCTTAGTTAAAAATTGCAGAATTTGAGGAATATTGGGCATTGCTGTGCTTATTCCTTGTGATTGGTTCCAGGCACAGAATCTTTTCCATCTGTCAGCTTAAGATTTTTTAGTTCTAGGCCTTCTAGCCTCCAAAATGACATCCATCACAGGTTTGCTGAGGGATAACAAGGGTGAAATTAGTTGATTAGCCATGCTGCAAGATTCAAAGTTTGGAGCTGAGTGTGCAGAATTTGGTAGTTCTGCTGAGACAGTAGGTAAGGTGTCTGAGGCAGGTGCCACGGAGGAAGGTGTGACACATTGCGCAGGAGTGGGTACCAGTGTTGGCGAGGCCAGTCTGGAGCAATCATAATCATTTTTGGTTTGTCCTGTCTGACTTAGTAGAACTTTGGAGAGCAGAGGCATAGGAGGAAAAGCATAGACTGATAGTTTTTTTCCAGCTGAATGATAGAGCATCCACTTTCCAAGCTTTTTTGTGATGAATTCTTGTGCAGAATTTGTCCAACTGATAGTTCTGGGGTGAGGCAAAAAGATCTATGTCTGGACTCCCCCATTTACGTGTCAACATGCTTAAAACTTGTGGTTCCAATTTCCATTCGTGTGGGTCCATAAGAATTCTGCTTAGTTCGTCTGCCAGAATATTTAGCTTTTCTGGCAGGAATTGAGCTTGTAGTTGTATTTGGTAGGTCAAGGCCGTGTTCCACAATGCCATAGCTAGTCTGCAAAGGGGTTAGGAATGTGTACCCCCCCCTCCTTGCTTATGTACCACATAACTGTGGTGTTGTCTGTCTATCAGTTTAGTTCTCCTGGATGAAGGTAGTCCTTGAAGGCTGTCAGTGCATTCTGTACAGCTAGCATCTCTGATTGATATGTAGGGGCATTTTATTTGGGCTCCATTTGCCCTGAATGCACTTTCCTGCCAGATGAGCTCCCCCCCAAGCTTAGTCTGATGTGTCTGTAGTTAGGGTTTGGGCAGCAGGGGGTGGAGTGAAAGGCAGTCCCTTGTTTTGGTGGCAGGCCTCTGCCCACCATAGGAACTCTAGTTGCAGGCAAGGTATGATAGGAATCATGGTTTCCAGGCTGTGACAATGTTGACTCCATAAACTTTTTAAGTACCACTGAAGTTTCCTCATATGCAGTCTTGCATATGGAATTAGAAGAAAGCAGGAGGCTATGAACCCCAAGGCTTGCAGAATTTGTCTTGCAGATATAGCAGGGTTTTTTTGGCCACCTGTTTGAAGTCATCAATTGAGTTTGCTTTTCTGGCATAAGGCAAGCCGTCTGGGCAGTTGTATTCAACCTTGCACCCAGGAATGTAATTTTTTGAGAGGGTACCAGTTCTGATTTCTTTTCATTTATGGTGTACCCTAGACAAGTTAGAACCCTTTTTACAAACGCCAGATGCTTTAGGAGAATGTCCTTGTTTTCTGCCTGAATTAGACAATTGTCCAGGTATGGATATATTTGAATATTTCTTTGCCTGCAAAATGCAATTACTGGAGCCAGGCACTTTGTGAAGATCCTAGGGCACAGTAGATAAGCCAAAGGGCAGTGCAGAGAACTGGTAATGCAAGTAGCCTGCTTTGAAGCGGAGGTATCTTCTGCAAGATTCCCTGATTGGGATATGCAGGTAAGCCTCTCAAGTCTAGAGTTACCAACCAGGCATCTTTGCCTAGCATAGGTAGTAACTGTCGAGTAAGCATCTTGAATTTTGGAATGTCCAGAAATGTGTTTAGAGTGGATAAGTCCAGAATTGGACGCCATGATTTGTCTTTTCTGGGTACCAGGAAAAGTCTTTAACAGAAACCTTGTTCCTTTTCCTCTTCTGGTACTGGTTGAAGAGTCCCCATGTTCATGAAAGAAAACTTGATTCTGGGCCTCTGCCCACTGATTTGGGGGCAGATCTGGCCAGCCGTTTGGGATTGGCAACGTGTGGAAATGAAATCTGTATCCGTGGGATACTATATTTAAAACCCATTTGTCCTGGGTAACAAGTTGCCAGTTTCGTGCATGAAGTGCCAGTTTTCCCCCCAAAGAGGCGGCTAAAAGGTAAGTGCTTGGTGATTGTAGAGAGAAGTCATTAAGATTGTTTACCATAGGTGCCTTGTTGTTTCCAGATTTGGAGGTGGAGGCACCCCAATGTTTTGTTCTACAAGTTCCTTGTGACTGAAACCTGGAGCCTTTGAGATGTCTGGATTTGACTTGAGTGGCTCTCGAAGGGACTGGAAAGGACCAGTTCTTAGTAGGCCAGTGCCTACTAAATCTTGGAGGTTGCACTTGTAAGAAATCTTTCACAGTTTGCATAGATTTAGCTTTATCTTCCATCATTTTCAACACTTCTTCAGCCTTATTACCAAAGACACAGTCCTGCTGTAAAGGAGCATCCAACAATTTTGCTTTAACATGGTCAGGCAGAGCTTGCTCTTTGAGCCAAGCATGCCTTCTTAGCACAGATCCAGTTACAGCAGCCCTGCAAGAGTCCTCCAAGAAAGCAAAACCACTTTTGCAAAGTATGTTTTCCAGCTTGTTCAGCTGAATGTAATAAATCCTGCAAATTTTTATTTTCCACACAGAGATTAACATCATTTTCTGTTTAAGTGGTCCCATGATACACTGTTGATATTTAAGCATATGAAATTGACAGTTTAAAGCCCTGATTGCCAAGGTTGCAGACGTGTAAACCTTCTTACCCCATCTATCCAGCGCCCTGGAATCTCTATCAGAAGGGGTAGGATTTTTAAGCAGTAGAGGCCTTAATGCCCTTGTGACCCTGAGAAATGGTTTCAGGATCAGCAGTAGGATTTTTGAAAAGGAATTTGTGGGAGTCAGGAACCCTGTAGTATCTGTCTGGCTTACTAGGAGCCTGAGGCAGAGAATCAGGAGCCATACTAGATTCTGAAAAAACATCAACAATGTCTAGAACAGGAGGTATAGACAAAGGCCTATGCTAAGGAAGAAGAAAATCCATAAGTCTCTTTTTAGATTCAGAGAAATCCTGACTTTCCCCAGTGGAAATGTTCCCTTAAGGTAAGTAAAGTTTCTCCAAAAGAGAAATTCTCAGGGGGAGAAGCAGAAGGAATGGAATCTTCTGCGTCAGAGTCCTCATATGTAGGTACAGATAAATCCTGTTAAGTAGAAGAATCAGAAGAAATACAATCATGATCAGAAGATTCATAATCAATGTCTTGCCTAGGCCTCTTAGCAGGAGGGGGTTGGCTACCCCTGACCAAGGTAATTAAATCTTTAGCCATTTTGATCATTTGCTTTTTAGGCATAGGGGCCTGCACACGTGGCCCAAGTGCCCGTTTTTTACACATAGAAGTAGATTCTGGCCTTAGTTTTGAAGATGGCGTCTGTTTAATATACAAATCTTTAGACCTGAAAACACCCTCAGACGCCGGTGCCTGCACACCGGCTCCGGACCAATCTAAAGTAGAGACATCCGCGGGTTCAATACTTCAGCATCTCGCGGCATACCGGACTCCGAATAGGTCTGAGTAGAGGCCTGCTAATCAAAAGTAGCGGGCATCAGGGGCTGCAAAAGCACCTCACTGAGTACCGGCGAACTAGTGACTGGCTTAGGAAAAGTGTTTAAGTATTCCAGTAGTCGGATTGCTAACGGACGTCATTCCTGGATAGTTAAATCGTGAGCCAAAATATTTAGAAGCAAAAATATACCAACGTTTAATAGTGAGTTGATTAAATCTAGCACAAAACTGACAAGGTTCACTATGATCAGGGCCTAGGCAAGGAATACAGTACAAATGAAAATCCTTATGAGTTATGTGCTTCCCACAAGTAATGCAATTAACCACTTTTACTGACATTGTTAACTAGCAAGAAAAAGTTTCCCCAACAGGGTACATAGCTTTTTGTTGAAAACTTCGGTTCTGAAACTCGAAAACGGAAATTTCCGGTGTCTGCCAACCGGCACTTGCGAACTGCTTCTGCTTCGGGCACCGCACGGCAAGAAAGTCTTATGTAATGGCATCGGCTGCATGTTTTATACCCCTGACAACCTGACGTCATGGAAGAAGGGACAGCAACAGACGCAGGACCCAGAACTTTGTTAATCAGGCCGACTGAGGGCAACCTGCCAGAAGATTACCCAAATGTAATGACTGCAACAGTGAAAGACGAAGAACATCCTCTGGAGAGAGAAGGGGTTTGAAAGCTATCAAGGCGTGCTGTGTACAGCCATCATCTCTTTTTGATTGATGTGCAGAGGGATTTCCTGAGGGCTCCATTGGCCCTGTAAGCACCTGCCAACCAGGTGTACACCCCCAAGCATATAGTCTGATGCATTTGTGGTGAGGGTCTGGCAGGGGTGGGGAGAAGGACAGCCCCTTGTGGGAGCATGCAGTTGCCCACCAAAGAAACTCCTTTCCGAGGCAAGGAATTATAGGTAGAATAGTTTCCAGGTCTTGAGAGTGTTGACACCAAAGCCTCTTTAGGTACCACTGAAGTTTCCTCACGTGCACTCTGGCACATGGAATCAGTAGTATGCAAGATGACATGAACCCCAGAGCTTGCAGATAGCTAGGGCCTGGTGCCTAGTTGAGAGAAGTAGGTTTGTCAGGAAAATTTCTCTGGTGTAAGAAATCCATCTGGGATGCAGTGTCCAGACTTGCTACCCAGGATGATTATCCTTTGGGTGGGCACCTGTTTGGATTTCTTTTCATTGATTGTGTATCCTAGGGAGGTTAGTAGTGTCTTTACAAAGGCCAGGTGCTTGATCAACTTTTCCTGGCTGCCTGAATAAGGCAGTCTAAGTACAGGTAAATTTGAATATTATTTTGTCTGCAAAAGGCAATGGCCAGAGCCAGACATTTTGTAAAAACTCTGGGAGCAGCAGATAAGCCAAAGGGAAGTGCAGAGAACAAAGTGTTGAGATCCTGTCCTGAAGCAGAGACATTTCCTGCATGATTCCCTGACAGGACTGTGAAGGAAGGCGTCTTTTTAAATCTACGGTGGCTAGCCAAGCATCCTTGGAGAGCATGGGTAGCAGCTGCTGGAGGGTGAGCATTTTGAATTTTGGCATCACCAGGAAGGTGTTTAGAATTGGATAGATTGAGGATGGGGTGCCAGGTGCCCTCTTTTCTGGACACCAGAAAAAGTCTGGAGTAGAAGCCTTGGCCTAGCTGTTCTGCAGGAACGAGCTTTACTGCTCAGAGAGAAGGGAAAGGATTTGCTTTTGAGCCTGTGTCCACTGACCTGGTGGTAGATCTGGGAACCTTTTTGGGGTTGGAAGGGAATGGAAGGAAAATTTTTATCTCTGATGCACAATGTTCAGAACCCAGTGGACCTTGTTATGGTGGCCCAGGTGCTTGAGTGAAATGAGTTTTCCTCCTAGGGGAAAGTGAAGGTGGTCGGGGGGGAGTTGAGTCATTGTGAGTTCTTACCATAAGGGGGTGGCTTAGAACTCCCTGGTTTTTGAAGTGTAGGTAGTCCACTGCTTAGATCTCTGCATTGTCTGGGTCTGCTGCCGGGGGGGGGGGGGGGGTCTGTTTCCACAGGGCCTAGGCTGGGTTGGTTTACTCGGAGCAGAAAAGGACCAGTGCTTGGAGGGACAATGTCTGCTGAACCTAGGGGGCTGGACTTGAAAGAAATCCTTAACTGTTTGGAATAGATTTTGCTTTTTCTTCCATCTTTAAGACCGCTTCTGCCTTAATGCCAAATAAAAGTTATCTTTGTGCAAGGGAGCATCCAACAATTTAGATTTGACATGGTCTGGCAGGGGTTGTTCCTTAAGCCATGCATGTCTTTTAATGATAAATCCAGTGAATGCTGCCCTGCAAGAAGCTTCTAGGGCGTCAAAACCATAGTGCAAATTGTGTTTAGTTACTTGGTTTGTAGAATCCATTAAGTCTTGTAAATCTTTAGATTCTTCCCAAGCAGGAAGGGAAGACATTTTTTGTTTAAGGAGTTGCAGGGCATGTTGCTGAAAGTTCAGCATATGGAACTGACAATTTAGTGCCCTGACAGCAAGAGTTGCTGAGGGGTATACTTTTTTGCCCCATCTGTCCAATGCTTGGGAATCCCTGTTTGAGGGTGTGGGATTCTTAGCAGAGGTGGCTTTAATCCCTTTTGGCTCTTGAGAAAAGACCTCAGGGTAAGCTGTTGGATTTTTAAAAAGATATTTGAGAGAGTCAGGGACTCTATAGTACCTGTCTGGTTTCCTGGAAACAGGAGGTAGGGCGTCCGGAGTCAGGCTGGATTCAAGGAAAATATCATCCACAACATCCAAGACTGGGGGATGGCCAAAGGTCTGTGTTATGGAAGATCTAAGAATTACCCGAGTCTCTTTTTAGACTGAGGGTAGAGTCCTGACACTCCCATTGGAAATGCTCCCTTAAAGTATGCAGGGTTTCCCCAAAGGAAAAATCCTCTGGGGGAGAGGCTGAAGGAATGGAGTCCTCTGCATCAGAATCCTCAAAAGTGGAGAGGGTTTGCATGTCTTCAGAATCATATGCATCAGAGTCATATGCATCAGATTCATCTGACTCTTGTTCAGACAAAACTACAGGGGACAGATCTCTTTTCCTTTTTGAGGGGGGAGCTTGGTTCCCCATGATCAGCATAAGGTCTTCTGCCATTTTAAACATTTGAGAGTGAAGCAAGGTAGCAGGCACCTGAAAGTGGGTCGGTTTCGTGGGTGTGATTCAAACCCTAGGCCTAAGAAACTGTCATTTTTGAAAGAATGGCAGTCGCAAAAGACATCTGTGTCAAGATTCGATAATGCAAAGGACTTCCTCTGAAGCCAGTGCCTGCTGAGCGGCTCCAGAACTATATAAGGTAAAGACGATCGCAGGATCCTTAGTCGCAGAAGAGTTTTGCGGCATACCTGACTCCGAAAGGGTCTCGGTAGTGGCTGCGAATCAACAGAAGCTGGGATCAGGGGCAGCGAAAGCACCTCTCTGAGTACTGGAGAACTGACTAGCTTAACAGAAGCACAGATGGTAGGTTTGGACCTGTGCGGTCTCTCTGTCTTAACGTTTTTTTTCCAGAAGATATGCTTTCGGATGGCTTACCGAAGCCATATCGGAATACGAAGACTGTAAATGAAAATATCTGGCTACAATAACGGCCTGACGGATAGTTCTGATGTTGAACAAAGCACAGAAGCAACAACAGGGGATGTCGTGGTCTGGGCCTAAACAAGTGACGCAGTAAGAGTGGAAGTCTCTGTGTGGTATTTGCTTTCCACAGGCGATACAACTGTTAACTTTTTCTGACATCTGTTAGTGCAAGAAAAAAGGATAAACTCCAAAAAGCGAAAGAAAAACTTTTAAAACAAATTAGGAAAACGCTCCTATACCAGCAGGTTAAATAACAATGCATCAAGCAAACGAATAAATTTAGATAAACAAGACGCACGATAAAAATATATATTGCGTTTTGGCTCATTATTTACGCCATTTGTGATTGACCATATTGGAATATTTCAAATTCATACAAATTTATATAGCAGCTAGGCAGCGCTTTTTATTCTTTTTTATTCGTTTTAATTGTTTAGGTATTGGTTACTTTTACATTTTTTCCTAAATAGCACTCTCAGCAATGTGGTATTTGGGGCCGACTTGTTCAGATTTGTTTCCAGCACGATCTTTTTTCCCCACATAGCAACCTTGGTTCCCCTTTATTATTGTTTTGAGGGGTAACTAAACAACATGTATCGGACTTGGTAACAGGTCTTAGTTGTCAACTATCAGGTCCTTCATTATTATTCAATGGTGTGGTCACCTATTTAGGTGAGGAATACACTAACTTCATCTGGTTAGAGTAGTGTTGTTTATTTTTACTTTTCATTTACATATTTTCCATACCCTTTATTCATATATTCTTTCATTTTTTATTTTTTCTTTCATATTACATATTAGCGGCATTTATGTTACGTTGCATTAAATGTAACTGTATGGTTCTCATGTTGACCGCACATTTGTGCTTTGATTTTTTATAGGTTTACTGGTTTATGGCCCTTTAAGGCATCATCCGGGTCATTTACATTGCTTTCCAGGCTTCAGCCTTTATCAGCTATTCCACTGAACAAACACCATTTTTCCACTTTTTGACGGAGGAATACTTTCAAAAAAAGGGGGGAACTTTACATCTAGGAGATTGGAACACTATTTGTCACTTTATAGGGAGTTTTCTAACTGGAGGTTCAAGTATACCTGCCAGCTTTTATTAGTTGATGATGCATTTTAAGGGGTTTACAAGAGTAAGTCGTGTTTGATACTTCGTGTAACTGTTTTAAGAATATTACTGTAGTGTTCTGTGATGCGCCGGTCTTAGTTGCAGGGTCACCACGATGTTATTTACATTGCATTTACGAGTAGTAGTTTTTTTGTTTTTTTTTTTTTGTATTTCAATTGCTAATATTGTTTGGAAATGCTTGGTTAACATACCTCAAGATTCAGTGGGTGTGCCAGCATTCACTTTTTACTAATTAACGATAGTGTGAATTTTTAAATAATTCAAGGTACTTAAGACAACGGCCAGTAGTAAGACACTGTTTACTGTCTTTCTGAGGAAGTTGGAGTGTCTGACGAAAAGCTCGTTTTTGGTGCTTAAAATTAAATTGTTTTATCGTGCGTCTTATCGAAATTTATTCATTTGCTTGGTGGATTGTTATTGAACCTGCTGGTATAGGAGCATTTTCCTAATTTTTCTTTCGCTTTTTGGAGTTTGTTTTTGAGTTTCTTTACAAATGCCAGATGGTTTAATAGCATTCCTGGCTTTCTGCCTGAATCAGACAATCGTCCAAGTATGGATATTTTGAATATTTCTCTGCCTGCAAAATGCAATGTCTGAAGATAGACACTTTGTGAATACCCTGGGCGCAGTAGACAAACCAAAGGGAAGTACAGAGAACTGAGTGCATGCAGCCTGCTCTGAAGCGTAGGCATTTCCTGCAAGATTCCCTTATTGGAATGTGCAGGTAAGCTTCCTTTAAGTCTAACATTGCCAAACAGGCATCTTTGCCTAGCATACGAAGCAGCTGTTGAAGTGTCAGCATTCTGAATGTTGGGATTACCAAAAAGGTGTTTAGAATAGAGAGGTCCAGGACTGGATGCCAGGAGCTGTCTTTTCTGGGCACCAGGAAATGTTGAGTAAAAACTATGTCCCCTTTCTTCTGCTGGGACAGGTTGAATAGCCCTGATACTTAGGAGAGAACCTGCTGTTGAGCCTCTGCCCACTGATTTGGGGGTAGGTCTGGCCAACAGTTTGGGGTGGGTAAGGTGTGGAAGTAGAATCTGTATCCTTGGAAAACTATTTAAAACCCATTTGTCCTGGGTAATGAGTTCCCAGTTTTTTGCATGCAGGGCGATCTCTCCCCCTAAGGGAGCAGGCAGTTAAGCAGGGCTTGGAAGGGTTAAGGTTAAGTCATTGTGACATTTTTCCATAGGGGAGTGTCTTACTACTTCCACCTTTGGAAGTGGGAGCCCCGCACTGCTTAGGCCTGTGTGTACCTTGATACTGTAGCCTAGTTGGTCTGCTGTTCCTGGGTTTGGACTGAGAAGGCCTGGAAGAGACTGGAAAGGACCAATTCTTAGAAGGCCAATGCCTACTAAATCTGGGAGACTGTACTCGCAGGAAATCTAACAGTTTGCATATATTTAGTTTTTTCCTCCATCTTTTTAAGGAAGACTTCTGCTTTGTTGCCAAACAGGCAGTCTTGGTTTAAGGGAGCCATCCAGTAATTTAGCTTTAACATGATATGGCAAGTTTTGCTCCTTAAGCCAAATATGCCTTCTAAGTACAGACCCAGTGACAGCTGCCCTGCAAGATGCATCTAGAGAGTCAAAACCACATTGCAAAGTATGTTTACCAACTTGTTCAGCAGAATGCATTAAATCCTGTAATTCTTTATGTTCAGCACAGTCAGGAAACAATTTTCTGTTTTAGCCCCATTAATATGCGCTGATACTTCAACATATGAAACTGGCAGTTTAAGGCCCTAATGGCCAAAGTAGCAGAAGTGTATACCTTCTTACCCAATCTGTCCAAGGCCCTAGAATCTCTATCAGAGGGGGTAGGGTTTTTGGCAGTAGTAGCCTTAATGCCTTTTGGTCTTTTGGAAATCGTCTCTGGATATGCAGTAGGATTCTTGAAGAGGAACTTGTGAGAGTCAGGTACTCTAATACCGGCCAGGTTTTCTGGGAGCTGGAGGTGAAGTGTCTGGGGCCAGGCTAGTTTCCAAGAAGGCATCATCTACAATGTCCAGAACAGGAGGGATAGCTAAAGGCCTGTGTTGAGGGAGGAGAAAGAATCCTCTAAGCCTCTTTTTGGAGTCGAGTAATCCTGGCTTTCCCAATGGAAATGCTCCCTAAGAGTGTTCAAGGTTTCACCAAAAGAAAAATCTTCTGGGAATGGAATCCTCTGCATCAGAATCCTCACAGGTAGATAAAGGAAAATCCTGTTAATCAGAGGAAACAAATTTCAGAATCCTGATCAGAAGAATCAAAAGGAAAATCAGTTCTAGGTCTCAGAGGGGGAAGGCTGGCTTCCCCTAATTAAAGTAGTAATGTCTACAGCCATTCTAAGCATTTGTTTTTTAGGCATATGGGCCTGACCACGCAGTCTGGACGTTGGTTTTCTAGGCGTGGGTCGAGTTTTAGGCCTTGATGAAGAAGACTGCATTGGTTTGAAATGCAAGTCTGTAGTCCTAAATACAACCTCAGAAAACGGTGCCTGCACAGCAGCTCCGGAACCATGCAAGTTAGAGACATCCACAGGTTCCATAGTCGAAGCAGCATCTCACGGCATACTGGACTCTGAATGGGTCTCAGTAGAAGCCTGCGAATCTGAAGTAGTGGGTATCAGGGGCTGCGAAAGATCCTCAGAGTACCGGCGAACTGGCGACTAGCTTAACGGAAGCGTCGTCGGCAGTTTTGGACCTATGTGGTCGAAGTTTTTACGGAATATTGGTAGTCGGATGGCTTACCAAAGCCATTTCTGGATAGTTAAACAGAGTACTAAAATAATTTACTGCAAAAATAGACAGACAAATAGTTCAGGGGTTGAATAAGGCACAAAACCGACAGCGAGGGACGTCGTGGTATGGGCCTAAGCAAGGAATTCAGTATGAATGAAAATTTGAGGTATTTGCTTTCCACAGGTAAGACAATTGGTAACTTTTACTGACATCAGTTTAAGAGCAAGAAAAAGGATCCCCAACGGGGTACCTAGCTTTTTTTGAAGACTCCGATTTTGAAACTCGAAAATGAAAATTTCAGGAGTCGGCCAACCGGCACTTGCAAACCGCTTCTGGTTCAGGCACCACACGGCAAGAAAGACTGATGTAATGGTGTCAGCTGCATGTTTTATACCCCTGACGTAATGGGAGAAGAGACTGGATCCGACGCAGGAATCCAAGATTCTGGTATTCAGGATGGCTGAGGGCTACCTGCAGGCAGATAACCCAAATGTAATGACTGCAACAGTGAAACACAAAGAACATCTGCTTCGGGCTCCACAGCAAAAAATACTGGATGTAATGGCGTTGGCTGCCTTACTTTATACTACTGATTACCTGACGTCAGTCCTCATGTGACAGCAACCGATGCAGAAATACTAAGCCTCTGGTATTCAGGCCGTTTGAGGGCTACCCTGGCAGGGCTAACCCAAATCTGATGACTGCAACAGTGAAACACAAAGAACATCTTGGAGTTTTAAGAAGAGCCTTACCTTTTGGAAGCAGTTTATGATGACCCGCAAGGCATTTCAAGTCTGTTATGGATCTTCCCTGAAGCTATGAACTACAGGTGGGCTATCTGGAGTTTCCTGGTCTCTGGGTTTGCTGTGGTTGCTATCTCTTAGAGGGCTTGGTCTTTTACCATGGAGAAACCTCCGCCTGTCTTGTCTAAGGGGAAGGCCACAGCTTGAAATGTAAATTCCTGTTATACCTAGGTATAAGGGAAAGAAAATTCCCTCACTGTATTTGTTTTTCTTTTTTGTCCAGTTTCAGTTTCTCACATACCATTTCAGATGGGGTTCCAAAAAGGTACACTGTCTACAGAAGCATCCATGAATTCAGCTTTCACCTGGTCTATGAGGGGTTGTGTCTGGAGCAAAGCATGCCTGCGAGTGACTGAGTGACAGCTGCTCTGCATGATGCATCTAATACACCAAATCTGGACTTTAAAGAATGTCTGGAGAGCTGCAAGACTGCTCCAGCAATCTCCTGAATTTCTTTAGATAAGGAAATGGTCTCTGCCTTAGTGATTATTTGGTCTTGTAGGGATTCTTGATATTTTAACATGTGGAAATGGCAATTACGTGGCCTCACAGGAAGTGCAACTGTCATATAAACATTTCTGCCAAATCTAAAAGTCTACTTCTCCTACCATTAGGAAAGGGGTTTTTTGCCCAGTTATACCCTTTAGCACCCTTTTAATAGATCCTGTGGAAACTATTGAGGGGGTCGAGCTTTAGGATTCACAAAGGTGCTTGCGAGAGTCAAGCATTCTATAAAAATGATCAGGCTTCCTGTGAGTAGGTGCTAGAGTGAACTGGATGGTTCACGTAACTGTTCAGTTGACTGAGGTCTAAAATGGTCCCGAGGTTTTTGCTTTTCTTTAGAACCAAGAAAATAACTTGTAGAGAATACTGATCCTGCCTTGTCTAGTGGGGCATATTGGATGGCTTTTTTTTTTTTTTTTTTTTTAATCAGAGATGAGCTCACTTTTTCCTGCCTAAACTGATGGGATGGAACATCTGGGAGTTGCAGCTTCAATTCAGAAGGTGAATGGGAAGAGGGACTTGTACATTCTCTGAATATCATCCTTCTTACCCATTTGTTTAGCCAGATCATCCATGCAGGAAAGGAGAGAGAACCCCCCCCCCCCCCCAAGTGCCAGAGGAGGCATCTAGGTAGCCCTTCAGAAAAAGGTCCATAGTATCTCCGCCTATGTGGACCTTCTTGGCTTCTGGGCTTGAGTCCATTAAGGGGGCTGCTACTACCTCAAGACACCTGTCAGACGTAGTCAAATGGCTGATGCCTTGATTTCATAAACCAAAGCAACTGAATTTTTTGGTTCTTCCAAGATCTTTATAGGGTTTCAAACGTCACTCCGATGGCTGAAAAAGTACAGTTTTGTACCTACCATAAATGTAGATGTTCGAGTGCTAATACAGCTGCAGTCATAACAGATGGGTTTTTCTGCCGTCAGGCGGGTCCTTGGTCGGCCGAATTCCAAAGTCTAGGTCCGGCGTCGGATGTCGTCGCTTCTTCCCTGATGTCAGTGTGACAGGGGTATAAAAGAACCAGCCGACTCCATTTTCTTCAGTTTTTCTCGCCCCAAATGTCAGGTGCCCCCAGAAGGAAGGCAATACATAAATTTATGTAATAATGCAATGCAATATAATGACAAAACAGTAGTTGCAAGCAAATACACCATAAAAGAATACCCCAATCAGGTTGTATGAGGAGGTGTTAGCCATTAGGCCTGTCCCAAGAGGGGAAGGAGGGAGGGAAACCTGGACTGCAGCTGTATTAGCACTCGAACATCTACATTTATGGTAGGTACAAAAAGTACAGTTTTGTACCTACCATAAATGTAGATGTTCGAAGATCCACATTGCTGCAGTCCTTACATACGGGTAGTCCGCTGTCCTCGGTCGGCCCGAATACCAAAGTATTAGGCTGACGTCGGTCATGGGCGCTCAGATCTGACATCAGAGCGTCAGGGTATAAAAGCGCATGACCGACGTCATATCCTCAGTCTTTTCTTGCCCCAGATGTCAGAAGGCCCTAAAAAGAAAGGCCACAACCAAAAACAGAATACTTCCCAAAAAAACATGTACAAACAACAGCTACCACCCAAACCATACAACTAGTCCAAACTGTAGAGGGGAAGGAGGGAGGGTAAACTGGACTGCAGCAATGTGGATCTTCGAACATCTACATTTATGGTAGGTACAAAACTGTACTATGTTCTTCATCTCACATTGCTGCAGTCCTTACATATGGGTAGAATCCCAAAGCAGAGGTAAAGGGAGGTTGGCAAAATCATAAAGCATTGGGAGCTGCCAAAATGCCCTGTAATATTGCAGTGGCAAATCCAGCCCTAGATTTAGAATAAAGAGGAAGGTGGTAATGTTTAGAAAAAGTATGCACTGAACTCCAAGTAGCTGCTTCCAAAATATCTTTAGTAGCTACCCCCCTTAAAAAGGCTGTAGAAGTGGCAGTAGCCCTAGTGGAATGAGGCCTGATTCCAGCCGGAATCTCCTTACCATGATGGGAATAACAGAAAGCAATACAAAAACCAATCCACTTAGAAATACTTTGTTTTGAAACAGGTTTTCCCTGAGAACCCAAAGCAAAAGAAACAAACAACTGCTGAGACTGTCTGAACCCTTTAGTTCTGCTCAAATAATAACGCAACTGCCTGTGAATATCCAAAGTGTGCAAAATCTTCTCCCCTTTATTTTGGGGGTCTGCATAAAAAGTAGGCAAATGAATAGTTTGGTTCAAGGCCACACTAGAAACCACTTTAGGCATAAAAGTAGGACTAGTACGCAAAGATACCCTATCCTTATGAAAAATTAGGAAGGGTTCAACTGCCATAAGGGCCTGTAATTCAGAAACCCTTCTTGCAGAGGTAATGGCCAACAAAAAAGCAGTCTTCCATGACAAAAACTTTAACTCGGCAGTAGCTGCAGGCTCAAAAGGTGGTAAAGTAAGTTTTTCCAACACAAAATTGAGATCCCAAGCAGGAGTAGGAGCTCTACGTGGGGGTCTTATGTTCTTTGCCCCTCTAAGAAATTGCTTAAACAAAGGATGAGAGAATAATGGAGGATCACAGTCATAGTGAGCAGAAATGGCTGCAGCATGAACCTTTATAGAGGAGAAAGACAAACCCTTGTCTAATAAATCAGTAAGATATTGAAGAGAAACACTTAAATCAGGCTTGGAAACATCAAAGTCCTTCGCTTTGCTCCAAATAAAAAACCTCCTCCATTTATCAGCGTAAACTTTCCTTGTACTAGGCCTTCTGGCCTCCAAAATAACATTCATAACTTATTGTGGAAGCTGAGACCCTCCAGGGTCTAGAACAGAATATGCCAGGCTGTTAGATGCAGGGACTGAATCCTGACATTGAGGAAATGATTGCCCTCCTGAGACAAAAGGTGGAATCAAGGCAAAGGCCATGGAGGCTCCTGACTAAACTTCTCAGCAGTGGGTACCAGTGCTGTCGAGGCCAATCCGGAGCTATTAGAATCATGGATGGCTTGTCTTGTCTGGCCTTCAAGAGTACCTTGGGGAGGAGAGGCAGAGGTGGAAAGGCATAGACGTGAAGATTGCTCCAACTGAATGATAGAGCATCCACCTTCCAAGCTGTGGGATGAAACATTTTTGTGCAAAACTTTGGCAACTGGAAATTTAGTGGAGAAGCGAACAGATCTATGTCTGGAGTTCCCCATAACACTGTCAACTTTCGAAATACATGAGGATCCAATTTCCACTCGTGGGGATCCACTATCTGTCTGCTCAACACATCTGCTAAGGAGTTCTGTGCTCCTGGTAGAAACCTTGCCTGAAGATTGAGGTGTAAACAGAGCAGTCTCCCACAAAATCATCGCTTGCCTGCAAAGAGGGTACGAATGGGTTCCCCCTTGCTTGTTGATGTACCACATGACAGTTGTGTTGTCTGTTTGAATCAACACTTGCCCTGGGTGAAGTAAATCCTTGAAAGCCATCAATGCAAATTGGACTGCTAACATCTCCTTCAAGTTGATATGCAAATGTTGAAGTCTGGCAGGCCACGTGTCTTGAACCCATTTTCCATTGAGGTGTGCTCCCCAAGCCTTGTCCGAGGCATCTGTCGTTAGAATCTGACTCGCCTCTGGTCGGGTCACAGAGTCCCTTGTTTAGGTGACATTCCTGAGCCCACCACAAAAATTCCTTTTGAATGCAAGGTATTATTTGAATGACAGTGTCCAGATCTTGGCAGTGTTGTGTCCATACATTTTTGAGATACCATTGAAGCTTCCTCATATGCAGTTTGGCATTGGGAAGCACCAGGATACAAGATGCCATGAACCCCAAGGCTTGAAGGACTGTCCTTGCAGTCAGCCTGGACCGTAGAGACACATGATGGAAGTAAAGAGTAAGGTTCTTTTGCTTGTCCGGGGTCAAAAAAGCCATCTGGGAAACTGTATTCAGTCTCACACCCAGAAAGCACATGTCCTGAGAGGGTACTAGACTGGACTTTGTTTCGTTCACAGAATACCCTAGGCACCTTAACACTGCCATCACATACTGTAGATGATGAAGAAGTTCGTCCTTGTCTTGAGCAAGAATCAGGCAATCGTCCAAATAAGGATAAACTTGTATTCCTCTTAACCTGAAGAAGGCTATCACTGGAGCCAGAACCTTTGTGAACACCCTGGGCGCAGTAGATAAGCCAAAGGGCAATGCAGAGAACTGATAATGTAAAGTTCCAGCCCGAAAACGCAGGTACCTCCTGCAACTGGGCCTGATAGGAACATGAAGATAAGCCTCTGAGATCCAGAGTTACCATCCAGTGATCTTTGCCCAACAGAGGTAAAAGCTGTTGCAACGTCAACATTTTGAACTTTGGAATGTCCAGGTATGTGTTGAGAATAGATAAATCCAAAATCGGTCTCCACGTGTTCCCTTTCTTTGGTAGTAGAAACAGGCGAGAATAAAATCCTAGGCCCACTACTGACAGAGGGACCGGCTGTATAGCTCCCATTTGAAGAAGTAAAGAAATCTGCTTGTGAGCCTCTACCCTTTGCTGAGGAGGAACGTCTGGCATGCCTTTGAAAGGAGGCAATGTATGGAAATAGAACTTGTAGCCTCCGGTTATAATGTCCAATACCCATTTGTCTTGGGTGACTAAAAGCCAGTTTTGCTTGAAGAGTGCTAACTTTCCTCCCAAAGGAGCTGCCAGGCAAGAAGAATCTGGCAGCTGAAAATGCAGGTCATTGGGCCTGTTTACGAAAGGACTGGCCCCTGCCCTCACCTGTAGATTGTGCAGGTGAACTCCCATGTTCTAGGCCTGAAAGTACTCTGAGCTCTGCCCCTACCACGCCTAGATCTACCCCTAGACTGAGAATCAGAAGGATACACCCACCCCTTAGTAGGCCAATTCCTACTAAACTTTGGAGGCTGCACCTGCAAAAAATCTTTAACAGTCTGCATAGACTTAGCCTTGTCTTCCATTTTCTTCAAGACCGACTCCACAGGGGAACCAAACAAAACTTCAGACTGTAAAGGAGCATCCAAAATTCTAGTTTTAACATGCTCTAACAAATTCTGATCCTTAAGCTAGGCGTGCCTGCGAAGAACTGAACCAGTGGCAGCCACCCTGGAAGAAGCCTGTAAAGCATCAAAACCACACTGCAAAGAATGCTTACCCACCTGTTCAGAGACATGTACCAAATCCTGTAATTCTTTACACTCTATGCCCTCTGCCAAAGCATCCACTTTAGATTTTAGTTGAGTAAGGAGGAAATTCTGATACTTCAACATATGAAACTGGCAATTCAAAGCCCTCATTGCTAAAGTAGAAGAGGTATACACTTTTTTACCCCATCTATCCAAAGCTCTAGCCTCTTTATCTATAGGAACCAGATTCTTTACAACAGAAGCTCTGACCCCCTTAGGTCCCTGGCTAATAGTTTCTGGGTCAGCCCTAGGACTCTTATACAGATATTTATGAGCCTCAGGCACCCTGTAATACCTATCCGGTTTAACTGGCGCAGGAGGCAGAGAATCAGGATTAAGGGAAGCCTCGGAGAAAACGTCTTGAACAACATCCAAAACAGGAGGAATAGCCAAGGGTCTATGTTGTGGTAAAAACAAGAATTCCCTAAGCCTCTTTCGGGAATCTGAGAAATCCTGACCTTCCCATTTAAAATGCTCCCTCATAGAGTGCAGTGTTTCTGAAAAAGAAAAATCCTCTGGAGGAGAAGCAGAAGGAGTGGAATCCTCTGCATCAGAATCAGAATAAGGAGGAAAATCCTGAATGTCTTCAGCCGAAGACTCTGAGTCATCTGAAGCCTGATCTAAACTTTCCACCTCTGGCTCCACCCTAGGCCTCTTATCAGGAGGGGGCATAGAACCTCTAATTAAAGTAATCAAATCTTCTGCCATTTTAAGCATGTGTTTTTTAGGCACAGAACCTGCAGAACTAGGACTGACAACAGTGGAAGGCAAACCAGTCCTGCCTTTGGAAGGAGCCTTAGAGACAGAAGGAGAAGGCCTAACCACCTTAGGCAAGGAAGGGAGAACAGCAACCTGAGAGGCCCCCTCAGCCTGACCAGCCTCCTGAGAGGCCACATCTTGTAAAATCAAAGTCTCCCCCTGAGACTCAACTGAAACCTCGGCTGGATCCACAGATTCACCGTAGTTTCTAAAGAACCGGCGTCCGGAACGGACGACTCATCCTGCCTGGTTTTTAAAGATTTGTCTTTGCGCTTCTTCGCGGTAGCGGGCGTCGGAGGATCCGACGGCATATTATAATTACACCGCTTACCGAAGACAAGCCTAGTGCAATCTAACCTACGTTTTATGGTGCGCTTATTAAACCTAGCACAAAAGCGACACCCGACTACGTCGTGCTCAGGTCCCAAACAAGGAATACAAAGAGAGTGATAATCCCTATGCGGTATCTGTTTCCCACAAGAAATACAATTATTCACTTTTTATGACATACGGAATTAACTGAGGCAAGAAAAAACAAAAATATTCCCCAACGGGGTACTTAGCCCAACTTGGATTCGGTCTGAAACTCAGAATACGAAAATTTCAGAACGCCGAACGGCACTTGCAACGCTGCTTCTGCATCGGACCACGCGGCAAAAAAGACTGGGGATATGACGTCGGTCATGCGCTTTTATACCCTGACGCTCTGATGTCAGATCTGAGCGCCCATGACCGACGTCAGCCTAATACTTTGGTATTCGGGCCGACCGAGGACAGCGGACTACCCGTATGTAAGGACTGCAGCAATGTGAGATGAAGAACATCTGTACTATGTTCATCGTGCATACAGCTGCAGTCATAACATATGGGTAGAATCCCAAAGCTAAAAAAAAGGGGTGGTAGGCACTAGGTGGAACTAGGAGGAGCCAGGATGCCCTGCAAGACTGGAGTGGCAAAGCCTGCTCTAGATTTGGAGTATAATGGTAGGTGATAGTGCTTGGAGAAAGTATGTACAGAACTCCAAGTGGCTGCTTCCAAAATATCTTTGGTAGGAACCCCCCTGAGGAAAGCTGCAGAGGTAGCTGTGGCCCTTGTGGAGTGAGATCTGATGCCTGCAGGTACAGTTTTACCATGAAAAGAGTAACAAAAGTGTATGCAGTGGGCTATCCATTTTGAGATTGTCTGTTTGGAAATAGGCTTCCCTTGAGCTCCTGTAGCACAGGACACAGACTTGCTATGATTTTCTGAAAGGCTTTGTTCTCTCCAAATAACGTAGCTGTCTGTGAATGTCCAAGGAATGTAGTAGTCTCTCCCCTTTGTTTTGAGGATTAGGGAAAAAGGTAGGTAAGTGGATAGCCTGATTCAAGGCTACCCTGGATACTACCTTTGGCATAAAGGAAGGATTGGTTCGTAAGGAAACTCTGTCCTGATGGAAAATGATGAAAGGCTGCACAGCCATGAGGGCTTGTAGTTCCGAAACCCTGCGAGCTGAGGTAATAGCCAGAAGGAAGGCTGTTTTCAGGACAAATATTGCAGTTCTGTTGAAGCAGCTGGCTCAAAAGGAGGCAAGGTCAGTTTTTCTAGAATGAAATTGAGGTCCCAAGCAGGTACTGGTTGTTTCCTTGGGGGTTTTATATTCTTAGCCCCTCTGAGAACTGTCTTAGGAGGGGGTGAGAGAATAAAGGAGGATCAGTGTTGTATTCTGCAGAAATGGCTGAGGCATGGATTTTGATGGAGGAGAATGAAAGTCCACTGCTTAGCATCTCAGCTAGGTACTGTAATATTTGAGGTAAATTCAGTATTCCAGGATTCCGACCCTTTTCCTCATTCCAGGCACAAAACCGTTTCCATTTTGCGGAGTAGGCTTTTCTAGTAGAAGGCCTTCTGGCCTCCAAAATGACATCCTGCACCTTCTTGGAGAGTAGGGTCTGTTGTGAATTTAAGGAATCTTCCATGCGGCTAGATTGAGTGTTTTCAGCTGACTGTGAAGAGTTTTGAAGTTGTGCTGAGTCAGTAGAAGAGGCATTAGAGGCAGGATCCATGGTGGGGAATGCGTCAGGCTCCTCAGGAGTGGATACCAGTGTTGTCTTGGCCAGTCTGGAGCAATGAGAATCATCTTTGGTCTGTCTGCTCTGGTTTTTAATAGAAATTTGGGCAGCAGAGGAAGAGGTGGAAAGGCATAAACTGTCATTGTTGTCTAACTGAAAGAGTGCGTCCACTTTCCAGGCCTGTGGATGAAAGGTCCTCCTTGAGTAGAATTTTGCCAATTGGTGATTTCTGTGAGAGACGAAGAGATCTATGTCTGGCCTTCCCCATGCTTGAATTATCTTTGTAAAAACTTGAGGATGCAACTTCCATTCGTGTGGATATGTCATATTTATGCTTAGGTTGTCTGCCAGCGTGTTTTCCTTGCCTGGCAGGTACTGTGCTTGAAGTTCGATTTGTAATTCCAGAGCCATGTTCCAAAGAGACATGGCTAGCCTGCATAGGGGGGTATGAATGGGTTCCTCCCTGTTTGTTTATGTACCACATTACCGTGGTGTTGTCTGTCCTTATCAGTAGCTGGCCTGGATGCAGTAGGTCTTTGAAAGCTATAATAGCATTTATTACTGCTAGCATTTTCTTTTGATTGATGTGTAGGTGCTTTTCTTTTTGGGACCATTTGCCCTGAATGCACCGATCTGTCATGTGCGCCCCCCAGGCGTAGTCGGAGGCGTCTGCTGTGATGACTTGATTTGCTTGGGGCTTGCAGAATGGGAGACCTGTGTTTCTTTGGCATGCTTGAGCCCACCACAGAAATTCCTTTTGAAGACATGGAATCAGTGGTATTATTGTTTCCAAACTGTGGCTGTGTTGAGACCATAGGTTTTTAGGTACCATTGAAGTTTCCTCATATGCAGCTTTGCACATGGGATTAGTAGGATGCAAGATGCCATGAATCCCAGAGCCTGCAGGATTTTCCTTGCAGTCAGCCTGGTGAAAGTTGCCAGTTTTCTGAAGTATTGAGTTAGTTGCCCTTGTTTCTCTGGCGTGAGGTAGGCCATCTGGGTGTTTGTATCCAAGCTGGCACCCAGGAAAATTGTTTGAGAGGGTATTAGCCTTGATTTATTTTTGTTGACTGTGTATCCCAGAGAATTCAACAACATTATTACAAACGCCAGATGTTTCAAAAGTATGTGCTTGCTGTCCGCTTGGATCAGGAAGTCCAAATATGGGTATATTTGTATCCCTTGAAGTCTGCAGTAGGCAATTACTGATGCCAGGCATTTTGTGAACACGCTGGGCGCAGTAGATGAGCCAAAGGGCAATGCAGAGAATTGACAATGGGTTGAACCTGCAAGAAATCTGAGGTATCTTCTGCAATCTTGTCTGATTGGGACATGCAGGTATGCCTCCTTGAGGTCCAATGTTACCAGCCAAGACTCCTTGCCCAGCATGGGAAGAAGCTGCTGTAATGTGAGCATCCTGAATTTTGGCACGAGTAAAAATGTGTTTAGGATGGATAGGTCCAAAATAGGTCTCCAATCATTGCCCTTCCTTGGTACCAGGAATAGTCTGGAATAAAAACCTTGACCCTGTTCTTGTGCAGGTACCTCTTGAATAGCTTTCATGCCCATGAGATCTGAAATTTCTTTTTGTGCCTCTGCCCTTTGATTGTGTGGCAGGTTTGGCATGGCTCATTTCTGGAAGTGTGTGAAAGTGGAATCTGTAGCCTCTGTCTATAATGTCCAGGATCCATTTGTCTTTTGTGACAATATGTCAATTTTTTGAAAATAATTCGAGTTTTCTGCCTAAAGGTGCTGCCATTTCAGCCTTGCTTGGCATGCAAAGGGGGAAGTCATTGGTTCTGCTTTCTGAATGGCTGTGAACTATCCTCACCACCTCTGTGTAGGTGCTTGCCATTGTCTGCCTCTAAACGATCCTTGAGATTGACCTCTACCCCTCGGGTGCCTGTATCTACCTCTTTGGGGTCTGTCCGTCGCTGGAAAGGACCAATTTTTTGAAGGCCAATTTCTACTGAAACGTGGAGGTTGTACCTGTAGGAAATCTTTCACTGTTTGCATTGATTTTGCCTTTTCCTCCATTTTCTTTAATACCTCCTCAGCTTTAACACCAAACAATACATCTTTTTGCAGAGGTGCATCTAGTAATTTAGCTTTGACATGATCTGGTAAGGTTTGCTCTTTGAGACAAGCATGTCTACATATGACTGATGCTGTAACAGCAGCTCTACACGAGGCCTCTAAAGCATCAAAACCACATTGCAAGGTATGTTCACCCACTTGCTCTGCACTATGTAACAAATCCTGCAACTCCAATTCTGGTTGTTCAGGCTGTAACATTCTGCTTTTCAACTGTGATAACAGAAACTGTTGGTACTTTAACATATGGAACTGACAGTTTAATGCCCTCATGGTTAAGGTGGCCGGGGTGTATACCTTTTTCCCCCACCTTTCTAAAGCTCTGGAATCTCTCTCTGAAGGTAATGGATTTTTAGCAGTGGAGGCCTTAATTCCCTTGGGACCCTGTGACAGTTTCTGGGTCAGCCACATGGCTTTTGTATAGGAATTGGTGTGAATCAGGAACCCGGTAATACTGGTCAGGCTTGACTGGAGCTGGAGGTAAAGAATCTGGGTTAAGGCAGGCCTCCGAATACACATCATCTAGTATGTAAGACAGGAGGTATAGCCAGAGGCCTGTGCTGAGGGAGCAAGAGGAAATCCCTAAGCCTTTTCTTGGAGTCTGAGTACTCTTGGCCTTCCCAGTGGAAGTGTTCCCTCAAGGTATGTAAGGTTTCCCCAAAAGAGTAATCCTCAGGGGGAGACAGAGGGAATGGACTCCTCTGCATCAGAATCTTCAAAAGGGGACTATGAATGCTCCTGGTCTTCAGAATGTTCTGAGATAATGGAGGCTTGGTCCGAGGAAGGGGATTCTTCCTCCACTCTGGGCCTTTTGTCTGGGGGGGGTGGGGGTGAGAACCCCTGATAAGAGTAATCAAATCCTCAGCCATTTTGAGCATCTGCTTTTTAGGCATGGGGCCTTGAGAGGGGCCCTGTGGAGCTTGTCTTTTAGTTTGCATGGCTGCTTTAGACTTAGTGAAAGCCTTGATGGAAAAAGAAGGCGGCGGCCTGTAGACACCTTGAGAGGTGGCAGGCCTGTCTAAACTCTGAGTTTCACCGCCAAGAGTGGCTTCGGTATCTGTAGTCGGGGTGTGGGCCGAAGAGCCTGCGACCTCGGGCACAGAAGACACCCCAATGAAGTGTCGTCGGTAGTCAGGGGCTGCGTAGGCGCCTCGCTGAGAACCGGACCACCTGTAGTCGGCTTTGGCGTGGTGTCGGTAGAAGTCGCGGACCTCGTATGTCGGTCCTTATCTTTGCGTCTTTTACTCAAAACTGTAGTCGGAGTATCCGACGACATAATATAATTAAACTTTTTGCCAAAATAGTGTTGGGCGAACTCCGCCTGACGCTTAATAGTGCGTCTGCTGAATGTAGCACAAAAACGACAGGCCGAGACGTCGTGGTCTGGGCCTAAGCAAGGAATGCAGAGGGAATGAAAATCCTTATGCGGTATTTGCTTCCCACATGAAATGCAATTATTAACTTTGTCTGACATCGGTCTGAGGCAAGAAAAGTTTCCCCAATGGGGTACTTAGCTTTCAAGAAAACTTCGGTTGAAAAATATTCGTAATCTCAGGAGCTGGCTGACCGGCACTTGCTAACTGCTTCTGCTTCGAGCACCGTGCGGCAAGAAAGACGGAAGAAAATGGCGTTGGCTGGTTGGTTTATACCCCTGTCGCACTGACGTCAGGGAAGAAGTGACGACATCCGACGCTGGACCTAGACTTTGGAATTCGGCCGACCGAAGACCCGCCTGATGGCAGGAAACTCCATCTGTTATGACTGCAGCTGTATGCACGATGAACATCATCTTGCTCATACCTCAGCATACTTTCACAGCTCAAGCAAACAAGAAGATTCATCATAAGGAGCATTTGTGAAGGATGCCATACAATTTTCCACAAAATCTTACAGGTGTAAGCAAGGCCTGAAGTTGCATTACAACATGTTCCTGCAGCCTCTTCCATTCCACTGGTTGCACTGAGCATGAGTTACATGAAAAGGATGATTACATTAATGATTGCTCTAAGAGAAGTTTTCAAGTGTTTAAGTAGTGGGGGGTGGGGCAGGGGTCTTCTCACACTGGTAAGGGCTTGTTGAGGCAAATCCTTCTGAAAACAATTCATGTGGTTGCGTAGTTTAGGGCTTTAAGTGCAAACATGCCCAAAGTATATGCACACTTCCCTAATCTGTAAACAGCACCAGATTCCTTGATGGGCAGATGAACAGTGTCTGTATCCTTAATCAGCTCCTTTTCAGTGACCAGTGTACCGATGACTGAATTGATCCGTGGGACTCTGCCAACACTGTCTGCCCTTTGGGAGGCAGAAGAACTTGGTCCAGCTTCAGAGGAATAGACTTTAGTATCAGGCTCCTGCCATGACTTCCTAACTGCTAGACCGATAAGCCTGTCTGCTGGAAAGACCACCCAAGTACAGGGTGCTGAACTGTAGGCCTCAAAGAAAACCACTTCACCCCGGCAGGGGTGGTCCATGGGCTAGGATCATCCCTGCAGCAAAAGCTCAAGAATCTTGCTGAAGGTGACATCTTCAGGAGGTGTTTGGGGGAGTCCTCTTGATTCTCCACGTTGGAACCAGAAGTGACCTTCTCCTATAGGAGGGAGCCAATGTGCTTCTTTTTACATTTTTTTTGGGGGGGGGGGGTAATCAAACTTCTCAAAGGATTCCTGTTGTTGAGTAGTAGCTTTGAGACCAGACAGTGGATGCATGCTGGAACTGCAATGTGAAATTGAGTCAAAAGGAGGAACAGACCCCGTAGAAATGTGTCTAGTCTCAAGAGGAAAAGAAATAATCCCCCCATAACCTGAAAAGCCATGCTACCCCTCTGCTGGATTAGAAGAAACCTCCTCTATCTTGGTCATCTAAGATACTGAAGACTGAACCCCCAGAACACACAGGGTGGAACCTTTCGAGGAGAGCTCAGCACCAAGATTCAAAGTCTGAAGTCTCAGACACAGACTAAAGGACCATGCAACACTGCCCCAATCAAGATAATGCATCAAGCTGACCACTCTAAATAATTGTCTTAAGTGTGTCAGACTGCATCCCTTGCATGACAAATCAGGTACTATGTTTGGAACTGAAGGAACATACTTTGGGCCCAGGATCAGGTGTTTCAGTCTCCAGTGTTTTAACTGCTAGGTATCATAGAAATTTTATCGGGTCTATATTACAAGACTGACGGTTGAAAACATTGAATACTATATATGGTCGATGTCGTCAAATGTCAACCTTATAAAAAGACCCAAAAAGAAAAAAGTACCCTAACGTGTTTAAGTAGGGGGGCAAGCCCCCCTGCACCCCCAACACCCCCGCTACTTAAACATACCAACTTCGAGACCGCACTACATTGCAGTAAACGGAAATCTCCCCTTATGGAGATTTCTGTTTATGCGTTCGTGATTCCCAGCATTCGCTATTCTCGTGTCGACAATGTCAGATTCGACATTGTTGGCTTTCGAGAATCTAATATAGGCCCATCTTATCTGCACCATGTAGTTCACAGCTTTAACATAGAATGTGCTGGATGCAAAAAACACTTTCCAATCTATCCACCATCCTTGAATCTGAAGGATGAGTATCTTGAGCAGTCTCAGGAGGATTGGTTCTGGTGGCTGCTGACACCTTAATAAAGTCAGCAAAAGGTCCTTTGCTCCAGAGTGGCCTATCCTTCTTGGTGATCACCAGGATTCTATTTGGCTGTCGAGGAATTGACTTAGCAATGTTGGGCTCCCTTCAAGCTGTACTGAGGCACCTGGGCTAAATGAGGAGGTGAACCTAAAAGCCTGAGGGGATCTCTTCCTCCAAAAAGTGGGATCAATTAGATAATTGGACATAACCCTTTCTGGTGGATCATTTCACAAACCTCCATGAATGTGGTATCCTCGGAAGGGGATTGGGGAGAAGCCTCTCCATTAATGCTGATATCTGGGTCAGCAGTTGTGCTTCCTCTTACACACTTTCTCTTATTTAGGGGGAGATGTCAAAGCTTCCCTGAAGAGAGCAACTCTGAATGCAAATCTCTTTTACATCCTGGTCCTGTTACGATATGAATGAAGATAGAGTTTGCACCAAGATTAGTGGTGTGGAGGGAAGGACGCAATGGAGCATCCACATGTCCCAGATCGAAGATCCTAGTCAATTTCCAACACTGACGTGCCCAATAAGGTAGTTGAGACTAAAGAGACCAGGGCTGACCAAACTGACTTTGGCATATGTGCAACCTTAGTTTATTACTTGAGGTACAGAGATCATGCTGTAACTTGAATGCTGAGAGACATATGGACAGGCTAGGTAAGCCAGAGGTATTATAGATAAAAGGAGAAGCTCAAGCTAGTGGGAAAGGCATAGCTACTAAGAAGGTGCACAGTCCAACAGTTTACAGTGTACAGACAAATCAGCTTAAATTTTCTGTATTCTCTGGATGAATGTGCAGGGATGTGCCCATCTCTGGAGTGACAGATGGTATCCTAAAAGGGCAACAGAAGGGACCACATGGTTGTCATCTTGAATTTCCTTGCATTCAGGAATGTGCAGTTGTGAACAGCAGATGTCCTTCTCTTCACTGTTGCAGTATTTTAAACAGAAGGGATCGCCTACCCAGGACAGCTTGAAGCTCTGACAATATACCAAAGAATAATGACTTAATACGCTCCATACTTCACACCTCTGCTTCTCATACAGAATGAGAGGCATAAAAAGGGACACGTGGCTGCAACTACCCAACAGTGACCTGCCCCAGAAGAGAACCATCTCCATAGGGCGAACGAGTCCTTGCACACCAAGGAGGAAAAAGGGGAAACCCTCAGCCAGAAGGGAATCTAAAACAAAAAAACAGGACAAACAAGAGGGGTTTGGAGGGAGGGAGAGAATACTGCAACAGTGAAGAGAAGGGCATCTATTGTTGTGGTATGATTTTACACAATTATACCATGTCCTTCTATATCACTGTTGCAGTACTCTAAACAGAAGGGAGAGTTAAAAAAAAAACAAAATAAAGAATGGGAGGAATACCTCTCAACCTCTTAGAACAAAACATATGGCCAAAAGCCATAAACAGAAGAACAAAGGCCCAAAATTAGAACACTCTAAAATATTGCTCTTACAAACTTAGTAAGTTGATGGAACAGGTTTTGAATTAGTATGACTTTCAGAAGGATATGAAGTCTGAAACTCAAATGTCTGCCATTTTCTGACTTAAACCCTCAATGATTTGCCGACAATTTGTCAGAAAACCCACAAGTTTGAGAAATTAACTAAAAATATCAGCCAAAAATCTGGACATTCTGTGAAAATCTGTACAGTTAAGAGGTATGATGGGAGGTGCAATGCTGAGAAAAGCCTTCAACAAACCCATATAAAATGGTTCTAGCAAAAAGTACAGTTGTGTACACTTGCCATAAATGTAGATGTTAGAGAGTATTCACTGCTGCAGTCATTACATTTGGGTAATCTGCTGGCAGGTTGCCCTCAGTCGGCCTGAATAACAAAGTCTTGGGTCCTGCGTCGGTTGCTGTCTCCTCTTCCATGACGTCAGGGGTATAAAAACATGCAGCCAACTCCATTTTAATCAGTTTTTCTTGCCCCAGATGTCAGGTGCCCACCAAATAGGGAGCAAAAATATATAAACTGTAAATATATAAGTGCACCTTAGAAACATAAAATTTACCTTCAACTAAAAGCAAATGCACCATAAAGGCTTTTGGAGTATAGTGAAGGAAAGAAAAGGTATAGAAAGGGGGCTGGCGGGTGGGTAACCCGGATTGCAACAGTGAATACACTCTAACATCTACATTTATGGTAAGTGTACACAACTGTACTATGTTCTTCGTGTTTCACTGTTGCAGTCATTACATTTGGGTAGAATCCCAAAGCTATGGATGGGAGGATGGAACTAAACAGCATTAGGAGCAGCTATAAAGCCCTGCAGAACTGCAGTGGCAAAGTCTGCCCTGGATTCAGAAGAGAGGTAAATGATGATGCTTTGTTAATGTATGAACTGATCTCCAAGTAGCAGCTTCTAGAAAGTCTGGCAAGGACCCCTCTGAGAATAGCTGCTGAAGTAGAGGTAACCCTGGTGGAATGGGATCTGTTCCCCTTGGGCACAGGTTTACCATGGTGCAAGTAGCAGAAACAAATACAATGGCTTATCCATTTAGAAATAGTCTGCATTGATATAGCCTTCCCCTCTGATCCTGCAGCAAATGCTACCAGCAGTTGCTCAGACTTTCTTAGAGATTTTGTCCTGTTTAAGTAGAATCTTAGATGTATGTGTACATCCTATGAATGCAGAATCCGCTCCCCCTTGTTCTGCAGATTTGGGAAAAAAAGTTGGCAGGTGAATGGTCTGGTTAAGAGCCACACTGGATACCACCTTAGGCATTAAAGAAGGATTGGTTCTGAGGGCCACCCTGTCCGGGTAAAGAATAACGAAAGGCTCCACTGCCATGAAAGCCTGTAGTTCTGAAACCCTTCTAGCTGAAGTGACTGCCAAAAGAAAAGCTGTCTTCCAAGAAAGAAATTTTATATCCGCAGTAACTGCTGGTTCAAAAGGGGACACAGGGTGAGTTTTTCCAGCACAAAACTGAGGTCCTATACAGGAGTTGGTGCTCTCCTGGGAGACCTTAAAATTTTGAAACCTCTGAGATACTGTTTTAGCAGTGGATGAGAAAAGAGGGGAGGCTCTGTGTTGTAATGAGCCAAGATGGCAGAGGTATGGATTTTTATTGAAGAAAAAGATAGGCCCTTGTCAAGCATCTCGGTTAAGTATTGTAAAATCTGAGGAATATTGGGCTTTGCTGTGTCTCTTCCAAGCACAGAATCTCTTCCATTTATCAGCATAAGATATTCCAGTACTAGGCATTCTGGCTTCCAAAATGACATCCATCACAGGTTTACTGAGAGATGTGGTTTGAATAATTAGTTGATTAGTCATGTTGCAAGATTCAGAGTTTAGAATTGAGTGTGCAGAATTTGACAGTTATGCTGGAGACAATAGATGAGGTGTTTGAGGCAAGCACCACGGAGGAAGGTGCGACATATGCATTAGAAGGTGGTACCAGTGTTGGCAAGGCCAGTCCGGAGCAATGAGAATCATTTTTGGTTTTTCCTGTCTGACTTTTAGTTAGACCCTGGAGAGTAGAGGCAGAGGGGTAAAGGCAAAGACTGATAGGGTTTTCCAGCTGAAGGACAGAGCATTTACTTTCCATGCCTTTTATGATGAGTTCTTGTGCAGAATTTGTCCAACTGATAGTTTTGGGGAGAGGCAAATAGATCTATGTCTGGAATTTCCCATTTCTGTGTTAACATGCTGAAGATTTGTGGATCCAGTTTCCATTTGTGCGGGTCCATAAGATTTCAGCTTAGGTCTGCCACAGTATTTTGCTTTCCTGGCAGGAATTGAGCTTGAAGATGTATTTGTAAGTCAAGGTTGTGTTCCACAAGGCCATGGCTAGTCTGCGAAGGGGGTAGGAATGGGTACCCCCCTACTTGTTTATGTACCACAACTGTGGTGTTGTCCATCTTTTTCAGTAGTTGTCCTGGATGAAGTCCTTGAAGGCTGTCAGAGTACTCCGAACAGCTAGCATTTCTTTCCGGTTGATATGTAGATGCATTTGGTTTGGGCTCCATTTGCCCTGAATGCATCTCCCTGTCAGGTCGGCCCCCCAAACATAGTCTGATGCGTCTGTAGTAAGGGTTTGCGTGGCAGGGGGTAGAGTGAATAACAGTCCCTTGTTTTGGTGACATGTTTCTGCCCACCAAAGGAATTCCTGTTGTACGCAGGGAATGAGAGGAATCATTGTTTCCAGGCTGTGACAATGTTGACTCCATAAGCTTTTTAGGTGCCACTGAAGTTTCCTCATATGCAGTCTCGCATATGGAATTAGCAGAATGCAGGATGCCATGAACGCCAAAGCCTGCAGAATGTGTCTTGCAGATAACTGGGTTTTTGTTGCCATTTGTTTGAAGTATGTTGTCAATTGCATTTGTTTGTCTGTCGTGAGGTAAGCCATCTGGGCAGTTGTATTCAAGCTTACACCCAGGAATGTAATTATTTGAGTGGGTACCAGTTGTGATTTCTTTTCGTTTATGGTGTACCCTAGGCATGCTAGAAGCCTTTGTAAAAACACCAGATGTTGAAGTGTCTTTGTCCTCTGCCTGAATGAGCAATAGTCCAGATAAGGATAAATTTGAATGTTTCTTTGTCTGCAGAATGCAATTACTGGTGCCAGGCACTTTGTAAAGACCCTGGGCGCAGTAGATAAGCCAAAGGGCAGTGCAGAGAATTGGTAATGCAAAAAACCTGTTTTGAAGCGGAGGTATCTTCTGCAAGATTCCCTTATTAGGATATGCAAGTATGCCTCAAGTCTACAGTTACCAACCAGGCATTCTTGCCTAGCATAGGCAGTAGCTGTTGTAAAGTCAGCATTTTGAATTCTGGAATGTCCAGGGACGTGTTCGGAATCGATAAGTCCAGTATTGGACGCCATGATTTGTCTTTTCTGGGTACCAGGTAGAGTACTGAATAAAATCATTGCCCTTTTTCCTTTGCTGGTACAGGTTGCATAGCCCCCATATCCACGAGGGACATGACTTGTTTCTGGCCCTCTGCCCACTGGTTTTGTGGCAGATCTGGCCATCCGTTTGGAATTGGCAAAGGAAATGAAATCTGTACCCCTGGGATACTATGTTTAATACCCACTTGTCCTGGGTAATTAACTTACAATTTTGAACATAGAGTGCTAGTTTTCCCCACAAGGGGGCTGCCAAAAGATAAGTGCTAGGAGATGGTAGAGGAAAGTCATTGAGACTGCTTACTGTAGGGTTGTGCTTTACCTCCAGATTTGGAAGTGGAGGCACCCCATTGCTTAGACCTGTAAGATCCCCGTGATTGATATCTGGGGCCTTTTGAGTGCCTGGGTTTGCCCTGAGTGGCTCTGTTGGACACAGGAAAGGACCAATTCTTAGTAGGCCAGTGCCTACTGAACCTCGGTGGCTGCACATGCAAGAAATCTTTTACAATTAGCATAGATTTAGCTTGGTCTTCCATTTTCTTTAAAACCTCTTCTGCCTTATTACCAAACAGACCATCATGCTGTAAAAGGGCATCCAACAATTAAGTTTTAACATGATCAGGCAGATTTTGCTCCTTGAGCCAGGAATGCCTTCTTATCACATATCCAGTTATGGCGGCCCTGCAAAAGGCCTCCAAGGAATCAAAACCACATTGCAAAGTATGGTTTCCAACCTGTTCTGCTGAATGCAATAAATCCTGTAACTTTTCCACACAATCAGAAATCATTTTCTGTTTCAGTAAGCCCATAACATGCTGGTGATATTTAAGCATATGAAACTAGCAGTTTAAAGCCCTGATTGCCAAGGTTGCAGACGTATAAACCTTCTTACCCCATCTATCCAGCGCCTTGGAATCTCTATCAGAAGGGGTACGATTTTTTTCTGTAGAAGGCTTAACACCCTTGGGACCCTGAGAAATAGTCTCAGGACCAGCAGCAGGATTTTTGAAAATAAATTTGTGGGAGTCAGGAACCCTGTAATATCGGTCTGGCTTACTAGGAGCCGGAGGGCAGGGGAATCAGGAGCCATGCTTGATTCCAAGAACACATCAACAATGTCTAATACAGGAGGTATTGCCAAAGGTCTATGCTGAGAACGAAGGAAATCCACTAAGCCTCTTTTTTGATTCAGAGAAGTCCTGACTCTCCCAGTGAAAATATTCCCTTAAAGTAAGCAAAGTCTCTCCAAAAGAGAGATCCTCAGGAGGTGATGCAGATGGGATGGATTCCTCTGCATCAGAATCCTCATAAGGTGGAATAGAAAATTCCTGATCAGAAGAAATGGAAACCTGATCTGAAGATTCATAATCAGTGCCTTGCCTAGGTCTCTTAGCAGGGGGTGGGGGTTGGGAACCCCTGATCAAGGCAATTAAATCCTCAGCCATTTTGATCATTTTATAGGCATAGGGGCCTGAGCACGTGGCTCATGCGTCGGTTTTTTAGACATAGAAGTATTTTTTGACCATGTTTTTGTTGATGGCGTCTGTTTAATATAAAAATGTTGAGGCCTGAAAAACTACAGTTTTGTACCTACCATAAATGTAGATGTCCGATAGATATGCAACTGCAGTCATAACATATGGGTTGTCCTGCCTCAGGCAGCCCTCGTTTGGCCGGATTCCAAAGTCTGGGTCCGGCGTCGGTCGGTATCGCCTCCTCTCCGACGTCAGAACGGCTGGAGTATAAAGGCATCGGCCGACGCCATCTTCTTCAGTGTTTCTTGCCCCAGATGCCAGGTGCCTTCCTAGGAAGGCTAAAATTGGTGAATGGATAAACAATTCCAGACATGCACAACAGTAATAAACAGATACACCATAGGAGATACCCCCTGCTAATAGGAATAGGGGCAGTGGACCCATAAAGAAAGATGCAGAGGGGTAGGAGGGTGGGAAAATCAGAATGCAGTTGCATATCTATCGGACATCTACATTTATGGTAGGTACAAAACTGTACTATGTCCTTCAAGAATGCAACTGCAGTCATAACATATGGGTTGAATACCATAGCCAAGCTGGGGGTGGATGGAACTAAGAAAGGGATGGTGTAGCTAGAATGCCCTGCAGGACTGCCGAAGCAAAGCCTGCTCGGGATCTGGAGTATAAAGGCAGGTTGTAGTGCTTGGTAAATGTATGCACGGAGCTCCATGTAGCAGCCTCTAGAATGTCCTTTGTAGCCACTCCTCTGAGGAAAGCTGTGGATGTGGCTGTAGCTCTGGTGGAATGTGGCCTAATATTGGCTGGCACACCTTTTCCATGGAAAGAATAGCAGAATCTGATAATGTCCAATCCATTTTGAAATTGTTTGTATGGAGATTGCTTTTCCTTGTACTCCAGCAGCATAGGCTACAAACAGTTGGTCAGACTTTCTGGTGGCCTTAGTTCTGTCCAAGTAGTAGCGTAGTTGCCTGTGTATGTCCAAAGTATGCAGCACTTTTTCCCCCCTGTTTTGAGGATTGGGGAAGAAAGTAGGCAGGTGAACAGCTTGATTTAGAGACACCCTGGAAATTACTTTTGGCATGAATGTAGGATTGGTTCTTAGAGAAACTCTGTCCTGATGAAAAATGAGGAAAGGAGGTACTGCCATGAGTGCCTGTATCTCCGAGACTCTTCTTGCAGATGTGACTGCCAATAGAAAAAAAACGTTTTCCATGATAGAAATTGCATCTCTGAAGTTGCTGCTGGCTCAAAGGGAGGAAGAGTTAATTTTTCCAAAACGAAATTGAGGTCCCATGCAGGTACTGGCTGTTTTCTGGGAGGTTTGATATTCTTTATGTCTCTTAGGAACTGTCTTGGCAAAGGATGTGAAAACACTGGTGGATCACAATTGTATTTTGCTGAGATAGCTGAGGCGTGAATCTTTATAGAAGAATATGAGAGTCCAGTATGAAACATTTCTGCCAAGTATTCCAATATCTGAGGTATACTCAGTAATGTTGTATCCTGACCCCTGTTGGCATTCCAGATGCTGAATCTCTTCCACTTGGCTGAATAGGTTTTTCTGGTGGAAGGTCTGCGTGCTTCCAGTAAGATTTCTTGTACTTTTTTGGAAAGAGAGCGGAAAGAGTCATGGTAACCTCCAGGCTGTCAGATGCAATGTTTTCAGGTTTTGATGGGCAGTCCTGTAATTGTGTTGTGTTAGAAGCAGGGGCCATAGGGACAGAGGCCACGGTTTGGTCCGAGTTATGCTCAACAGCAATGGGTACCAGTGTTGCCTTGGCCAGTCTGGAGCTATCAAAATGCCTGTTGGCTGTTCTGCTTTGATCTTCAGTATCACCTTGGTCAGCAGAGGTAGAGGAGGGAATACATAAATTTTTAGGGAATTCCAGCTGAAGGAGAGACCATCCGTTTTCCAGGCTAGAGGATGGTGTGTCCTTGTGCAGAACTTTTCCAGGTGATGATTCATGTGAGAAGCAAAGAGATCTACGTCCGGTCTTCCCCATGTCTTTGTTATTTGTGAGAAAATGTGAGGATGCAGCCTCCATTCGTGTGGATCCAAGAAATTTCTGCTCAGCTTGTCCGCCAGTACATTGTCCTTCCCGGGCACAAACTGGGATTGCAAATGTATCTTCAGACTCAGGGATTTTTCCCAAAGAATCATTGTTAGTCTGCAGAGGGGATAAGAATGAGTGCCTCCCTGCTTGTTTATATACCACATGACAGTGGTGTTGTCTGTCCTTATTAGCAAATGCCCTTGTTGTAGTGATTTTTCGAAAGTCTCGATTGCATGTATCACTGCCAACATCTCTTTTTGGTTTATGTGCAGATGTCATTCCCTTGGTGTCCATAGACCTTGAATGCATCTGCCCTCCATGTGCGCCCCCCATCCATGATCTGAGGCGTCTGTTGTAATCATTTGACCTGCTTGAGGTTTCCTGAAAGACATGCCTTTGTTTAACTGACTTGCTTGAGCCCACCACAAGAATTCTTTTTGCAGACATGGAATGAGTGGGATTACGTCCTCTAGGCTTTGGCTGTGTTGGGACCATAAGCTTTTTAAATACCATTGCAGCTTTCTCATATGAAGTCTTGCCAAAGGTATCAGAAGAATGCAAGATGCCATGAATCCCAGGGCCTGCAGGATTTTCCTTGCAGTCAGCTGGGAGAGCTTTGCTAGGCCTTTGAAGTACTCTGGTAACTGCTGTTGTTTTTCCTCTGTGAGGTAGGCCATTTGTGTTTCTGTGTCCAGTTTGGTTCCTAGGAAAATAATCTGTTGGGATGGCAGTAGTCTTGATTTCTGAATGTTGACTGTGTATCCCAAAGCCTGCAGTAGTTGAATGACATAGTCCAAGTTTGCTATTAAGGTTTGTTTGCTGTCTGCTTGTATGAGGCAGTCGTCCAGATAGGGGTATATTTGAATCCCCTGGAGTCTGCAGTGTGCCACTACTGATGCCAGGCATTTCATGAACACTCTGGGCGCAGTAGCTAAGCCAAACGGCAATGCTGAGAATTGATAATGCTCTGTCCCTGCAAGAAATCTGAGGTATTTTCTGCAGCTTTGTCTGATTGGGGCATGCAGGTATGCCTCCTTGAGGTCCAGAGTGACCAGCCAAGACCCCTTGCCCAGCATAGGAAGGAGCTGCTGCAACGTCAGCATTTTGAACTTTGGCACAATGAGAAAAGTATTCAGAGTAGACAAGTCCAGTATAGGCCTCCATTTGTTTTCTTTTCTTGGAACAAGGAACAGCCTTGAATAAAATCCCTGGCCTTGTTCCTGAGGAGGAACCCTTTCTATTGCTTTTATACTTAACAGCTTTGAAACATGAGTGAGTGCCTCTGCCCTTTGATGATGTGGCAGGTTTGGCATGCCTTGTCTTATTGGTAAAGTATGGAAGTGGAATCTATAACCCTTGTCTATTAAATCCAGAATCCAGTTGTCCTTGGTTAATATATGCCAGTTTTTTGAGAATAAGGATAATTTTCCGCCCAAAGGTGCTTCTCTGAGCCTTTGTAGGCGGTATGAAAGTCAAGTCATTGTGATTGTCCTTGTGGTGCAGCTGGGCTGCCTGCGCCACTCCTTTGATTTGGAGGTTGCCATTGGCGACCCCTGTAGGATCCTCGGTATTGCCCTCTACCTCGGGTACGCCTGTTCTTTCCCCTTTGAAACTTGTCAGATTCTGGGAAGGACCAATTCTTTGAAGGCCAGTTTCTGCTGAATCTGGGTGGCTGAACCTGGAGGAAATCCTTGACAGTCTGTACTGACTTAGCTTTTTCCTCAATGGATTTCAACACATCTTGTGCATTAGCACCAAAAAGCTTCTGTTTTTCCAGAGGTGCATCAAGTAACTTTACTTTAACATGGTCTGGCAACGGCTGATCTTTTAACCAAGCATGTCTACATATCACAGCCCCAGTCATAGCTGCCCTACATGAAGCCTCCAATGCATCATAACCACACTGAAGAAAATGATTGTTAACCTGCTGAGTGTTATGTATATGATCCTGCAATGCCTTTCTATCAATAGGCTCAGGAGAGGCTAGCTTTTTCTGTAAATCATCCAGTAAAAAATCCTGGTACTGAAACATATGAAAAAGGCAGTTAAGTGACCTCATGGCTAGGGTGGTAGAGGTATAAACTTTTTTACCCCATCTCCCCAGGGACCTAGCTTCCCTATCTGCTGGTAGTGGATTCTTGGCAGTGGAAGTAGCCACCCCCTTGGGGCCTTGTGAAATAGTTTCTAGATCCACAGAGTGGGCCTTAAAGAGATGTTTGTGAGTGTCAGGGACCCTATAATATCTGTCTGGCTTGACAGGAGCAGGGGGGGAAGAGAATCAGGGTTAGCACTGGAGCAGAGAAAACATCATCCAAAACATCCATAACAGGAGGAATAGCTAAAGGTCTGTGCTGGGGAAGCTCGAGGAGGGTACGTAGCCTTTTCCTGGAATCAGAGAATTCCTGACCCTGCCATTTAAAATGTTCCCTCATGGAGTGCAGGACTTCACCAAACGAGAAATCCTCTGGAGGGGAGGCAGAGGGAATAGATTCCTCAGCATCAGAGTCCTCATAGGCCTGGAAGGATTCTTCTTGGGTATCTGAATGCTCAGAATCCCCAGAGGCTTCATCTGAAGAGAGGTTGTCAGCCTGCTCAGTTCTGGGCCTTTTCTCTGCAGGTGGCTGAGAACCTCTGTCTGGGTGAGGCTGAGACCCCCTGATAAGAGAAATAAGATCCGCAGCAAGAGACATGATCTGTTTATCAGAAGGGGCCTGAGCAGCCAGTTTAGGATGGGCCTTGGCCTGGCTGGCGGCCTTAGCACGTGCAAAGGCCTTGATGGACATGGAAACAGGAGGCCTTGCAGCCCCACGTGCAGGAGTAACCTTGTCTACAGGAATGGTGTCGGGTAGATCCAGAACTTCGGTTTCCGGAGGAAAAACAACAACCAGCACTGGAGAGATCTCAGAGACGGAAGGAAGTGTTAACGCTGTGTCGTCGGCCTGGAGCGGTTGAATTACCGCTTCTGAAGGGACCGAAGCACTAGCAGAGGGTTTAGGAGTTGCATCGGTGGAGGACGCGGGCCGAGGATGTCGGTCCCGGTCCTTTCGTTTTTTGGTAGATTGAGTTGTCAGTTGATCCGACTGCATGATATACGCAAAAGATTCACCGAAAAAGTCTTCGGCAAATTCTGCCCGGCGCCTGAGGGTGCGCTTATTAAAGCAAGCACAGGCCGAGACGTCGTGGTCTGGGCCCAGGCAAGGAAGGCAGTAAGAATGGAAGTCCTTATGAGGTATTTGTTTACCACAAGACAAACAATTATTAACTTTCTCAATTTGTTCTGATATCGGCTGAGGCAAGAAAAAATGTTCCCCAACGGGGTACTTAGCTTTTAGATGACTTCGGTACTGAAAACAAAGGAGCTGACCGACCGGCACTTGCGAATTGCTTCTGCTTCGGGCACCGCGCGACAAGAAAGACTGAAGATGGCGTCGGCCGATGCCTTTATACTCCAACCGTTCTGACGTCGGAGAGGAGGCGACACCGGCCGACGCCGGACCCAGACTTTGGAATCCGGCCGACCGAGGGCTGCCTGAGGCAGGACAACCCATATGTTATGACTGCAGTTGCATTCTTGAAGGACATCACCCTCAGAAGCCGGTGCCTGCTCAGTGGCTCTGGACCCATCCAAGGCAGAGACATCCGCGAGTCCAATACTTTGCGAATCTCTCAGCATACCGGACTCCGAATGGGTCTCGGTAGAGGCCTGCGACTCAAAAGTAGCGGGTATCAAGGGCTGCGAAAGCACCTCACTGAGTACCGGCGACTGGCTTAGGAGAAGCTTCGCCGTCGGTTTTGGACCTCGACGGTCTGTCTCATCTTGTTCCTTGCTAATTTTTGTGAACTCCGGTAGTCGGATTGCTAACAGACGACATTTCAGGGTAGTTAAATCTTGAACCAAAGTATTTAGAAGCAAAAATATACAGACGCTTAATAGTGCGTTGGTTAAATTTAGCACAAAACCAACAAGGCACGTTGTGATCAGGACCTAGGCAAGGAATACAGTACAAATGAAAATCCTTAAGAGGTATTTGCTTCCCACAAGTAATGCAATTATTAACTTTTACTCACATCGGTAAGGAACAAGAAAAAAAGTTTCCCCAACGGGGTACTTAGCTTTAGTATGAAGACTTCGGTTCTGAAACTCGAAAACGAAAATTTCATGAGTCGGCCGACCGGCACTTGCGAACTGCTTCTGCTTCGGGCACCACGCGGCAAGAAAGACCGGTTAAAATGGCATCGGCTGCATGTTTTATACCCCTGACAACCTGCTGTCATGGAAGAGGAGACAGCAACTGACGCAGGACCAAAGACTTTGTTATTCAGGCCGACTGAGGGCAACCTGCCAGCAGACTACCCAAATGTAATGACTGCAACAGTGAAACACAAAGAATATCCTGCTCTGGCCCTAGAGACCATACCCATCTTATAATGCTTAGTAAAGGCATGCAATGAAGACCAAGTAGCAACTTCAAGCATGGAGTTGGTGTCCAACCCCTTGAAGTAAGCACCAGAAGAGGCAAAAGCCCTAGTGGAATGAGCTCTAACAGATGTAGACAGACTTGCCATGAAAAGTATAACAAAACCGGTTGGAGATTTGCTTAGAAACAGCTAAACCTGGGATGAAAGGAAACAAAAAGGCTGATCAGACTTATGAATGGCCTTAATTTTATCCAAATACCTGAGCTACGTGTGCAAATCCAAGGTATGCAGAACCCTCTCACTAGCAGACTGAGAAGGGAAAAAGGGACTTGTATGGACTGATTCTAGGACAACTTGCTCACTACCTTGGGCATAAAAGGAGGATTAGAACAAAGGGAAACCTTGCCCCTGTAAAACAAAAAATAAATAAATAAAAGGAGGAATGGCCATAAGGGCCCGGAGCTAAGAAACCCTCCCAAGTAGAAGAGTGAGCCAGCAACAAAACAGTCTTCCAGGTACAATGTTGCAAAGAAGCAGAATCTACAGGCTCAAAAAGAGCCAGAGTCAATTTTTCCAAAGCAAAATTAAGATTCCAAGGAAGAGTAATAGGTTTCCTTGGAGGAATAAGATGCAAGGATGATGAAGAAATTGTTTGACCTCAGAACGAGAAGGCAAAGGAGGATGCAAGGGCAGACCAGCAGAAACGGCCGACAAATGAGTCTTCACAAAAAAGAAGAGGCCAAGCCAGACTGGAGCGGTTCACACAAATAAGAGGACAAGCAAGACCCCCACTGAAAAGGGTCTTGTTAAGAACATGGTGCCAAAACTTTTCCATCTGGAAATAAGAATTTTGGGTTGAGGATTTCCTTGCCTCCTGTAAAACTCTAAGCATGTCCTTAGAAAAGTGGAGTCTGAAAGTGACCAAACCCCATCACCCACAGTGTCAGCTGAACAATGGACAAGTAAGGAGGAGCAAGAGACCTTGATGTGCATTAGATCCAACCAGTGAAGTAGCTTGTAGTGATTGCCCCTGGCCAGATGCATCAAATAGGAGAACCACTGATGACTTGGCCAAAGGGAGTCATGAGCAAGACTTTTTGGGAATGCAGGAATCTTGAACATAGAGGAAGACAAGGGAAAGCATAAAGAAACATCCCCCTCCAAGGAAAAGAACGAGCATCTTGTCGTCCACCATACCAGATGGCATGACAATGTGAAATAGAAGAAAAGAGGCTGCCTGTTCAGAGGGGAGGCAAAACGATCTACCTGAGGAATACCCCACTGATGGACAATGTATAGAAACACACCTCTGTGAATCATCCACTCGCAAGTTTGTGTTTTGGACCTGCTCAGTCTGCCACTAGCTTGCGCTCTGATGGAGTTTATACTGTCTAAAGAATTAACTGATGACAGAGCTATATTCTATGCCCGAAGGGACCCTGCAGAGGAGTGAAGATTTTTTGAATCCCTGCATGTTGACATACCACATTCACTACAGTGTGGTCTGTGTACACCTTTCAAGGGCCCTGGACAGAACATGGGGTGAAAAGCTTTAAAGTTACAGAAACAGAGCTCTCATCTCTCTGACATTGATATGGTCTGACTTATGATGAGGGGGGCCCTAAGACCCTGAAATTTCAGGTGACCAAAAGAAGCCCCCCTCTCAATATGTCAGTGAACAGTTCTTGAGAAAAAACTGGAGGCTGAAAGGGCAGGCCTGTGTTGAAAGCAAACTGCTGAATCCAGCACTCAAATTCCTTCTTTAGACAAGGAAGGAGAGGCACACTGAAATCCAGAGGGTGACAATGCTGCAGCCAAACTGACTTAAGGTACCACTGAAGCTTCTGCATACAGTCTGGCAACAGGGAGGACTGGAATAGCAGAGGCCATTAATTCCAGGGCCCGAAGACGCTCCCTGGCTGGCATGGCCAGTCAGAGGAAGGAGAGACTGAAGGAAGGCTGCCAATGACAAATTTATGAGGTGGAAGAGAAGCCAACAGTGGCAGTCTGAATCCTGCATCCCAGATGTACATGATCCTGAGGGAGAATAAGGACGGACTTTTGGAAGGTGATAGTGAACCCCAGACTTTGAAGTGGAAAGATGGTGAACTCCACGTCCTGTGACAGGTGACTAGAAGGCACCTGAAGCAACAGGTCATCTAGATAAGGAAAAATCTGAATACCTTGGAGCTTGCAAAAAGCAATCACATGAGCTAGGCGTTTTCTGAATATCTTTGGGGCAGTAGAAAGCCAAAGGGCAAAACAAAGAAATGAAAATGAAAGGAAGAAAGAGGGAAACAAAACCTACCTGAAGAGGGTGAATAGGGATAAGGTAACAATCTTTCAGATCCAAAGACGCCAGAAAAACCTGAGGTAGTAAAAGAGGAAACGGGGTTTGAAGAGTAAGCATGCAAAAAGAGGGGACCGAGAAAAGTGTTTAGCAGGGAGAGATACAGAATAGAAAAAGCAACAACCACAAGTTCCACCGAACAGTTTAATAAAAACTAGGAATAACTTCTCTCTGACGTCTCGGCCAAAAGCCTTCAAGGAGTATAATACATATAAAAACTACACAATATATATACACAGATGCAGCTGCTAATTAACCATTCAGCATTTAGCAATTAATTAAGCAATGCTTTCCAATTAAACTCTTCATTTAGTCCAAAATTTTTATAATTGTAATACAGTAGGTGTGATTTATTGTTTACAATGCCCATGCAAAAAGTTTTACATTGGGGAGACCAAAAGGGCGTTTAAATTAAGACTTCTAGAACACATTAGGAACATAGATAATTGTAAGGAAGACAGCCCTGTAGCTTTACATTTTTCACAGTTCCATGGGGGCATGAGCAATTATCTCAAAGCGACTGTTTTAGAGCAAGTTTGTATATCTGTAAATTGTTATGTGGATGTTAAAACTGTTTTAGTACAAAAAGAAGCAATGTATATTTTAAAGTTTAAGACAATGCCTCCATATGGACTAAATGAAGTTTAATTGGAAAGCATTGCTTAATTAATTGCTAAATGCTGAATGGTTAATTAGCAGCTGCATCTGTGTATATATATTGTGTAGTTTTTATATGTATTATACTCCTTGAAGGCTTTTGGCCGAGACGTCAGAGGGAGAAGTTATTCCTAGTTTTTATTAAACTGTTCGGTGGAACTTGTGGTTGTTGCTTTTTCTGTATCGTGTTCCAGGTTGCTGTTGTTAGAGATACAGAATAGGTCTCCAAGTGCCCTGGCGAGGAGCCAGGAACCTCCTGGAATAAAAACCCTTACCCACTTGACAAGGAGGGAGACAGGCTGAATGGTTCCTTGGTTCACAAACAACCCTAGAACCTCTGAGGAATGAACTTACTCTAGAGGAATTTGAGGAATCCCAGAAAAAGGAGAGAGACTTCCATATCATGAAGTAACCCGGACAGATGACAAAGAATCCAAGACTCTGAAGTGAAGAGACGCCAATTTGGAAAACAAAGGGACAAAGGAGCCTGGTCTAAGGGGTGGTGGTGGTGGTGGTGGGGGGGGGTCATCAAAGAGAAGCAAGCTTATCAGATAAAGGAGGCTTTTGGGCCAGAGAAATATGACAAACCTTAGCACAGCAGGACCGCCTACCACTCTTCCTGCCCTTGGAGGCCTAGCAGGATAGCTGCTAACAGCTCTAGAAGGATGACTACTCTGGAAGTTAGGGGTAGAACAGACAAAAATATGTTTAAGGGCCTGCAAGTCTTTGCTTTTCTCTTGAAAAGACTTGAACAGGTCAGCAGCAGCAGTCCCAAAAAGATGTTTATTATCTAAAAGAGCATCCAACTACTTGGCCTTAATGTCCTCAAGTAGAGACTGGAGACGAAGCCAAAAATACTGCCTCTTGACAGACCCAAAAGCTGCAGCCATGGAAGAGGCATTAGCAGTACCATAGCTACACTCAGAGTGACGATCCACTAGAGAAGCAGAACCTAAGACAGATAAGGTAGAAGTTTGCCTTCAGAATCAGGAAAGTCAGAAATAATCTGACAAGCCCAAGTAATCAAAGCCAGAGCATACCTGGTCATGTGAGCCTGGTAATTACGTAGCTCTAAAGGCAAAGTAGCAGCAGTGTAAACTCTTAACAATCCTCTCCATTGCCTTACTATCCACATCAGAAGGCAAAAGTTTGTAAGACGGCAAGAGCTTAGGTTTGTCAGAAGAGACAAAAAAGTACAGTTGTGTACCTACCATAAATGTAGATGTTCGAGTATATTCACTGTTGCAGTCATTACACTTGGGTTATCCTGCTGGCAGGCGACCCGCAGTCGGCCCGAGTTCCAAAGTCTTCCCTGACATCAGTGCGCCAGGGGTATAAAAAGTAGCAACCGACGCCATTTTCTTCAGTTTTTCTTGCCCCAGATAGGAAGGCTGAAAAGATAAAAATAAGCCAAAAACCATGCATATATTACTATAAACATTTCCTTCATCTACAAGCAAATACACCACATAGGTTGTATAGAGTTGAGAAATACAGTAAAGTCCCAGCAAAGAAAAGGGGGATGGTGGGTGGGTAACCTGGACTGCAACAGTGAATACACTCGAACATTACATTTATGGTAGGTACACAGCTGTACTATGTTCATTGTGTTTCACTGTTGCAGTCATTACACTTGGGTATAATCCCAAAGCTGAGGTTGGGTGGCTGGGTCTAAACTGGATTTGGCGAGGCTAACAAGCCCTGCAGAACTGCAGTGGCAAAGCCTGCTCTGGATATGGAGTAGAGAGATAAGTGGTAGTGCTTGGTGAAAGTGTGCACTGAGCTCCAGGTTGTAGCTTCTAATATGTCTTTGGTAGGTAACTCCTTTGAGGAAAGATGCTGAAGTGGCTGCTGCTCTGGTAGAATGAGGCCTAATGCCCTTAGGCACAGATTTGCCATATTGTGCATAACAGAAGCGGATGCAGTGTCCTATCCATTTGGATATTGTCTGCTTTCTAATAGGCTTTCCTTGTGATCCTGCTGCATATGCTACAAACAGTTGCTCAGTTTTTCTGAAAGCTTTTGTTTTGTCCAAGTAGAATCGTAACTGCCTGTGTATATCCAAAGCGTGCAGAAGTCTTTCCCCTTTATTCTGTGGATTTGGGTAAAAAGTAGGTAAATGAATTGTTTGGTTTAAGGCCATATTGGAGACTTTTGGCATGAATGTTGGGTTTGTCCTAAGAGAAACCCTGTCCTGATGAAAAATGAGGTAAGGTTCCAGAGCCATCAATGCCAGTAACTCTGAGACTCTTCTTGCTGAAGTTATTTGCTAGGAGCAGAGCAGTTTTCCATGACAAGAATTTTAGATCAGCTGTGCTGGCTGGTTCAAATGGAGGTAGTGTTAGTTTTTCTAAAACAAAACTGAGGTCAAAATTAGGTACTGGTGCTCTCCTAGGGGGTCTTATATTTTTGCCCCTATGAGGTATTGTCGTAGTAGAGGATGTGAAAAAAAAAAATAGGAGGATCCGTATTGTAATGCACTGAAATGGCAGAGGCATGGAGTTTAATGGATGAAAAAGATAGGCCTTTGTCCAACTTCTCAGTTAGGTATTGCAAAATCTGAGGTACATTAGGGACAAGTGGTTTGAGGCCCTGTGCCTGGTTCCAAGCACAGAATCTCTTCCATTTTTCTGCATAAGATTTCCTAGTGCTGGGCCTCCTGGCTTCCAAAATAACATCCATAACAACTTTAGAGAGAGGTGCAGTCTGAGTGGCTACATTATCTGCCATGCTGCCAGGTTTAAGGTTCTGAGTTGACTGTGCAGAATCTGATTGTTTTTCTGTGTCAGAAGATGAGGGATTTGAGGTAGAGGCCAAGGTGGACCTTGGGACAAACTCTTTAGGATTGGGTACCAGTGTTGGCGTGGCCAGTCTGGTGCAATCAGGATAATTTTTGGTCTCTTTTGTCTGACTTTTAGAAGCACCTTGGTGAGAAGAGGCATTGGAGGGAAGGCAGAGACTGTCAAGTCTTTCCAGCTGAATGACAGAGCATCCACTTTCCATGCTTGAGAGTGATAAGCCTTTGTGCAAAATTTCTGTATTTGGTAATTGTGAGGGGAGGCAAGAAGATCTATGTCTGGGCATCCCCATTTCCTTATTATCATGTTGAACACTTGTGGATTTAGCTTGCATTCGTGAGGATCCATTAGATTTCTGCTTAATTCCTCTGCCAGTGTATTTTTTTGTTCCTGGCAGGAATTGTGCTTGCAGATGTACCTGGTAGGTCAGTGCTGTGTTCCACAAAGTCATGGCTTGTCTGCATAGGGGGTAGGAATGTGTGCCCCCTTGCTTGTTTATGTACCAGATAACTGTAGTATTGTCCGTCTTTATTAATAGTTGTCCTGGATGTATTAGGTCCTTGAAGGCTGTCAGGGCATTCTGTAAGCTAGCATCTCTTTTTGATTGATGTGAAGATGCATTTGTTCCTTGGGCCACGTGCCCTGAATACATTTTCCTGCCATATGTGCTCCCCAAGCATAATCCGATGCATCCGTTATTGTCTGCCTGGCTGCAGGTAAGATGAAAGGCTGTCCCTTGCTGTGGAGACAGGCCTGGGACCACCATCAAAACTCCTGTTGTAAGCAGGGAATCAAGGTTATGACTGCTTCTAGGCTGTGACAATGCTGAGCCCAAACACTTTTTAGATACCATTGCAGTTTCCTCATATGAAGTTTTGCATATGGAATTAGTAGAATGCAGGATTCCATGAAACCCAGGGCCTGCAGAATTCTTCTTGCAGGGAGCTGGGTCTTTGTTGCCATCATTTGAAAGTAATGAGTCAGTTGCTTTTGTTTGTCTAGCGTGAGATAAGCCATCTGGGCAGTTGTATTTAAGCTTGCACCCAGGAATATTATCTCTTGAGAGGGCACTAGTTTTTCTTTTCGTTTACTGTGTACCCTAGGCCAATTTGCAATCTTTTTACAAACACCAGGTGCTTTAGAAGAATGTCTTTGCTCTCTGCTTGAAGGCAGTCGTCCAAGTAGGGATATATTTGAATTCTTTTTTGTCTGCAAAATGCAATTACTGGTGCCAGGCATTTTATGAAGACCCTGGGCACAGTAGATAGGCCAAAGGGCAGTGCAGGGAATTGGTAATGCATTGAGCCTGCTATAAATCTGAGGTATCTTCTGCACGATTGTCTGATTGGGACATGCAGGTGTGCTTCCTTGAGGTCCAAAGTTACTAGCCAAGCCTCCTTGCCCAGAATGGGCAGAAGTTGTAGTGTTAACATTTTGAATTTTGGAACATTCGGGAAAGTATTTAGGATTGACAGGTCCAGTATTGGTCTCCAGGCTTTGCCTTTTCTGGGTACTAAGAAAAGTCTTGAGTAAAATCCTTGTCCCTGCTCTTCTTGTGGAACGTTTTGAATAGCTCCCATATTCATAAGAGCCGCAATCTGTTTTTGTGCCTCTGCCCATTGGTTTTGTGGCAGGTTTGGCATACCTTTTGGTTTTGGAAGCATATGGAAGTGGAATCTGTACCCCTGAGAAACAATATTCATTACCCATTGGTCTTGGGTGATCATGTACCAATTTTTTAAGAAAAGTGCTAGCTTGCACCCTAGGGGAGCTGTCAACTGGTAAGAGCTTGGCATTTGTAGAGGGAAGTCATTGTGACTGCTTCCTATAAGGTTGTGCTTTGTCTTCTCCTCCTTTGGGGGCTGAAGCACCCCATTGTTTAGGTCTGTAGTAGCCTTGGGGCTGAGATCTGCCTCTTGGGCGTCTGTATCTGCCTCCTTGTGGCCTGACACTGGAAAGGACCAATTTTTTTGAAGGCCAGTTTCTGCTAAATCTAGGTGGTTGAACCTGTAAGAAATCTTTCACCGTTTGCATTGACTTTGCTTTATCCTCCATTTTCTTTAACACCTCTTCTGCACTAACACCAAACAAAGTATCATGCTGTAAAGGAGCATCCAATAATTTTACTTTAACATGGTCAGGTAAACTTTGTTCTTTCAACCAAGCATGTCTTCGAATAACAGAGCCTGTAACTGCAGCTCTACAAGAAGCCTCTAATGAATCAAAACCACACTGCAGAGTATGCTTTCCCACTTGTTCAACTGCATGCAATAAATCCTGCATTTCTTTACTGTCAGGACTTTCTATATTTGTAACCATTTTCTGCTTTAACAATGACATGCGGTACTGCTGATATTTAAGCATGTGAAACTGACAGTTTAAAGCTCTTACAGCTAAAGTAGCAGAAGTGTAAACTTTTTTCCCCCATCTGTCCAGAGCTCTGGAATCCCTATCTGAGGATAACAGGATTTTTGGCAGTGGAAGCCTTAACCCCTTTAGGACCTTGAGAAATTGTTTCTGGGTCTGCAGCGGGTGTTTGTAAAGAAATTTATTAGAGTCAGGGACCCTGTAGTACATGTCTGGCTTTACTGGTACAGGGGGTAAAGAGTCAAGAGACACACTGGATTTAGAAAAAACATCATCTACAATATCAAGCACAGTGGGGATTGCCAGGGGCCTGTGCTGAGGCAATAAAACCTTTGCTTGGATTCTGAGTAATCCTGGCTCTCCCAATGGAAATGCTCCCTCATGGTGTGCAGGGTTTCCCCAAAAGAATAATCCTCAGGCAGTGAGGCTGAAGGAATGGACTCTTCAGCATCAGAGTCCTCATAGGGAGGGAGAGAATAGCCCTCATCAGAAAAATCAGAGGAAATGGAAACCTGATCAGAGGAATCAATCTGTGTTTTGCCTAGGCCTTTTGTCAGGAGGGGAATGGGAGCCCTTGATTAAAGTAATAAGGTCTTCGGCCATTTTAAGCATCTGTTTCTTTGGCATATATGACTGTTCTGGAGAATGCTGCACTTGTTTCCTTGTCTTTAATGGTGTTTTTGACTTTGCCTTTGCTGCTGTAGAAGCCTTAATTGTAAGCTGTGAAGGTCTGAAAACACCCTCAGAAGCCGGTGCCTGCTAAGCGGCTCCAGACCCATCTGAGGGCATAGTTTCCGTAGGCCCAATACCTTGAGTTTCCACAGGCCTCTGTCTCCACGTGGCTGTCGGTTATGGCCTGTGGCTCTGAGGTAGCGGGTGTCAGGGGCTGTGAAAGCGCCTCACTGAGAACCGGCGACTGGCCTAGAAGAGGCTTCGTAGTCTGTTTTGGCCCTGGGATGCCTGTCTTTGTCTTTGCGTTTTTTATACATTCCGGTCGTCGGACGTTCAGACGGCATTATATAATTAAATCTTCGGCCAAAATAATGTAAGGCAAAATCAAACCGATGTTTAATAGTGCGTTTATTGAATCTAGCACAAAAAGTACAGTTTTGTACCTACCATAAATGTAGATGTCCGATAGATATGCAACTGCAGTCATAACATATGGGTTGTCCTGCCTCAGGCAGCCCTCGGTCGGCCGGATTCCAAAGTCTGGGTCCGACGTCGGCTGATGTCGCATTTCTCTCCGTCAGAGCGGTTGGAGTATATAAGCATCAGCCGATGCCATTTTCTTCAGTGTTTATTGCCCCAGATGCCAGGTGCCCTCCAAGGAAGGCTGTAATCAAATTGGAAGACAAAAACAGGATTCCAGACAAATAAGTAAGCAATAAACAGATACACCATAACAGATATCCCCAGCTAAGAGTAACAGGGATAGGAGTGGACCCAAGGCATAAAGGGGAAGGAGGGAGGGAAAATCCGACCGCAGTTGCATATCTATCGGACATCTACATTTATGGTAGGTACAAAACTGTACTATGTCCTTCAAGAATGCAACTGCAGTCATAACATATGGGTTGAATACCATAGCTTAGCTGGGGGAGGAGGAATGCTCTAGGAAAGAGATGGTGTGGAAATCAAACCCTGCAGGACTGCCGAAGCAAAGCCTGCTCTGGATCTGGAGTATAAAGGGAGATTGTAGTGTTTGGAGAATGTATGCACAGAGCTCCATGTAGCAGCTTCTAGAATGTCTTTTGTAGGCACCCCTCTTAAGAATGCTGTAGAGGTGGCTGTAGCTCTGGTGGAGTGTGGTCTGACATTGGCTGAACATTCTTCCCATGGAAGGAATAACAAAATCTGATGCAATGTCCAATCCATTTTGAAATAGTCTGTTTGGAAATTGCTTTTCCTTGTACTCCAGGGGCGTAAGCTACAAAAAGCTGATCAGACTTCCTACTGGTCTTGGTTCTGTCCAGGTAGTAGCGAAGTTGTCTGTGAATGTCCAAGGTATGCAACAGTCTTTCCCCTTTGCTCTCAGGATTGGGAAAGAAGGTAGGCAGGTGAATAGCTTGATTTAAAGAAACCCTAGATACCACCTTTGGCATAAAAGTAGGGTTGGTTCTTAAGGAGACCCTGTCTCTGTGAAAGATTATGAACGGTGGTATTGCCATTAGGGCCTGTAGTTCCGAAACCCTTCTTGTTGAGGTAATTGCCAACAGGAAAGCTGTCTTCCAGGAGAGAAATTGTAAGTCCACAGAAGCTGCTGGCTCAAAGGGAGGTAGAGTCAGTTTTTCTAGGACAAAGTTGAGGTCCCAAGCTGGTACTGGAGCCTTTCTTGGTGGCTTAATATTCTTGATTCCCCTGAGGAATTGCCTTAAAGGATGTGAAAACACAGGCGGATCAGTGTTATATCTAGCTGAAATAGCTGAAGCATTCATCTTTATGGAAGAATATGAGAGTCCATTCTGAAGCATATCTGCCAAATTTTCCAGGATGAGTGGGATGTTCAATAATGATGCATCATGTCCCTTGCTGGTACTCCAAATGCTGAATCTCTTCCATTTTGCTAAGCAAACCTTTCTGGTGGATGGTCTTCGAGCTTCTGTTAATATCCGCTGAACTTCCTTGGAGAGAGATAAATTGAGGTTATTCATGGGATCTCCCAAGCTGTTAGCTGCAGCGTCTGAAGGTTGGGATGTACTGTTTTGAAGTTGTGTTGAGTCAAAAGTAGGGACCATTGGGGAAGGGCCCACTTTTTGTTGCGACATATGCTCCGTAGTAGTGGATACCAGTGTTGTCTTGGCCAGTCTGGAGCTATTAGGATCCCCTTAGGCCTCTCTGCTTTGATCTTTAGTAATACTGTGGTCATCAGTGGCAGAGGTGGGAATGCATAGATTTTTAGGAAGTTCCAGTTGAATGAAAGAGCATCTATTTTCCATGCTTGAGGATGATATGTCCTTGAACAGAATTTTTGTAGATGATGGTTGAGGTGGGAGGCAAATAGGTCTACTTCTAGCCTGCCCCATGTCGAGGTGAGTTGTATGGAGATTTTTGGATGTAACCTCCACTCGTGTGGGTCTATGAAATTCCTGCTTAGGCTGTCCGCCAGCACATTGTCTTTGCCTGGAACAAACTGGGATTGCAACTGTATGTTTAGGCTCAGTGATTTTTCCCAAAGATCCATTGTCAGTCTGCAAAGGGGGTAAGAATGGGTGCCCCCCTTTGCTTGTTTATGTACCACATCACAGTGGTGTTGTCTGTCCGTTATCAGTAGATGGCCTTGCTGAAGTTGTTGTCGAAAGGCCTCGATGGCATGCATTACTGCCAGCATTTCCTTTTGGTTGATATGCAGATGTGTTTCCTTTGGAGACCACTGTCCTTGTATACATCTGCCCTCCATGTGCGCCCCCCATCCAAGGTCTGAGGCGTCTGTGGTCATGGTCTGTGTTATCTGAGGTTTTTTGAATGACATACTGTGTTTGCCTGGCTTACCGAGGCCCACCATAGGAATTCCTTTTGTAGGCATGGAATGAGCGGTATGACTGTCTAGGTTGTTGCTGTGCTGAGACCATAGGCTTTTTAGGTACCATTGAAGCTTTCTCATGTGTAGTCTTGCTAACAGAACCAGGAGAATGCAGGATGCCATGTAACCCAGGGCCTGTAGGAATCTCCTTGCAGTCATCTGGGTGAGTTTTGCCAAACCTTTGAAATAATGAGTTAACTTTTCTTGCTTGCCTTCTGTCAGGAAATCCATTTGAGAGGCTGTGTCTAGATTGGCTCCCAAGAAGGTTATTTGCTGGGATGGCTGAAGTCTTGACTTTTGGAAGTTGACTGTGTATCCCAGAGCCTGTAGCAATTGTATGACATAGTTCAATTTTTTTGTCAAAATGAATTTGTCGTCCGCTTGTATGAGGCAGTCGTCCAGGTACGGGTAAATTTGGATCCCCTGGAGCCTGCAATGAGCAATTACTGAAGCCAGGCATTTTGTGAATACTCTGGGCACAGTAGATAAGCCAAATGGCAATGCTGAGAATTGATAATGCTCTGGCCCTGCAGGAAATCTGAGGTATCTTCTGCAGCTGTGTCTGATAGGGACATGCAGGTATGCCTCCTTGAGGTCCAGAGTAATCAGCCAAGACCCCTTGCCCAGTATGGGAAGGAGTTGCTGTAGTGTCAGCATTTTGAACTTTGGTACTATGAGAAAAGTGTTTAATGCGGACAAATCCAGTATTGGTCTCCACTGAGTTTCTTTTCTTGGAACAAGGAACAGTCTTGAGTAAAACCCCTGGCCTTGTTCTTGTTGTGGAACTCTTTCTATTGCTTTGATCTGAGCAAGCAGAGAAATTTGCTTGATAGTCTCTGCCCTCTGGTTTTGTGGTAGGTTTGGCATGCCTTGTTTTCTTGGTAAGGTATGAAAGTGGAACCTGTAACCTTGGTCTATAATGTCCAAAATCCATTTGTCCTTTGTCAATCTGTGCCAATTGTCTGAAAAGAGAGATAATTTTCCACCCAAGGGAGCTTCTATTTGCTCCTTGGTCAGCGGAAGTAGAGGAAAGTCACTGAGATTGTCCCTGTGGGGCAGGGGAGACCCCCGTGTCACTTCTTTGGTTTGCTGGTTGCCATTGTCGTCCCCTGTAGGAACCTCTGTATTGTCCTCTTCCCCGGCCACGCCTGTTTTTACCCCTTTGAAATCTTTCAGGATTAGGAAAGGACCAGTTTTTAGAAGGCCAATTCCTGCTGAATCTGGGTGGCTGAACCTGGAGGAAATCTTTGACTGTCTGAACTGATTTTGCTTTTTCCTCGATGAACTTTAACACGTCTTTAGCATTAGCACCAAAAAGCTTGTTCTTTTCCAAGGGTGCATCAAGAAGTTTTGCCTTAACATGATCTGGTAGAGGTTGTTCTTTTAACCATGCATGTCTACGAATGACCGCCCCTGTCATAGCTGCCCTACATGAAGCTTCCAATGCATCATATCCACACTGCATAAAGTGATTGCTGACTTGCTGAAAATTATGTACAGCTTCCTGCAAAGACTTCCTGTCTAAAGGCTCAGGAGAGGCCAATGTTTTCTGTAAATCATCTAACAGGTAATCCTGATATTGAAACATATGAAAGAGGCAATTCAGAGCTCTCGTAGATAAAGTAGTGGAGGTGTAGACCTTTTTCCCCCATCTCTCTAATGACCTAGCTTCCCTGTTGGAAGGCAAAGGATTTTTGGAGGTGGATGCTGAAACCCCTTTAGGTCCCTGAGAGCTAGTTTCTAAATCAATAGCATGGGCCCTAAAGAAATGTGAATGCGTTTCTGGGACCTTATAGTATCTGTCTGGCTTGGCTGGAGCAGGAGGAAGAGTATCCGGGGTAACACTGGAGTCAGAGTATAGGTTATCCAAAACATCAAGCACAGGAGGTATAGCCAGAGGCCTGTGCTGGGGCTTTTTTAGGAAGGTTTGAAGGTGCTTTCTGGAATCAGAATATTTCTGGCCTTGCCACTTAAAATGTTCCCTCATGGTATGCAGAACTTCACCAAAAGAAATATCCTCAGGAGGGGAGGCCGAGGGGATGGATTCCTCTGCATCCGAGTCCTCATAGGTCTGGAAGAGCTCTTCCTGGCCATCGGAGTGAACAGAGTCCTCAGAATCTTCATCTGAAGGGATAGGGTCAGAAGATTCAACCCGGGGCCTCTTATCAGAAGGAGGCTGGGATCCTCTCTCAGGGTGGGCCTGGGAACCTCTAATCATGGAGATTAAGTCTGTGGCCATAGTCATGATTTGTGTTTCAGGAGTAGGCTGAGGTAAGGCTTTAGCAGTAAGTTGCTTGGTCTTGCTGGCTGCCTTAGCACGTGTGTAGGCCTTAATAGACATGGCCATAGGAGGCCTAGCAGCTCCACGTGCAGGAGTGACCTTATCCACAGCAATGGTCTCGGGCATTTCCTCGGTTTCAGTATCCGGAGGAAAAATAATAACTGGCGGTGTGGTCTCCGGTATCGGAGGTATCGGTAATGCGGTGTCTTTGGTTCGGAGCGGTGAAATAACCTTCTCAGGGGGAACCAGGGCACTCGCGGTAGGTTTTGGCGTGGAGTCGGTGGAAGACGCGGGCCAAGGATGTCTGTCCCGGTCTTTTCGTTTCTTAGAAGTCTGCGTTGTCGGTAGTTCCGACGGCATCGTATAAGCAAATTTATCGCCGAAAAAGTCTTCAGCGAACTCCGCCCGGCGCCTGAGTGCGCTTATTGAAGCGAGCACAGGCGACACAGGCCGAGACGTCGTGGTCTGGGCCAAGGCAAGGAAGACAGTAAGAGTGGAAATCCTTATGAGGTATTTGTTTACCACAAGACAGACAACTGTTAACTTTTTCAGTAATTTCTGACATCGGCTGAGGCAAGAAAACGTCCCCAACGGGGTACTTAGCTTTTTTGATGACTTCGGATTCGAAGAATACAGGAGATGACCGACCGGCACTTGCGAACTGCTTCTACTTCGGGCACCGCGCGGCAAGAAAGACTGAAGAAAATGGCGTCGGCTTATGCTTATATACTCCAGCTGCTCTGACGTCGGAGAGAAATGCGACATCAGCTGATGTCGGACCCAGACTTTGGAATCCGGCCAACCGAGGCCTGCCTGAGGCAGGACAACCCATATGTTATGACTGCAGTTGCATTCTTGAAGGACATCAGACTAGTAACATTGTGGTCAGGGCCTAGGCAAGGAATACAGTAAGAGTGAAAGTCCTTATGAGGTATTTGCTTCCCACAAGAAATACAATTAACTTTTCTTGACATCGGTCTGGAGCAAGAAAAAGGTTTCCCCAACGGGGTACTTAGCTTTATTGAAGACTTCGGTTCTGAAATTCAATTTTGAAAATCTCAGGAATCGGCCGACCGGCACTTGCAAGCTGCTTTTGCTTCAGGCTCCGCGCGGCAAGAAAGACTGAAGAAAATTGTGTCTGTTGCTACTTTTATACCCCTGGCACACTGACGTCAGGGAAGAGGCAACAGCAACTGACGCCGGACCAAGACTTTGGAACTCGGGCCGACTGCGGGTCTCCTGCCAGCAGGATAACCCAGTGTAATGACTGCAACAGTGAAACACGAACATCCACAGCAGGAGGACACAAAAACTGACAATCCTCTGGAACCTTATAGAACCTAACAGGTTTTTCAGGAGCAGGAGGCTGAGAATCAGGAGGCTTGGAAGTAGCAATGAAAGTGTCAAACAAGGCAGCCAACACAGGGGGAACTGCCAACAGTTTAAGAGTATCCACCTGAAGCAGCTCATAATAAACATCTCTGAATACCAGACAATTGAGAAAAATTCTATTTGAAGTATATCATCTTAGCAATTATGTCCCCAAAGGAAAATTCCTCAGAGAATCAGGATTGGCACTCCTCCTCATCAGAATCACAGGCCAAAGGCCAAGGCATCTGTGAAGAATAGAAAAAAGACCACTCAGACAATAAATCCTCAAAGGAATCAGGTTCCCTAATACATTTAGGAGTAGAGGTCCAAGGAGAGGCAGGCACCAAAACACCATGAGGAGGCTTCAGGGCCATCAAGGCAGAAAACAAGCCCTCAGTAAACTCTTGCCATTCCTTTTCACAATCCTTAGGATTGATTGAAACAGGCTTCATTTTTTTTTTCTTTGAGGGGACATCAGCCCCAACAAATACTGGAGATGCCAACCCTTGGCAAGATTTGAGGAGAGCCCGGAACTCTCACTCCTTTATCAATATTTGAGGAATCCTTCTAGGAGCCTCAAAGATAAACTGTTGGTTCCCTTCAACATCCAGAGAAAAAGACAGATCCATGCAAGCCTCTGACAGGGTGGCAGCCAAGGAATCAGATGCCAAATGACCTATAGAGCTATTACCTGCTTCTAGAGGGACATCCAGTGGATGCTGGACAGCTAAAGAATCCGGCCAAGAATTCTCTGTCTTCTTATCTAGAGAGAGTATCTCGAGGTTAAAGAATTCTGCCACGGTACCATGTATTAACTGTTTAAGCCATTTTCAGATAAATGGCCAGTGAAGACAATCAACTTCACTGTTTTAAGTACAAATGCTTTACAGATGCTACAAGAGGTATGGTTGTGGGAAGCGCGCACAAAAAAAAAAAAAAAAAGACAGTTCGTGACTATCCTTCTGGAGAATCTGCCTCCCACACAGACATTTCCCCTTCTTGGATGACACGAAGTCTAGGTAGCAAAATAAAATACAAGACCAAGAAAAAAATACAACCCCCAGTGGGGTTGGGTAGTCAGCACAGAAACAAAAGGTTCAGACCAACTAGCAACAGTGTTTGAAGTGGCGGCAAAGTAGTTCTGGGTGGTTGCGTTCATACGACCCTTTTATGCCTTACGTTCTGTGCAGGGAGCATGGGTGTCATGTATCGTGCATACAGGATCATTAGGCTTTGGAATACTGGCCAAGCATCGGGCTGCCCTGGGTGGGAGATCCCTTCTGTTTAGAATACAACAGGGACAGAGAAGGGTATCTCAATTTGTACAGATCTAGTATGGGCTGCCAAGGACCATCCTTCCCAAGTACCAGTAACAGCCAAAAATATAAACCCGCCCTCTTTTCTGAAAATGAAACCCTTTCCTGTGGCCACTGCTAAGAAAAGCTGTTCTAGTACAGAACCTGCTAAAGCAACCTGCTTGAAATGGAGGAGGGCAGTGACATTTCCATGGATGTGTGTCAGGGTACACAATCATGCTTGAGACAATTCTCTTACATCTGGTCAAGTCAAGCATAATTTTTAAAAAATGCCATTCTCTATCCTAGATGACAGGAAGATGATGCAATTAGAACTGGGAAGAACCTTCTTGGTGTTATGGAAACATTTTCTCATCCAAGTACTCTCTCTGTTCAGGCATCTGACTTTTCTTCAACTTGATTCCATTTTTAGGAAGCCATCATGTAGCTAAACAATTGCTGAAGTACAAAATGTCTTTATCCAAAGGTGCATTAAAGAGCTGCCCTTCCACGCTTTCTGGTAAAGACTGCATTTTAAGCCATTAATATCTTCTAATACTCATGCTTATACTTGCAGTTGCTGTATGACACAGGCATTTAGAGTGCCATACCCACATCTGTTTTCTAACAAATAGCAATGTAAGGCAAACCTTAGGCTTTGCATGAGGCTTCCACCTTATACCGCATTCATCAACCTCCATTTGTCCAAGGTTGTCTGCCTGATTCTTCAGCACATGGGTTTAGCAGTGCAGGATGTATATACTTCATCCCACACCAACCCAAGATGTCACTTTGTCAGATGTAAATATTACTAGATACATTCAGTTTATATTTCCTAGGAGATCAGTAGAACCTGCAGAAGTCTAGAACTCTTAATAGAAGAATTAAAACTACTTCCAGATCCTAAGAAATCTATGCAGTTTCCAGCGTGTTCGTGGCTGACAGTCTGGCTCCAGAAAGGTAATGTCAAGTAACGGTGAATGCCTAAATTATGAGAAAAATCCTTCTAAGCAAATTAATACCTGGCTGTTCAACCTAAGTATCCAACAATTCCCTAGACCCACCCAATTCCCCAAATATGCTCGTGCTAAGGAGATTCTTCAAAATGAACCAGAAGAAACGCACCATCTGGGCTGCAATGGGGGGGGGGGTACAGATGCCCTTGGTAGATGACCAATACGAACAGGAAGGCAGTCTTACTCCTGTAAAGAGATGTTCTTCCTGAGATAAAGTAATCAAGAAATTGTTGGGGGGGGGGGGGCACACCCTCTGCCATACTGCAACATATGCCATGAGCCATCGGAAGATGGCTTGGACCAAGGCAAATACCAGAAGGGGGTCATCCCTGAGACTGGCATTTGCCCTCAGGAAAGGCGGCCAGCTTGCTTTTGCATTTTACAATTCAATCTCCTTTCTCTGATATCAGGATCCTGGAAGAAGTGTGTCAAGACAGGAGGTAGGAAATTAAACTAAAAGCACTTACCATCTGGAAAGACATCTGGGTAATGGCAGCTGGATGTGACATGGAGAGGATGGAATAAAAGACTAAACGGACATATTTAAAGAATCATAGGTTCATACTAGGCTATCTGCCCTAGGGCATTTATAAGCCTAGCCAGAGTGTGTTTGGCTTTCGCCACCCATTTTAAATTAATTTTGCTATGCCCTTTTTCGAGGTTAGTATACTGTGCCTCTGTCTAACAGTGACACAGAAGTGATACCCGGGGTAAACCTACGATCTCCCATCCACTCATCAAGATTCCTCTTGAAGAGAGTCAATGAGGGACTCTGCCTAACCTGGTCTGGGATTTTATTCGAGTGATGGGAGCCTCTGGGTTATGAATCTGTCCCTCCAGCAAGTCTTATTTATTACAGTGCTGAGGTTCAAGTCTCTCGAGCGCATAGCTCAATGGGATTTGGATTTTCTGAGGTGCAGCATGTCCACTAATTCCGGGTTGGACATGGCTTTATACGTCAGGCACAGATCGCCTCTGAGCAGGCGGTACTGCCACTGAGTAGAGCTGGAGTTTCTTTAACCGGGCAGCATATGGCATCGGTTTGAGCCCTTTGATCCTCTTGGTGAGGTACTTTTGGGAGTCTTTCCAGTTGCTGCAGGTGTCTGGTAAGGTACATCACAAAAGGGGCATTGTACTCTATGGGCCTGATGAGGGATGAGTAAAGAGGCACGATGACCTCCAGTGATCTAGATATCAACTTGGGTCCCCAGGTCCCTAATTACTTCTTCTGTACTTAATGGATTACCACGTATGTGGTAATTTGTGGGCACTTTGTTTTTGCCAAAAGGGATGGCTATACACATTTTGGCGTTTAGCTTGAGGCCATGGCTCTGGCACCAGTTGTCTGTTTCTATGAGGCCCTTTTGGAGGATGCTTGTGTCGGCTGGAGAGTCGATTATGGCGCCTAGTTTGCAGTCATCTGCGAACTTGGTCAGCCACAGTCCTTCCGTGTTGGCCTGTACCCTCAGAGAAATATATACCGAACAAGAGAGGTCCCAGGACTGAGCCTTGTGGGACGCCACTTGTACCTGGTTTGGAGTCTGACATGGCTCCAGCAATTCTAACTATGTGGGTTCTGTCCTTGAGCCAGTTTGCAACCCATCTAGTGACATAGGGGTTTATATTTAAGCTGGTGAGCTTATCTATAATGCCAGAGTGGGGTATTGTATCGAAGGCTTTTGCGAGGTCCAGGTAGGCTGTGTGGACCACCTTCCCCTCGTCAATGGCCTTGGTGACTGTTTCAAAGAAACTGACCAGGTTTAAGAGCAGGATCTGCCCTTAACAAAGCCGAACTGGGTAGGATCCAGTGTCTGTAGGCCCCCCAATATTTTTATTTACGAGGTCCATGATGACCCTTTCCATAGCTTTGCAGACCAAGCTAGTCAGGCTTATGGGGCGATAGTTTCCACGATCCGTTGAGGCACCACATTTGTGGGAGGGACCACTGTTGCTGTACGCCACTCTTTGGGTACATATCCTGTAGTAAGGCTGAGATTGAACAGTAGATTTAAGCTTGGGTTTAGCAATTCTTGGAGTTCATGTAGGACACAGCCCGGGACACCGACTGGTCCCACTGATGCTGTATTTTTTGCTTTGGAGAGGGCGTCTCTTACCTGAGCATCTGAGATGTCATGGGGGCAGCACTCTGCTGGGATAGATATTTGTCCTTTTGGTGGGGGGGGGGGGGGTGAGAGAAGTTTGCGCTGAACCTGTCAGTTAGGATGTTGGCAATGTCTGTGGCTTCGGTGTATTTTGTGTCATTTTGGACTAATTCTGAGCATATCTGGGAATTCCCACCGAGGTTCCTAACATAACTAAAGAAAGCCTTGTGATTATCCTTAGTGTCCTGTGCAATTTTTCTCTCGAAGCTGGCCTTAGACGATTTTATGAGTGCCAGTAGTTTTTTGCTAATACTGATCAGAGATGCCTTCCCTTTTTGGGATTTTGTTCTATCATGTAGTAGCTTCCTCCTTCTATTGTATAGTTTTGTTTATGGCTGGGGTCCACCAGACAAGACGTCTGCCTTTGGAGGATTGGGTCTTGGTTTTATTTGGGATTGCATGATCCATGCATTCCTGAAAGTGTTCATAGAATGCGTTTATAAAGGATTCTGCGGTCTGGGCCGTATTTTCCACAGGCCCGGGGGCTTTGAAGGATTCCACCTCGGTTTTGAGGAGTGTGAAATTTGCTTTAGAGACGTTTTTCACTGTGGTTTTCTGGGCAGGGGGTGGGGTCGGGATGTGAATATCCAGTGAGATTAGTTTATGGTCTGATCTTACCAGTGAGGGATACACTTCTGGTCTGGAGCATAGAGTCCCCATGTTGGTGATGATCAGGTCCAGTACGTTTTCCCCTCTTGTGGGAGTGGTAACAAGTTGTTCCATAGCATATGAGTTTATAAATTCTAGGAACCTTTGGGCTAGGGTGTTGGAGCTAGAGTAATGTTCCCAGTCTATGTTTGGGTAGTTGAAGTCGCCCAATATAATGGTGTTTGGAGAGACCTTCATATTTTCCAGTGTTCTCGGGAAGGCCGAGTGGGGTTCCTGGGTTTGGGAGGGTGGTCTGTAGCAGGCTATAAACTGGAAGGCAGTTTTACCCACTGTTAGTTGCACATGGATAGTCTCTGATGCTTCGTGCTGTGCCAACCTGGAGGTGTGGGTATCTGACAAATATTGATACTCCCCCTCCTTTTGTGGTTCGGTCCAAGTTTTGGGGCCGAAAAGCATGGTATGACGTATAACCTGGTAGTGCTGGGGTGCTCTCGGGAGCCTTGAACCAGGTTTCTGTTACTGCACAGACATCAATGTTCTCCATGCTAAGGAGAGTTTCGAGTGCGTGCATCTTGAGGTTTAGACTTCTGGCATTGAGTAGCATTACTCTTAGTTTCTTATCCCTTGTGATACCTATGGAGGTGGGTTTGTCTTTTGAGCCTTGCCTAAAAAAGGCACTATGGGGGTAGCAAGAGACTTTGCCAATATCCGAAAGCCCAAAGGTGACAGGTGCAAGCTGTCCCTAGCGAAGCATCGTGGCTTGTCGAGCATGTCATCCCAGGATGACAGGCATTTGATCCCCTTTGAATGACGCCAATACTTAAGCCAAGTGTTGAAATTGATCATCTTTTGTCTTCATATTGTGGCATCATTCTTGGTGAGGGTAAGATGCTACTCGAGGTCAGGGTCATGCCGGCCTGGGCTACATGCTCAGAGAGCTCCTCTATGTCTCTTTTCATGTAGTCCAGGGAGGTACGTCTCGGGTCATTCACACCAGCATGGACAATGACAGAGTCATATTTGTACTTGCCTTGGAGTGACCTGAGTGCTTGTGTTATGTGGCAGATCCTAGCGCCTGACAAGCAGCTCACCATGACCTTCTTGTTCAGACTGGTGAGCGGGACGTCATTGCGCCTGACGATAGAGTCACCTATTACAAGTGTATCAGGTGTGTTGTTTAGCCTTAAGGGCTGTGACTGTTCGGCACACTAGCTTTGTGAGCTGCGTTTTGCATGTGTTTTGTTTTGGGGTAGCGGTTGCTTGGGTGTCTGCTTTGGAGGTCTCTGCTGCTTAGGCAGATTTTTATTTAGAGCCTCAGAGTATGTTTTTGTGTGTTTATGTGTTTGGTTTGCTGTCGTGGTAGGTCTATGTGAGACTGGAATTGTAGTGAGTGTGGTTTCCTTCTCCTCCTGACTGGACACGCCAGTACTGAGTTGAGAGAGCTTAGCCTCCAGTTTGGCTATATGGTTGCATCTCTCACGTGTTGGAATTTGTTGGGAGGAGGAGAGGGTTGTCTGTGTACATGAGGCAGTTGTAACATTGCCTCAAGATTCCCAGATTCACCAGCTGGACCGGAGTGGAGACTGACAACTGACCTTTGGACATGCTAGAATAGTATTGGGAATTCCTTTATAATTGAAAAAAAGGGCCAATGGGGAACAAGGTACTCAAGGGGAGTTTGTGAGGGTGTAGTGCTTTTAATTTTTTTAGTGCTGACATAGTGAGCAAGTGCCAGGTAACTTAAATGCAATGTGTTACAGGTAACTTAAATGCAAAAACGACAAACAGTAACTTTCTTTCAAGTGAAACAAGGAAATAAGTACAGTAAGCAATACAGATATCACTAGGGATCCGCATAAGCGCTGAAAAGCCGCGTTTTAGGTGGAATTAGTATTTCAGGGAAATAACAAGCAAACAAACATACAAACAAAGCTAGATTCAGCAGGCCTGGATCTAGTCTATGCTACAGCAAACAAGGTGTACCAATTTCAGTAAGAAACAGTTCAAATATGCAGGCACTATAAGCCTTTAACCAGAAATTCCCAGCTCAGAAGGGCAGACTCCAGCCTCTCCTCCCACAAGAGTGCAGACCACGAACCCTCGATGTAAAATAACTGGCCTGAAGCCCAAGTGCTTAAACCAGAACTAATACACTTTTAGAAAAACAGACACTGAGCCCTCAATCAGCAGTTCCCAATTTAGAAGGATGTAAGCTACCTTGTCCTGCCACCACAGTGCAGGCCACAAACCTTCCTAATGTAAAACTGGTCTGAAGCCCAAGTGCTTAATCCAAAAGACTTAGAATGATGGCTACACTTTAATCAAGTTACTGCCAAGCAGTAATAAATACAATTGAATACTTTAAAGAATGCCTGGATTAGTGTTCAAGTTATACAAACAAAGCTAGATTCAGCAGGCCTGGATCTAGTCTATGCTACAGCAAACAAGGTGTACCAATTTCAGTAAGAAGCAGTTCAAATATGCAGGCACTAAGCCTTTAACCAGAAATTCCCAGCTCAGAAGGGCAGAGTCCAGCCTCTCTTCCCACAAGAGTGCAGACCACAAACCCTCTTAATGTAAAATAACTGGCCTGAAGCCCAAGTGCTTAAACCAGAACTAATACACTTTTAGAACAGACACTGAGCCCTCAATCAGCAGTTCCCAACTGAGAAGGTATACAGTACAGTGTTACTTATTATGAAAGAAAACTTGTGCATGTTAAGACTCTGAGGACAGATGAAAGACTGGATTCAAGCTCTAAAGGATATTCAACAGACATGTGTTCCCTCTATTAAACACAAAGAAAAAGGGAAACATGGACATATCAGTTAAGAAATAAAGAAAAGACAGGAGAAGGCATGGATGTCACAGTGTGACTTTAAAATGTATGTATTTTCCAGAAGTAGATATACTAGTTTAATTTTAATTTGAGACATTTTAATTTCGGATATTAAGTAAAACTAGTTTGAGGGATAGAGACACCCCTCACTTTTCAGCAAATACAATGGCATCACACCAACTCAAGTGGATACATTCTCAGTTTGGCGGCACTTCAAGGGTGCAGCAACCCCATTATGCTGAACTGAAGTACCAACACTAACAAATCTAAGCAGCTGTTGTGGAGACAGAACCCACTTCTATCAATGTAAAACAAAAGAGCAAAAAACCCACTGATATTGATTTTTCAGAAATATCCATTCTAACAAACCTGAATTTTCACTTGCCATAAATTTTTCAAAAGTCTACCTCTGGAAGAGTCTTTGCTGTATCGATGAAGAGTGCCCAGCCTCAAAGGTAATCGTATGCTTGGTAAACTACATTCAGTAATGTAATTACAACACTGTTAAGCACTTTTATCCTTCTGAAATATGCAAAAAATTTAAGTTAGACTATTTTCTAAACTGCCCATCTAATTAATTCACCAATACTTGATGCAGTTTTGCATGTTTAGCACCATTTCTTGATACAGGAAATTGTACAGAATCCTTCCATTCAATAGGGAATTTATTTTAAAGTACAAATGTGTTGGCCAACTCTTCCATGTTGCAGTATTCTACTAGTGGGTTTACCCTTCTTCCAATCAGGTTGCCTGGCCAGGTTGCAAAGATTTTCAGTCTCTCTTGGTGCGTCAGAAGTCTGACATAGAGGCAGGAATGTGGGCCATAAAGGTGGCATCTGCACGCACCAGCCCTCAGAACAGATAGAATCCCCAGATGGAGCCAGTTCTGAAAGGCATAGACTGGCCAGAAGCCAAGGAGAGCAAGGGCAAGCATATGGGGGGTGGGAAGAGAAGGAATACTGCAACATGGAAGAGGACATCTATGGTTATGGTAAGATTTTACACAACTTTCCTCTCCTAGTGGGCTGTTTCTGTTCTGGTCTGTTTTTCAAGATTGTAGTGGTGTGAGACACCCCCCCCCCCCCCGGATCCCTTTCTTCCACATTTAAGTAATTGGGCTCCACTGGATACATCGTCCTTCTATTCCAATGTTACAGTATTTACTAGTGGGCGAGTACCAAAGCTCACTACTGACTGGAAGGTGGCCTGGAAGGGGAAGCCATGAAGGATAGCCCTGGCAAACCCTGCCCTGGCCTTGGAGATATGCTGCAGTTTGCAGTGTCTGGTGAAGGTGTGTACAGAGGACCAAGTAGCTGCTTCCAGAATGGAATTAGTGCCTAGGCCTTTAAAAAAGCCTCCAGAAAAGGCCATAGCTCTTGTAGAATGGGCCCTGACATTGCCTTTCAATGCCTTCCCATGGTGGGAGTAGCAAAAGGAAATAGCCCTAGAAATCCAGAATGAAACTGTCTGTTTGCCCACTGCTTTCCCCCAGAGCCCTGGGGTTAAAGGAGACAAATGGTCTGATTTGCAAAAAGGTCTGGTTTTATGTAAATAAAATCAGAGTTGTTTGAACGTCTAGGAAAATGAAGGACTCTCTCACTATCTCCCTGTGAGTTGGGGAAGAACAGGTGGAATTGGCAAAGGGTTTGGAGATTCCATCTGTATGATCATAAAATCTCTTTTGCTGCTCAATCATGTCTGGGCATTCCCACTTGAATTGGTCTCTCATTAAGTTAACAGTCTTCCCCCGAAGGTTAAGTTTTCCACAGGGGAATCAGGCTCTACAGAGGCTTCCTCAAAAGAGCCATTACCCGGTGGGGGGGTCTGGGAAGAGTAGGACAGGGAGTCCTCTGAGGAGTTGGACAACTCCTCCTCTGCTGGCTGACTCGCAGTCCTTTCAGGGATGGAAGGTCTGGAACTGTGAAGAGGTAGAACAGGAAGAGCAGCTTCAGTGGAAGGCCTAAGGGCCATGAAGGCATTGAATAAACTTTGGCTAAAGGCCTGCCAATCGGGTAAGGTCTCTGGTGCTGGAGAAAGATGTCTAGTCTTGTTTCTTTTTAGAAGGCCTAGCAAGCATCTGGCTGGCGGTAGGCCTAGGAGTAACTGGTGGGACAGCAGAGGCAGAATCACCCATCGAAGGCATTAGCTCCCTTTCTGCATCTGGAACAGGTGCCGGTACGTCCTCCCGGAAGCGCTGTCTGCTCTAGACTGTGCTGTCTCCTGTAAGGTACTCTGTATCTGCTGTGGCGTATGCTGGGTCCTCAACCAAGCTGACTATGCCTACAGGCTGAGGAGCGGCACAGGGAGGAGCAGTGGAAGGAGTCACATGGATTGGCCCTCTTCTGTGGTAGTTCGGACGGGGCATCAGAGCTAACCTCCATACCTAGCGCAATCTGTTTTAAAAGCTAATTTGCGAGGTACAAATTACAAGCCTGTAAACGGTGACAGAGGGTCATGGGGACAAAACTGGCAGATGAAGCAGTTCTTATAACCGTGTTCCCTACCAAACAGAAGAGACACTGGTTGTGGGCATCTTTAAGGGGAATCTGGCAACCACAGTTGCACTTGCTCTTACTGGAAATGAACAGACTATAAACTATACAAAAAAGGACTGAAAGAATCTCCAACAGGGTACTTACCTTTGTTTAAATTGAGGTCAGACGTCCCTGAGTAGCAGGAAAGTACAGCTGTGTACACTTACCATAAATGTAGATGTTAGAATGTATTCACTGTTGCAGTCATCACACTTGGGTTATATGCCTGCAGGTTGCCCTCAGTCGGCCCAAATACCAGAGACTTAGTATTTCTGCATCAGTTGCTGTTGCTCCAGGACTGATGTCAGGTCATCAGGGATATAAAAACAGGCAGCCGACGCCACTACATCAGTTTTTCTTGCCCCAAATGTCAGGAGCCCCCCAAATAGGGAGCTAAGTTATGATGGGGAAAACACCACCAGTAAAAAGTAAATACCATTACCCCTGAAAGGGGTGAGTAATAGACAGAGGAGAGAGAGAGAAACAAGGGGGCTGGAGGGAGGGAAACCAGGACTGCAACAGTGAATACACTCAAACATCTACATTAATGGTAAGTGCACACAGCTGTACTATATTCTTTGTGTTTCACTGTTGCAGTCATCACACTTGGGTTGATTCCCAAAGCTGAAGAAGGGGTGGAGGGAGTCAAGAAGAGATGGGGCTGTCTAGTATGCCCTGCAGGACTGTTGTTGCAAAACCCAACCTGGATTTGGAAAAGATAGGCAGGTGGTAATGCTTGGGAAAGTTATGTACAGAACTCCAGGTAGCAGCTTCCAGGAAGTCCCTGGTAAGGACTCCCCTGAGGAATGCTGCAAAGGTAGAAGTTGCCCTAGTGGAATGTGTTCTGACCCCCCGAGGGGTTGGTTTCCCATAGTGCTTGTAGCAGAAATGAATGCAGTGTGCTATCCATTTGGAAATCTGCCCCTGGTGCAAAGCTGACTAGTAACTGGTTAAAACTCCTGAAGGGCTTAGTCCTATCAAGGTAGAATCTGAGCTGTCTGTGCTTGTAAAAGGAGTGCAGGATCCTTTCCCCTTTATTTTGAGGATTAGGGAAGAAGGTTGGCAAACAGGCTGGTTGAGAGCCACACTGGACACACTTTAGGCATAAAGGAAAGGTTAGTCCTGAGGGAATCCCTGTCAGCATGGAAAATGAAGGGTTCCACAGCCATAAGTGCTTGTAGCTCAGAAACACTTCTAGCTGAAGTGATGGCCAGAAGCAAGGTTGGTTTCCAAGAGAGGAATTTTAACTCTGCTGAGCTTTTCCAGTACAAAGTTAAGGTCCAAGCAGGGATGGGTGCTCTCCTTGGTAGCCTTAAGTTGTTTTTCCCTCTCATGAACGATTTGATAAGAGGATGAGAGAAGAGAGGCGGCTCAGTGTTGTAATGAGCCGAGATGGCAGAGGCATGGATCTTAATGGAGGAGGAGGTGAGGCCTGTGTAGTAGGTCTGCTACGTAATCCAAGATTAGAGGTAAGGAGGGCAATGATGTGTAGTCTCCTTTAGACAGTGTCCAGGAACAATACCTTTTCCACTTAGCATAGGATTTCCTTGTACTGGGTCTTCTGGCTTCAAGAATGACGTCCAGCACTTGCTTGCTTAGGCTGGTCACTGGAGAGATTTTAAGGAATAAGCCAGGCTGCAAGATACACAGTTTGCAGTTGTAGAAGCAAGATCTGTCCCCCCCTGCTGAGTGAGGAAGGCTGGGATCTGGGATAGGTGCCAGGGTGGCACCGGGGACAGGCTGCACAGTAGGGGGTACCAGTGCTGGTGTGGCCAGTCTGGGGTAATCAGGACTGTCCTTGGTCTGTCCTGCCTTATCTTGAGAAATATTCTTGAGAGAAGAGGCAGAGGGGGGAATGCAGAGACTTAGATTTTCCCACTGGAAGGATAGGGCATCCACTTTCCAGGCCCTGCTGTCAGGTGTCCTGGTGCAGAATTTGCTGAGCTGGTGATTGCAGAGGGAGGCAAAGAGGTCCACCTCTGGGGTCCCCTATTTCTGGGTTAGAATACTGAAGGTACTGGGGTCTAATTGCCACTCATGTGGGTCTAGGAGATTTCTTCTCACGTCTGCCAGAAATGTTTGTTTGCCTGGCAGGAACTGAGCTTGCAGATGAATCTGCATGTCCAAGGCTGTATTCTACAGGGCCATGGCTAGCCGGCAGAGTGGGTTCCCCCCTGCTTGTTGATGTACCACATAACTATGTTGTTCATTTATTAGCAGGGGTCCTGGTGAAAGTAGGGACCTGAAATCTGTCAGAACATGCTGAAGAGCTAGCATCTCTTTTTGGTTGATGCGCAGATGAGTTTGAATTGGGCTCCAGTGGCCCTGAATGCACTTGTCATCTAGGTGTGCCCCCCAGGCATAGTCTGATGCGTCTGTGGTTAGGGTCTGGGCGGCGTGGGGTTGAATAAAGGGAAGTCCCTTGTTCTGGATGCATGCTGCTGCCCACCAAGGAAACTGTGTCCTTAGACAAGGTACGATAGGTATGACTGTTTCCCGGTCCTGAGAATGTTGGCACCAAAGACTTGAGTACCACTTAAGTTTCCTCATATGCATTCTGGCATATGGAATTAGTAGGATGCAAGAGGCCATGAACCCTAGGGCCTGCAGGATTTTCCTTGCGGATAGCTGGGTTCTGGTGGCCATTTGAGCGAAGTAGCCTGTCAGATAGGCTTATTTTTCCGGAGTAAGGTATGCCATCTGGGATGCTGTGTCCAAGCTTGCTCCCAGGAATACAATCTTTTGAATGGGGACTAGTTTTGATTTCTTTTCATTGATAGTGTACCCCATAGATGTTAGAAGATCCTTTACAAATGTCAGGTGCTGCAAAAAGAAGTTATGTACCTACCGTAACGTTCCATGTTAGTTGTCTCCTCTCGCCTTCTTTCTTGGTGTTTGGGTTCGGAGCCGATCCTCTGCTCTGACTCGGCCATCTTCTAAAGCTCGAGAGCTGTTTACTGGCTCGAGGCCTCCCCATATCCCATGATGCCTGGCACTAGACAGCCAGATCTCGTTTGGTAAGTCCAACTGCAGACATAAAAAGGAAAGAATCCTATCCTATAATACATGAACCCTACCATAGAGACTACCAGGCAGAGAGGACTAGTCAGAGAAGACTCAGCCAGTGAAAAACCATACAGAACTCTTCTCTGTCTGCTAGGATAGGGGGATGGAGGGTGGGACACACGAAAGAAGGTGAGAGGAGACAACTAACATGGAACGTTATGGTAGGTACATAATTTCTTTATGTTAAGTTGTCTATCTCGCCTTCATTCTTGCCGGTTGGGACAGCGCTCCTAGCACCTAAAATCCTGGGTGGCTCATTGGAACAAACTCTTCAGAACAGTGGAACCAAAATCAGCTCTGCCCTGGAAACCACATCAAACTTATAATGCGAAAAGAAAGTATGAGGGTTGGCCCACGTAGCCGCTGCACAAATAGATTCCATGGGCAACGTAGCCTGAAAAACCACAGAAGTGGCTAAGCTCTGGTGGAGTGAACTTTTGGTTTAACAGGCAATACTATATACCTTAGCTGATAGATAAATGTGATGATAGAAATCAACCACCTGGATAAGGTTACTTTTGAGACTGGTAGACCTTGTTTACCCTCAGCATAAGAAAGGAAAAGCTGGTCCGATTTTCTGATGTCCTTAGTCCTATGCAAATAAAAGCGCAGTTGCCTGTGAACATCTAACTGGTGCAACTTATATTCCGCTCTGTTGGAGTGGTTGGGAAAAAACACAGGAAGGTCAATGGACTGATTCAAGTTATTCTCAGAAGAGATCTTAGGAAGGAAGGAAGTATTAGTCCTGACAGCAACCCTGTCATTGTGGAACACTATTGTGGAGGATGGCTACAAAGAGCCTGGAGTTCTGAAACGCTTCTGGCTGAAGTAATCGCTACCAGAAAGTGGGTTTTCCAAGATAAAAATTTCAAAGAACAAGAAGCTGCAGGTTCGAAGGGGGGCAAAATTAGAGAAGCTAGAATCAAATTTAGATCCCATAGAGGTGGAGGATCTCTCACTGGGAGCATGAGCAGAGTGGTCCCTTTGAGAAAATCTTTGCAAAGCTTGAGACATTATATATTACTTCCCGACAGGCCAACGTGAAAATCTGAAATTGCAGCTAACTGAACTCTAATTGTAGCGGAAGCGGACCCAGCATGAAAGAGTTCCGCAAGAAATTCCAATATGTGGTGTACAGGGGCTGAAAAAGGGTCTATACTCTTACCCTCTGCCCAGGAAGAAAAAACACTTCCACTTACTAGCTGAAGTTTTTCTAGTGGTAGACTTGTGCGATGATAAAATGATTTCACGCACAGAGTGGGAGATATCAGGAAGCCTAAGGTTGGAAGTGGAGCAACCAAGCAGTGAGCTGGAGAGATTGTAGGGAATGGTGCAGCCCGCCCGATTGATGGATCAGAAGGTCTGGAACAGGGTCCAGAATCCAAGGCTGCTACAGAAGATGATGATGCAGTAACGGGAACCATATTTGTCGAGGCCAGTAAGGAGCAATGAGGATCATTTTGCAGCCCAATATGGTAGCTTTCTGTATCAGCTTGGGGATTAGGGGAAAGAGAGGAAATGCATAGAGAGGTCCCCGAAACCAATCGTGGACTAGAGCGTCTCTGGGGGAATGTCCCGGAAGTGGAAGGAGAGAGAAAAAATTGCTGCACTTGCTGTTGAAGAGGATGGTAGCAAGATCGCAGCAAGGTTGTCCCCATTTGCAGAAGACTTGGTCCGTCACTACCTGATTCAGAGACCACTTGTGAGGCATGAGATTTGCTCTGCTCAGCCTGTCTGCTATGATGTTGGATCTCCCAGGGATGTGCGTTGCGGTCAGAAACCGTTGGGAAGAGATCGCCCACTGCTAGAGTCTGAGTGCTTCTCGACATAGGGGGTAGGACCTGGTTCCGCCCTGCTTGTTGATGTACCACACGACTGACATATTGTCCGTTTGAATTGCAATGGTCCCAGTAGGAAGAGAGTCCTGAAGAGTTTGCAACGCTAAAAGCACGTCCCTCTTCTCCAAGACGTTTATGTGCAGATGGTACTCGAGGTTGCCAGGTGCGCTGGACTGTTCTGCCCTGATAATGCCCCCCCCCACCCAATCAGGGAGGCATCCGTGGTCAGTGTAGCAACTGGAGGGGGAAGTACAAATGGTCTGCCCTGGGGCACTGAGGTGGAGACCATCCACCACGCAAGGTGTTTTTTGCATGCTTCTGTGATAACAATCATGTGAGACATGGGAAGCTGCTGGAAGGACCATTGGGTGAAAAGAAGCCACTGGAGGATCCTCATGTGAAAACGAGCCAGAGGGACGAGTATGATCGCTGCTGCCATGAGACCCAGGGTTTGGAGGACGAACCTGGCTTGAATTCTCCTGCATCATAAGACCTGCACATGTCGACAAATGACTAACACCGTGTCTGGTGGAAGGCTGGCTGACCTGTCTTGTATATAAATTTGCACCTATAAAGGTGACAAACTGACAGGGCGACAATGCAGATTTTTCAAAATTTATTGTGATACCTAGTCTGGAGCAAGTCTGGATAGTATAGTCTCTGGCTCGCAGAAGGTGATGCCTGGTGGAAGCAGTGAGAAGCCAGTCGTCTAGATATGGAAACACCTGGAATCCTTGCAGTCTCAGGTGAACGGTAACTACTGCCATACATTTGGTGAACACCCTGGGGGCTGTGGTGAGACCAAAGGGCAAAGCTCTGAACTGATAACGGCTGGCTCCCAGCCGGAAGCGAACGAATCTTCTGGAGCGCCTGTCTATTTTGATGTGTTAGTACGCATCCTGAAGATCTATGGAGCACATCCAATTGTCCTGACCCAGAAAGGGTAAAATGGACTGTAGCGTGACCATCCGAAACTTCGTTCTTTGAATAGACCTGTTTAGTCTGCTGAGATCCAGAAGGGGTCTCCAGTCCCCTGTCTTTTTTGGTACCAAAAAGAACCTTGAGTAAATTCCGGATCCTTGCTGGTCTGCTGGGACTTAATGGATGGCCCTTTTTCTTAGCAGTTTTGAAACTTCTTGAACTGCTTGAGCCCTTAAATTGGGTGGAACATCTGGAAGGGACTTGTTTGACAAGGGAGTGCGAACAAAGGGAATTCTGTAGCCTCCGGATATAACAGACTGTACCCATTTGTCTTGTGTTATAATTTGCCAGGCTCTTAGGTACAGCGAAAATCTTCCCCCGACTGCCTCCAGAGATGGGCAGCTGGGCAACCCTTCAGGGATGCTGGAAGGGCTTGTCGGAGAAGGATTCTCTGCTGCCATGGTTTTGCGGATCCCCTCTGCCACGAGGGCGTCTGTTATTGTTCCCTCCTCTGCCCCTGGATGGGAACTCACCACGTGTCCGGCAAGGCTCCCTGCTATTTCCAGAACCACATCTTTCCACTCTTCTGACCCTTGGGATATGGTCTGGAAGGAGTGGAAAAACAGACTCCCCACAGCAGAGAGAGTCTTGCCTTCCTGCTCACACCTGGTAAGGGTGTCCTTCACCTGTGATCCAGAGAGAAGAACCATCAAAAGGGGTATTGGTGAAAGACGCTTTGTAAGGTTCCGCAAAGTTACAAAGATGCATCCAAGCGTGCCTCCTTAGGGCGATGCCTGTGCCCGTGGCTCTACTCGCACCATCGGCTGCATAAGAAGTGAGCCTCAAAGAGGAGTTAACCACTGAATTAAGAGTCGCCAGCTGGGAGACTGCCTTAGCCTGGGCTCCCTCAGCTGATGGATCTTGGAGGGTATCTCCAAGCTCTTTAAGGAGATCCCTTTGAAGACGGGTAAAGTGGCACAAATAATTCAGAGACTTCATGGAGAAAGTCGCTGAAGAGAACATCCACTTCCCATATCTGTCCATCGTCCTGGACTCTGTTAGGGAGATGGACAGATGAAGTTTCAGCCAACTCCTTCTTTGTGGCCGCCGCTACCACCATGGCATCAATGGGAACACCTTTGGTCAAAAACGGTTCGTCTTGTGGTGTAGTTATGAATTTTGAAGGTCTTCTAGGGGTCGGTTCCACTGTGTCTGGAGCTGACAATGCCTTCCGAGCCACCACAGACATGAGTGGGTTGAAAGGTGGGGACACCCAGGAGGTGGAAGGTCGGGATCCAAACGCATCCAGGAATACCGACTCATCCTCGGAAGGGCGGAGGGTAGACCAGTTTCCCCTCTGCCTAAGCATCTCAAGGATGTCCGAGAATGAGACATCTTCAGAGGGGGACCCTTCCGAATCCTCTAAGTCGGTAAGTGATGTGACAGACTCAGGGGAGTTAACATGCTTCCTCTTGCATTTCCTCTTACAAGGTGGCTCCTCTGAATGATCAGAGGAGGCCACGGAAGAGGAAGATACACCCAAAGGGGTGCCCTGGAGCGTTGGTTCCCCACGCCTGGGGTATGGAGGAGGGGCAGAGGCAGGCGCAGGCACCATAGTGGGAGGAGCCAAAGGGGATGATCGTGGGGCTGACTCAGGGGCCAGCACACTCCTCATGACCTCGAAGACATCCCTACTCGGATGCTGAGAAGGCTCCGGTTCCGTAGAGACCGGAATCCCTCTCTGCACCGAGGGTACGGCTCCAAAGCCGATGTAGGAGCAGAGCTCACCTGCGCCAAAGCTCCGAGGGGGAGAATGGGGTTGGACAAGGCTCCGATGCCACTCGCCCCCTCGGAGCAGATGATGGAGTCTCGGCGCCCAGATCCCTCCAAGGACGGTACCAAGGAATTGATCGGAGCCAACAACAGAACCGAAGGAGAAGGTATTGGTGCGGACGGTTACAAGATTAGAACTCCAACGAACTCCGGCTCTGAACTCAAGGGAGGAGTCGGAGGAGGAATGACTGCAGACAAGGATGGAGCCGAACCCTGTTGAGGGGGGCTGGACAACATTTTTGCTAGGGCCTGCGATTTCAAAAGCCTGCTGACCACTCTCTCCAAGTCGTGATCTGACAATCGATGACCGAGAAGAGTGGGAGGACCATTGACTGCGCTCTGATTGGAGCAGAGAAGACCTCGGAGCCGAGCGTATCGACTCCAGGGAGGGAGACCTAGACCTCTTTCGACTCCCTGCTGGCTCCAAAGTGCGTGTCGAAACCGACAGAGGCAGGCACATCGGTTCCGGCCGGAACCGAGCCAGAAGTAGTAGCTTCACCTAACAACGGCCCTGAACTGGGAGTCGAAGGGTTAGGTGGCTTGGAGGACTTCACGGGCTGAGCCTTAGCCGGTGACTCCTCGGGTTTAAGCAAACCCCGTAGGATTAACTTATTCCTACGCTCCTGCAGGACTCTGGGACTGAAAGCACGGCAAAACCGAAAAAGAGTCCTGCAGGTGCTCGGCGCCGAGACAATAGACAAGAAGTGTGACCATCTGTCAGAGACATCTTCTGACAGCATGAATCACACTTCTTGAATCCGGACACCTTGGTATCCTTAGACATACCTACAGAAGGGATACCAAACACAACACATAACTATAACAATTTGAGTATAATAACTATAACACACACAGTTACCACACACAAAGTTACCATACCCAAAAACAGTCAAGGATACACACAATAGCCTAACAAATAGACTAAACTAAGAAAATACTAACTACATATTAATTTATTTATTTTTTTTTTTAAGGAAAAATAGATTAGCCTCTAACTTAAATGGCTACTTCAGAAAAGAGAGAGGGGGGAGGGGAAAACTCTCCAACTGAAACGAGTTTTCTGAAGGGAAGGGGAATACAAGTAAGGAAAAGATATATACTTAAAGATACCACAAGAAAGATAGTATACTACAATTAAACTACACTAAACCTATTAGTTTTTTTTATCAAAAAACAGATAAAATATACGACCTGAGCCAGTAAGACAACCTCGCAGCAGAAGCGGCAAATGAGATCTGGGTATCTAGCGCCAGGCATCATGGGATATGAGGAGGTCTCGAGCTTTAGAAGATGGCAGAGTCGGAGCAGAGGATCGGCTCCGAACCCAACCAGCAAGAATGAAGGCGAGATAGACAACTTAATATCACCTGTAACGGACTGTCTGCCTGAATCAGGCAATCATCCAAGTACAGGTAAATTTTAATTTTTCTGTTCCTGCAATAAGCAATGGCTGGAGCCATGCATTTTGTGAATACTCTGGGAACAGTGGATAAGCCAAAGGGAAGTGCAGAGAACTGATGATGCATAGACCTTGCCCTGAAATGTAGGTATTTCCTGCATGAGTCCCTGATACGGATGAGTAGACAGGCTTCTTTTACGTCTAGGGTGGCAAACCAGGCATCTTTGGACAGCATAGGAAGAAGCTGCTGAAGGGTGAGCATTTGGAATTTTGGTACCACCAGGAAGGTGTTTAAAATTGAAGGATCTAGGATTGGGCACCAAGTGCCCTCTTTTCTGGGTACCAGGAAAAGTCTGGAACAGAACCCTTGACCTATCTGTTCTGCAGGAACAAACTGAATTGCCCTTATGAAGAGCAGGGATTGAACTTGGTTTTGTGCCTCTGCCCACTGGTTTGGAGGAAGGTCTGGGAACCCTTTTGGGATTGGCAGTGACGAAGTAAAATTTGTACCCCTGGGATACAATGTTGAGGACTCATCGGTCTTTGGTGATGGAGGGCCAATTTTCTGCATGATGGGCAAGTTTTCCTCCTAGGGGCACGAGCAGTTGTGCAGAGGTGAGGAATGGAATAGAGAAGTCATTGTGAATTCTTTCTATAACGGGGTGGCTTAGCACTCCCTGTTTTTGAAGTAGAGGCACTTCATTGCTTGGATCTCTGCATACCCTGAGACTGTAGTCTGGGGGGTCTGTTTCACCTGGGTCTAGTTTGAGATGGCCTTGAGGGGGCTGGAAAGGAACAATGTTTTGAGGGGCAATGCCTACTGAATTCTAGGAGGCTGCACCTGCAAGAAATCTTTGTCTGCATAGATTTAGCCTTTTCTTCCATCTTTTTTAGAACCTCTTCTGCTTTGGTGCTAAAACAGACTGTCCTTGTTCAAAGGGGCGTCTAGTAAATTTGATGAAACATGGTGTGGCAAGGTCTGCTCCTTAAGCCAAGCATGCCTTCTCAGTACAGAATCAGTGACTGCTGCCCTTGCAAGATGCATCAAATCCACACTGCAAAGTATGCTTGCTGACTTGGCTAGCAGAATGCACAAACTCTTGTAATTCTTTATTTTCTGCACAGTCTGTAAAGGTAGCTAATGTTTGCTTAATAAGTTGAATAATAAATAGGTTGCTGGTATTTCAGTATGTGAAAATGGCAGTTCAATCCCTAATGGCGAGAGTTGCAGAGGTGTATACTTTTTTACGCCATCTGTCTAAAGCTCGGGAATCCCTGGCCAAAAGGGGTGGGATTCTTAGCTGTAGTTGCTTTTATACCTTTAGACCCCTGGAAAATGACCTCTGGGTCAGCAGTATGATTTTTGAAAATAAATTTGTGTGCGTCAGACTCTGTAGTACCGGTCTGGTTTCCTTGGAGCAGAGGGGGTAAGTATCGGGAGTTAGGCTGGATTCCACAAAAACATCATCCACAACATCCAGAACTGGAAGTATTGCTAAAGGTCTATGTTGTGGAAAATCTAGAAATTCTCAGAGTCTCTTTTTGAACTGAGGATAGTCTTGGCATTCCCAGTGGAAAAGCTGTCCTAATGTAGGGTTTCACCAAAAGAAAAATCCTCTGGAGGGGAAGCAGAGGGAATGGATTCCTCTGCATCTGAATCCTCATAAGCAGATAAGGGCAGGTCTTCATATTCAGAAACCTCAGAGTTGAACTCCTGGTCTGTTAAAGCTGTTGGGGACAGGTCTCTCTCTTAGGAGAAGGCTGGCTTCCCCTAATCAGCATAATTAGGGTCTTCTGCCATTTTAAGCATTTGATCTTGTGGCAAGGAAGCAGGTGCCCGAGACTGGGTCGTCGTTTTTTTAGGCGTACTCTTGGCCTTAGAAACAGGGTAGTTTTAGACAGAACTAAAGATGCGAAAGAAGTCTGTTTGCGTTGAATATCGGAAGTGTGACGAACTTCCTCAGAAGCCAGTACCTACACAGCTGCTCCGGACCCATCCAAGGTAGAGACATCCGCAGGTTCTGAAGTCAAAGAAGTCTCACGGCATATCTGATCCCGAACGGGTCTCGGTAATGGCCTGTGAATCCATCGAAGCGGGCATCAGGGGATGCAAAAGCACCTCGAGTACCAGCAAAATGGCAACCAGCTTAAGGGAAGCATTGTCGGCAGTTTTGGACCTATGCGGTCGGTCTCTGTCTTTATCCTTGCGTATTTTTCAGAAGATAGGTAGTCGGATGGCTTACCGAAGCCATTTCGGAATATGGAGATCAAAAGCCAAGTATTTAGCAACAATAAAGACCAGCCAACGAATAGTTCAGACATTGAACAAAGCACAAAACCGACAGCTTGGTACGTCGTGGTCTGGGCCTAAACAGGTGATAACCAAATAAAACAAGTGTAGCAACTCGACCAAAAACCAATAATCCACGAAAGAGTTGCAAAAGAGACGAACCAGGCACGAAGTAAATCCACCTAACAGGTGATGCAGTAAGAATGGAAATCTCGGTATGGTATTTGCTTTCCACAGGAGAGGTCATTAACTTTTTTTGACATCGGTTAGAGCAAGAAAAAAGGATCCCCAACGGGGTACTTTGCTTTAGAAGACTTTAGGATGATTCAATTTGGAAAAGAAAACTCGGGTAGCGGACTGGCACTCGTGCAAACTGCTTCGGGCTCCTCAGCAAGAAAGATTGAAGTAATGGCATTGGCTGCCTGTTTTTATACCCCGTGAAGACCTGACGTCAGTCCCGGAGCGACAGCGACCGATGCAGAAATACTAAGTCTCTGGTATTCTGGCCGACTGAGGGCTACCTGTAGGTAGATAACCCAAGTGTGATGACTGCAACAGTGAAATACGAAGATCACCCCTGACGTACTGCTGGGGGCTGAAAAGGTGCATGTAGACGTCACCTTTATGGTCCATGTTCCTGCCTCCTGCCTCCACATCAAATGTCCTATGCACCAAAAGGGATTAAAAATCTTTGGAAACTTGGCCGGACAACCTGATCGAAGAAGGGTAAAACCCACTAGTAGAATACTGCAACACTGGAATAGGACATCATGTGGATGAATTTCCACACTAATGAACAACGACTGCAAAGGCAGAGAAGTTCAAACAATGAGCTGAAGTCCCTTCAAAGGAGAAAGATCTCCATGAAGGGATAGAAGTCAGCCTTCCAGAAAACAGAGGGGCCACATCAGGAATTGAAATCAAATCCACCATCCTCCAGAAAGAAAAAGAAAAGTACAGTTGTGTACACTTGCCATAAATGTAGATGTTAGAGTGTATTCACTGCTGCAGTCATTACAACTGGGTTATCCTGCTGGCAAGGCTACCCTCAGTCGGCCTGAATTCCAGAGTCTAGGTCTGGTATCAGGTTGCTGTCGCCTCTTTCCTGATGTCAGTGCGCCAGGGGTATAAAAGATGCAGCAGACGCCATTTCAGTTTTTCTTGTCCCAGATGTCAGGTGCCCCCAACAGGGTAGGCTAAAAATGTGTCAAAAAGTACAGTTTTGTACCTACCATAAATGTAGATGTTCGAGTGTTCACACTGCTGCAGTCATCACACTTGGGTTATCTGCCGTCAGGCGGTCCCGCAGTCGGCCCGAGTTCCAAAGTCTTGGTCCGGCGTCGGTTACGGTCGCTTCTTCCCAGACGTCAGTGCGACAGGGGTATAAGAGAGGCAGCTGGCGCCATTTTCTTAAGTTTTTCTTGCCCCAGATGTTAGGTGCCCCCAGATAGGAAGGCAATACATAATCCTAAGTAAATTACATAAGTAGAAAACAATAGCTACAGCTGTAAGCAAATACACCATATAGAAATACATCTTAGCGATTGTATAAACAGGGAGCTATAGATAAAATGAGGGGAAGGTGGGAGGGTAACCTGGACTGCAGCACAATCAAACATCTACATTTATGGTAGGTACAAAACTGTACTATGTTCATTGTGTTACACTGCTGCAGTCATCACACTTGGGTTGAATCCCAAAGCTAAGGCTGGGCGGTTGGTACTAAACAGGGTTTGGAGAAGCTAGTAGGCCCTGCTAAACTGCAGTGGCAAAGCCAGATCTGGTTTTGAGTATAGAGGTAAGTGGTAGTGCTTGGTGAAGGTGTGCACTGAAATCAGAGTTGCAGCTTCCAAAATATCCTTGGTTGGTACCCCTCTGAGGAAGGCTGCTGATGCTGCTGTAGCCCTGGTGGAATGAGGCCTAATGTTACCAGGTACAGGTTTCCCATGGTGTGTGGCAGAAACTGATGCAATGTCCTATCCATTTTGAAATGGTCTGTTTTGATATAGGCATTCCTTGAGATCCTGCAGCATAGGATACAAAGAGCTGATCAGATTTTCTGAAAAACTTTGTTTTATCCAAGTAGAAACGTAATTGCCTGTGAATGTCCAAAGAGTATAGGAGCCTTTCCACTTTATTCTGGGGGTTTGGATAAAAGGTGGGTAAATGAATGGTTTGGTTTAGAGCCACACTGGAAACTACCTTTGGTATAAAGGAAGGGTTGCTTCGTAAAGAGAGACTGTCTTGATGGAAAATGATGAAAGGCTCCACTGCCATTAGGGCCTGTAGCTCTGAGACTCTTCGTGCTGAAGTTATTGCTAGCAGCAGGGCAGTTTTCCATAATAAAAATTGTAAATCAGCTGAAAAAACTGGCTCGAAGGGCGGTAGTGTAAGTTTTTCCAAAACAAAATGGAGGTCCCAAGTTGGTGCTCTTCGGGGCGGTCTTATGTTCTTAGCCCCTCTGAGGTACTGTCTTAATAATGGATGTGAAAAAAATAGGAGGATCCGTGTTGTAATGAGCTGAAATAGCTGAAGCGTCGATCTTTATAGATGAAAAGGAAAGGCCTTTGTGCAACATCTCAGCTAAATATTGCAGAATCTGAGGAATATTTGGGACAAGAGGATTTAGGCCTTTAGCCTGGTTCCAGGCGCAGAATCTTTTCCATTTGTCTGAGTAGGTTTTCCTGGTGCTGGGTCTCCTGGCCTCCAGAATGACATCCATAACAGTAGTAGAGAGGAGTGTCGACTGGTTGTTTAGATAATCTGCCATGCAGCCAGATTTAAAGTCTTGAGCTGGCTGTGTAGAATCGGATTGTTTTGCCGAGTCAGCAGGTGAGGAATTTGAGGTAAAATCCATGGTGGGCCTTGAGCCATGTTCCTTAATATTGGATACGAGTGTTGGCGTGGCCGTCTGGAGCAATGAGTATCATTTGTGGCCTTTCTAATCTGGCTTTTAGGAGCACCTTTGCCAGAAGAGGCAGTGGAGGAAAGGCATACACTGTTAGTGTTTTACAACTGAATGAGAGGGCGTCCAATTTCCAAGCTAGTGTGTGGTATGTCCTTGTGCAAAACTTTCGCAGTTGGTAGTTTTGGGGGGAAGCAAACAAATCTATGACTGGGCTCCCCTATTTTTGAGTTATCATTGTGAATACTTGTGGGTCTAGTTTCCACTCGTGAGGATCCAGATTTCTGCTTAGCCTGCCAATATATTTTTCTTTCCTGGCAGGAATTGTGCGCGTAGTTGAACTTGGTGGGTCAGTGCTGTTTTCCACAAGGTCACTGCATGCCTGCATAGGGGGTAGGAATGTGTGCCCCCTTGTTTATGTACCACATCACTGTGGTGTTGTCCGTCTATTAGAAGTTGTCCTGGATGTAGGAGGTCCTTGAAAGCTGTTAGGGCATTTTGTACAGCTAGCATCTCTTTTTGATTGATGTGGAGATGCATTTGATCTGCAGACCATTTGCCCTGAATGCACTGTCCTGCCATGTGCGCTCCCCAGGCATAATCCGATGCCTCTGTTGTCACTGTTTGCCTGGCTGTGGGCAAGGTGAAAGGCTGACCCTTGTTGAGGTGATATGCTTGAGCCCACCATAGAAACTCCTGTTGAAGGCAGGGAATTAGTGGTATTATTGTTTCCAAGCTGTGGCTGTGTTGAGTCCATACGCTTTTCAGGTACCATTGTAATTTCCTCATATGCAGTTTGGCATATGGTATAAGTAGTATGCAAGATGCCATGAATCCCAAGGCCTGCAGAATTTTTCTTGCAGGGAGTTGGGTCTTTGTTGCCATCATTTTGAAGTATTGAGTCAGTTGTCCTTGCTTGTCTGGCGTGAGATAAGCCATCTGGGCCGCTGTATTTAAGCTGGCACCCAGGAATATTATGTCTTGTGAGGGCACTAGTTTTGACTTCTTTTCGTTTACTGTGTACCCTAGGCAACTTGGTAGTTTTTTTTACAAACGCCAGATGTTTTAAAAGGATGTCCTTGCTGTCTGCTTGAATAAGGCAGTCGTCCAGGTATGGATATATTTGGATTCCTCTTTGTCTTCAGTATGCAATTACTGGTGCCAGGCATTTTGTGAACACCCTGGGCGCAGCAGATAAGCCAAAGGGCAGTGCAGAGAATTGGTAATGAGTTGTACCCGCTATAAATCGGAAGTATCTTCTGCAATTTTGTCTGATAGGGACATGCAGGTATGCCTCCTTGAGGTCCAACGTTACTAGCCAAGCCTTCTTGCTCAGCATGGGAAGAAGTTGCTGTAGTGTGAGCATCTTGAATTTGGGTACTTCCAGGTATGTGTTTAGAATTGAAAGGTCCAGAATGGGTCTCCAGGCTTTGTCCTTTCGGGGAACCAGAAAGAGCCTTGAGTAAAATCCTTGTCCTTGCTCCTGTGTAGGAACCTGTTGAAAGGCTCTCATGTCCATGAGTGCTGTAATTTGTCTGAGCCTCTGCCCATTGATTTGATGGCAGGTTTGGCATTCCTTTTATCCTTAGTAAAGTGTGAAAGTGGAACCTGTATCCTTGAGTTACAATATTTAGAACCCATTTGTCTTTTGTGATGATGTGCCAATTGTCTGCAAAAAGTGCAAGTTTCCCTCCCAAGGGAGCTGCCAAGAGTGATTTGCTTGGCAGTCTGAGGGGTAAGTCATTGTGATTGTCTTCTGATAGTTTCAGACCTGTCTTCTCCTTTCTGGGTTGTGGCACCACATTGTCGTGGCTTGTAAGAACCTTGTGGCTGACCTCTGCCCCTTGGGTGTCTGTATTTGCCCCTCTGTGATGTCAGAAGTTGGAAAGGACCAGTTTTTGGTTGGCCAATTTCTGCTGAAACGAGGGGGTTGAAAGTACAGTTTTGTACCTACCATAAATGTAGATGTAGGAGTGCGCATACAGCTGCAGTCATCACACTTGGGTTATCTGCCGTCAGGCGGCTTCTCGGTCAGCCGAATTCCAAAGTCTAGGTCCGGCGTCGGTTGTCGTCGCTTCTTCCCTGACGTCAGTGCGGCAGGGGTATAAGAGGCAGCAGACGCCATTTTCTTCAGTTTTTCTAGCCCCAGATGTCAGGTGCTCCCAGAAAGGAAGGCAAAACATGATGCTGTGCAAACATACATGCGTAGATAACTCAAAACAGTAGTTGCAAGCAAATATACCATAAAGGAATACCCCAAATAGGTTGTATGGTAAAGGTGTTTGGCATAAGCCCTGTCCTAAGAGGGGATGGAGGGAGGGTAACCTGGACGGCAGCTGTATGCGCACTCGAACATCTACATTTATGGTAGGTACAAAACTGTACTATGTTCATCGTGCATACAGCTGCAGTCATCACACTTGGGTAGAATCCGAAAGCTAAGGGTGGCTGGTACCAAGCGGAATTAGGAGGGGCTAGAATGCCCTGCAGGACTGCTGTGGCAAAGCCCGCTCTAGATTTAGAGTATAGTGGAAGGTGGTAGTGCTTGGAGAAAGTGTGCACTGAACTCCAAGTTGCTGCTTCCAAAATGTCCTTGGTAGGGACCCCCCTGAGGAAAGCTGCTGAGGTAGCTGTACACCTGGTGGAGTGGTATCTGAAGTATACAGGCATTGATTTTCCATGAAATGAACAATAGCAGCGTATGCAGTAAGCTATCCATTTTGAAATAGTCTGTTTGGAAATAGCCTTTCCTTGGCACCTGTAGCACAGGACACAAACAGCTGCTCAGATTTTCTGAATGCCTTTGTTCTGTCCAAATAATAACGAAGTTGCCTGTGAATGTCCAAGGAATGTAGAAGCCTCTCTCCTTTGTTCTGTGGATTTGGATAAAAGGTAGGTAAATGAATAGTCTGATTCAAAGCCACACTGGATACTAACCTTTGGCTTGAAGGTAGGGTTGGTTCGTAAGGAAACACTGTCCTGATGGAAAATGATGAATGGTTGCACAGCCATGAGGGCCTGTAGCTCTGAAACCCTACGTACTGAGGTAATAGCCAGAAAGAAGGCTGTTTTCCATAAGTATTGTAGCTCTGCTGTAGCAGCCGGCTCAAAAGGAGGCAGTGTCAGCTTCTCCAATACGAAGTTGAGGTCCCAAGCTGGAGCTGGTGGTTTCCGTGGGGGTTGTATATCTCTTGCCCCTCTGAGGAACTGCCTTAAAAGAGGATGTGAGAATAAAGGGGGATCTGTGTTGTACTGTGCTGAAATGGCTGAAGCGTGGATCTTGATGGAAGAGAAGGAAAGGCCACTGTTTAACATCTCAGCTAGGTACTGTAAAATCTGAGGTACATTTATTACCCAAAGATTCTGACCCTTAGCTTGATTCCAGGAACAAAATCGTTTCCATTTGGCGGAGTAGGTTTTTCTAGTAGAGGGTCTCCTGGCCTCCAAGATGACATCCTGCACCTCCTTGGAGAGGAGAGTCTGTTGGCAAATTAAGGTATTCTCCATGCAGCTAGATTTAGAGTTCTGAGGTGGCTGTGAAGGCAGTAGAGGTAGAGGCGGGAAGGCATAGACTGTCAATGTTGTCCAATTGAAAGAGTGCGTCCACTTTCCAGGCCTGTGGATGATAGGTCCTTGGGCAGAATTTCTCCAACTGGTAATTTCTGTGGGTAGCAAATAGATCTATGTCTGGCTGTCCCCATGCCCGAGTTATCTTTGAGAAGACTTGAGGATGCAACTTCCATTCGTGTGGGTCTGTCATATTTCTGCTTATGTTGTCTGCCAGTGTGTTTTCCTTCCCTGGCAGGAATTGTGCCTGTAGTTGAATTTGTAATTCCAGTGCTGTGTTCCACAGGGTCATGGCTTGTCTGCACAGGGGGTATGAATGCGTTCCCCCCTGTTTGTTTATGTACCACATGGCTGTGGTGTTGTCTGTCCTTATTAATAGCAGGCCTGGATGCAGTAGGTCTTTGAAGGTCATAAGAGCATTTTGCACAGCTAGCATCTCCTTTTGGTTGATGTGTAGGTGCATCACTTTTTGGGACCATTTTCCCTGAAAACACTGACCTGCCATGTGTGCTGCCCCAGGCGTAGTCTGAGGCGTCTGTTGTGATGATTTGAGTTGCTTGTGGTAAGCAGAAAAGAAGACCCGTGTTTCTTTGATATGCCTGAGCCCACCACAAAAATTCCTTCTGAAGGCATGGAATGAGTGGTATAATTCTTTCCAAGCTGTGGCTGTGTTGAGACCATATGTTTTTTAGGTACCATTGTGGATTCCTCATATGCAACTTTGCAAATGGTATGAGTAGGGTACAAGATGCCATGAACCCCAGAGCCTGCAGGATTTTCCTTGCAGTTAGCCTGGTTAAAGTTGCCATTCTGTTGAAGTATTGAGACAGTTGCCCTTGTATGTCTGGCGTGAGGTAGGCCATCTGGGTCGTTGTGTTTAAGCTGGCACCCAGGAAAATTATCTGTTGAGAAGGTATTAGTTTTGATTTCTTTTTGTTCACTGTGTACCCCAGGCAGTTTAACAGTTTTATTACAAACGCCAGATGTTGCAATAGAATGTCCTTGCTGTCTGCCTGGATCAGGCAGTCGACCAGATATGGGTAGATTTGGATTCCTCGTTGTCTGCAGAAGGCAATTACTGATGCCAGGCATTTCGTAAACACTCTGGGCACAGTAGATAAGCCAAAGGGCAATGCAGAGAATTGGTAATGGGTTGAACCTGCAAGAAATCTGAGGCATCTTCTGCAATCAGGTACGCCTCCTTGAGGTCCAACGTTACCAGCCAAGACTCCTTGCCCAGCATGGGAAGAAGCTGCTGTAATGTGAGCATCTTGAATTTTGGTAACTCTAGATATGTATTTAGAATAGATAGGTCTAAGATGGGTCTCCAATCTTTGTCCTTCCTTGGTACCAGAAATAGCCTTGAATAAAAACCTTGACCTTGTTCTTTTGCAGGTACCTCCTGAATTGCTGTCATAACCATGAGAGTGGTTAATTTGCCTTTGTGCCTCTGCCCATTGATTTTGTGGCAGGTTTGGCATGCCTCTCATTTTTGGAAGGGTGTGAAAGTGGAACCTGTAGCCTCTGTCTAATATCCAGAATCCATTTGTCCTTTGTAACAATGTGCCAGTTTTTTGAAAATAAGACCAGTTTTCCGCCCAAAGGTGCTGCCATTATAGCTTTGCTTGGCAGGCATAGGGGAAAGTCATTGCATCTGTTTACTAAATGACTGTGGTCTATCTTCCCCACCTCTTGGGGCTGGTGTTTGCCACTGTCTAGCTCTGTACGATCCTTGAGGTTGTCCTCTACCCCTTGGGCGCCTGTATCTTCCCCTTTGGGGTCTGTCCGTGGCTGGAAAGGACCAATTTTTTGAAGGCCAGTTTCTGAAGCGTGGAGGCTGCACCTGCAAGAAATCTTTAACTGTTTGCATAGATTTAGCTTTTTCCTCCATTTTCTTTAGTACCTCCTCAGCTTTAACACCGAACAATAAATCTTTTTGTAGTGGTGCATCTAATAACTTTGCTTTGACATGATCTGGTAAAGTTTGCTCTTTGAGCCAAGCATGTCTACGTATGACAGACCCCGTGACAGCAGCTCTACATGAGGCCTCTAAAGCATCAAAACCACACTGCAAGATATGTTTCCCCACTTGTTCTGCTCCATGCAACAAATCCTGCAACTCTTTCAAGTCTGGTTGTTCTGTTTGCGTCATTTTGCTTTTCAGCTGAGATAGCAAGAACTGTTGGTATTTTAACATATGAAATTGACAGTTTAATGCCCTCATGGTTAAAGTGGCTGATGAATGCACCTTTCCCCCCCACCTTTCTAATGCTCTGGAATCTCTCTCTGAAGGTAAAGGGTTTTTAGCAGTAGAGGCTTTAATCCCCTTGGGACCCTGTGAAATTGTTTCTGGGTCAGCAGTATGGCTTTTATAAAGGAACTGGTGAGAATCAGGAAGCCGGTAATATCGGTCTGGTTTAACAGGGGCTGGATGTATGAGTCTGGATTAAGACTGGCTTCTGCGCACACATATGGCTTTTATAAAGGAACTGGTGAGAATCAGGAAGCCGGTAATATCGGTCTGGTTTAACAGGGGCTGGATGTATGAGTCTGGATTAAGACTGGCTTCTGCGCACACATCATCCAAAATATCTAAGACAGGAGGAATAGCCAGGGGCCTATGCTGGGGAAGTAGTAGAAATTCCCTGAGCCTTTTCTTGAAATCTGAGTAATCTTGGCCTTCCCAGTGGAAGTGCTCTCTCAATGTATGCAGGGTTTCCCCAAAAGAGTAGTCCTCAGGGGGGGGGGGGGGGGGGAGACCGAGGGAATAGACTCCTCAGCATCAGAGTCTTCAAATGGGGAATAGGCGTAATCCTGGTCCTCAGAATGGTCTGAGGTAATAGAAACCTGGTCTGAAGAAAGGTTGTCTTCCTCCAACCTGGGTCTTTTGTCCAAGGGGGGTTGAGAATCCCTGATGAGAGTAATCAAATCCTCAGCCATTTTAAGCATCTGTTTCTTAGGCATGGGGCCTTGAGAGGGGATCTGAGGACCCTGTTTTATAATTTTCATTGCAGCTTTACATTTAGTGAATTTAATAGAGGAGGTGGTAGGCCTGAAAATGCCTTCAGAAATGGCAGGCATCGCTAAATTTTCGGTTTTCCCGCCAAAAGTGGCGTTGGTATCTGCAGAGGGAATGGAGACCAAGGATCCTGTGACTTCGGGTAATGAAGTTGCCAGTAAAGTAGTTTCATCGGTAGTCAGAGGCTGCGTAGGCGCCTCGCTGAGAACCGGAGAACCGGTAGTCGGCCTAAGCGTGATCTCAGTACTCAGAGCAGGCCTCGGATGTCTGTCCTTATCCTTGCGTTTTTTGCCTAAAACTGGCGTCGGTGCATCCGACGACATGATATAATTAAATTTTTTTGCCAAAATAATGAAAAGGGCGAACTCCGCCCGGTGCTTAATAGTGCGCTTAATAAACCCTAGCACAAAAACGGCAGGCAGAGACGTCGTGGTCTGGCCCTAAGCAAGGTATACAGTAAGAGTGAAAATCCTTATGCGGTATTTGCTTCCCACAAGAAATGCAATTATTAACGGTGTCGGACATCTGTCTGAGGAAAGAAAAGTTTCCCCAACGGGGTACTTAGCTTTAAAGATGAATTCGGCTGAAATACTATTCGTAAATCTCAGGAGCTGGCCGACCGGCACTTGCGAACTGCTTCTGCTTCGGGCACCGCGCGGCAAGAAAGACTGAAGAAAATGGCGTCGGCTGCCTGTTTTATACCCCTACCGCACTGACGTCAGGGAAGAAGCAACGACAACCGACGCCGGACGTAGACTTTGGAATTCGGCCGACCGAGGACCCGTCTGACGGCGGATCACCCAAGTGTGATGAATGCAGCTGTATGCACGATGAACATCCTGTAAAAAATCCTTGAGCGTCTGCATAGATTTTGCCTTATCCTCCATTTTCTTTAAAACCTCTTCTGCTTTCACACCAAATAAAACATCCTGCTGTAAGGGTGGATCCAATAACTTTGCTTTACCCAGCCATAAACAAACTATACAATAGGAGGAAGCTAATAAATGATAGAGCAAAATCCCAAAAAGGGAAGGCATCACTGATCAGTATTAGCAAAAAACTACGGGCACTCATAAAATTGTCTAAGGCCAGCTACGAGAGAAAAATTGCACAGGACACTAAGGATAATCACAAGGCTTTCTTTAGTTATGTTAGGAACCTGGGTGGTAATTCCCAGATATGCAAAAAAAAAAAAAAAACACTATTCCTCCACTCCTTCACCAATCAAACATACAAAATATGAATGGAGAACACCAACTGCTGCAAGTTTGAAATTTTTTAATTCTGGTACCTCGGCCTTCGCCTTCTCCTGGAATACATTTTACATAACACTCCACCCATATTTTATACAAATTTTTAATTAAATAATTGATGCACCATCCCCCAATTAAACAATTCACTTTTTACCTATTACTTTAATGAAACAAATTTGGCATTTTTTTTCCTTTCTTTGAACAATACTAAGCAACATACTAACTAGAGAATAAATAACATTCAATTCATAAATACTTTTTTAAAATAATGTATACATAAATATGAATATTATTATAGAAAATATATACATATTATTCATTTGATATGACCCTTGTGAACAATCCCTTTTCCTAAATATTGGAAAATATTGGGAAATGTGTGGAAAGATTACTTGGAAAAATTACATTACACCTCCATATTCATTCCATTAGGAAACATAGTTTTTAAATTAAGGATGAACCTTGACTCCATCAAAAGTAATTTCTCACGAAAAAGAGCCTCATTACCATATACATTGGGTCTACCTAAAACACTGAAAACAAAAGCATCTTGGACCCCCCCATGATTATCGAAAAAATGTTTTCCCACTGGGCTCTCTAGCCTCTTATGCCTTATGTCTCCTAGGTGTTCCAAAATCCTTAATTTAACCCTTCTAGTGGTTTGTCCTATGTACCAATTTTGTCTCTCACAGCCACATCCTATGATATACACAACCCCTGTTGAGTTGCAGTCATAAAATTCAGTGGCATTGTATTTGACCCCATTAATTTTGCAACCATTCAAGTTCCTAACCCACTTACACACCTTACATTTTCCGCACCTGAATGTTCCCTTTCTGTCATCTTCACCCCCTCTACCATTTTTTCTGAAATTCAAAATTTCCCTGAGATTAAAATATCTCTTGTATGAAAAGGTCACCCTTGACGGAAAAAGTTTTCCTATCTTTTCATCTTCATAAACAATTGGCCAAAATCTATCCACTAGTCCCTTCAAAATTTGAGAAAAATGGGAAAATCTGGTTACGAAAAATATTTTTTCATTTGAATCCTTGATCCCACCACTATATTCATCATAGATTTCACAATTTCCAGAGTGCCCGATCCCCCTAAATCTAACCCTATTGCTGGATCTTTTTGTAATACCCAACTCATTCTCCACCCTTCTTCTAGCTTTTTTTACACTCACAACAGAATATCCTCTCTATTAGCTTTCCTTCCACCTTATTGAATTCCTTAGGAATCAGACTTTTCTCTGAAATATGCCTACCTATTCTTTTGAACTCACCAAATGGCAAGGAACTTATCAAGGAGTCACTGTGCATACTAGAGGCGTGAAGAAAATTTTCCGCTGCAGTCTTCTTATAATGAGGTTTATACTGAATTTTATCATCATGGTTCACATAAATTTCTACATCCAAATAATGGATATTTCTGCCCCCTATGGTGTAAGTAAAATCCAAACCCCAATTATTTTGCTTCATTTCTGAAACAAAATTCTCAAACTCCTCAGGTACACCACTGCACAAAAATAAAAGGTCATCAATAAACCTCATATATTTGACAACCTTGCTTTTATAAAAAAGAGAGGGGTAAATATAACTGTTTTCAAAATGGGCCATGAATAAAATAGCATATGAGGGCTAAAGGCAGCCCCCATAGCTGTACCCTCTTTTGCAAAAATGCTTACCCTCAAACTCAAAACAATTGTGCGAGACAAAAATCCAATAAACTGATGATAAAAAATGTTCTGGGTCCATCTCCTAACATTTTTTCCACTGCTTTTAAACCGTGGAACCTGTTAATGCTAGTGTATAGAGATTTAACGTCTACACTGGCCCAGTAGAAATCTTCGCCCCATGCTATATTACTAACCTTGAAACACACCTCTTCACTGTTCTTAACATGTGATTGTACCCTTTCTAAGTAACCCTTTAGTAAAGAATCCAAAAAAATACCTACATTCTGTAAGTAACTACCTTTCCCCGAAACTATGGGGCGTCCGGGTGGATTCATGAGGTTTTTGTGTATTTTAGGGATAGTAAAGAATCTAGCCACTCTGGGATTCTTAACATGTAACTTTCACACATCTCCTGGAGATAAAAAGCCAAGCCTTTCGCCCCTTTCCAATAATTCCAACAATAACATATTGTATTCTTTCATTGGATTTAAGGGTAACTCAAAATAAGTATTAGGGTCCTTTAAAAGCTCCATAGCCATGGAATTGTATTTGTCCCTAGGAAGGACCACCCAGTTCCCTCCCTTGTCTGCTTGAGTGAATACATACTTGTCATTCATGTCCTTTAAATCACATAAAGCTTTCCATTCATCCCTTTTCAAATTGTAATTTCTTTTTTGACCACAAAACTTTACATATTCTTCTTCTAAGGTATTTAATAATTTAATAATGTAAGTGTGATGAATGCAGCTGTATGCACGATGAACATCCTGTAAAAAATCCTTGAGCGTCTGCATAGATTTTGCCTTATCCTCCATTTTCTTTAAAACCTCTTCTGCTTTCACACCAAATAAAACATCCTGCTGTAAGGGTGGATCCAATAACTTTGCTTTACCCAGCCATAAACAAACTATACAATAGGAGAAAGCTACTAAATGATAGAGCAAAATCCCAAAAAGGGAAGGCATCACTGATCAGTATTAGCAAAAAACTACGGGCACTCATAAAATTGTCAAAGGCCAGCTACGAGAGAAAAATTGCACAGGACACTAAGGATAATCACAAGGCTTTCTTTAGTTATGTTAGGAACCTGGGTGGTAATTCCCAGATATGCTCAGAATTAGTCCAAAATGACAAAAAATACACCGAACCCACAGAAATTGCCAACATCCTAGCTGACAAGTTCAGCGCAAACTCCCCCCCCCACCATCAAAAGGGCAAATATCTATCCCAGCAGAGTGCTGCCCCCCTGACATCTCAGATGCTCAGGTAAGAACCGCCCTCTCCAAAGCAAAAAACACAGCATCAATGGGACCAGACGGTGTCCTGGGCTGCGTCCTACATTAACACCAAGAAGAGCTAAACCCAAACATAAAACTACTGTTCAATCTCAGCCTTACTACAGGATATGTGCTCAAAGAGTGGCGTACAGCAAGTGTGGTCCCTCTCCATAAAGGTGGTGCCTCAACGGATCCTGGAAACTATCGCCCCATAAGCCTGACTAGCTTGTCTGCAAAGCTATGGAAAGGATCATCATGGACCTCATAAATAAAGATATTAAGGACCTACAGACACTGGATCCTACCCAGTTCGGCTTTGCTAAGGGCAGATCCTGCCTCTTAAACCTGGTTGATTTCTTTGAAACAGTCACCAAGGCCATTGACGAGGGGAAGGTGGTCCACACAGCCTGCCTGGACCTCGCAAAAGCCTTCGATACAATACCCCACTCGGGCATTATAGATAAGCTCACCAGCTTAAATATAAACCCCCTATGTCACTAGCTAGATTGCAAACTGGCTCAAGAACAGAACCCACATGGTTAGAATTGCTGGAGCCATGTCAGACTCCAAACCAGTTACAAGTGGTGTCCCACAAGGCTCAGTCCTGGGACCTCTCTTGTTCGGTATATATTTCTCGGAGGTACAGGCCAAGACGGAAGGACTGTGGCTGACCAAGTTCGCAGATGACTGCAAACTGGGCACCATAATCGACTCTCCAGCAGACACAAGCATCCTCCAAAAGGGCCTCATAGAAACAGACAACTGGTGCCAGAGCCATGGCCTCAAGCTAAACGCCAAAATGTGTATAGCCATCCCCTTTGGCAAAAACAAAGAGCCCACAAATTACCACATAGGTGGTAATCCATTAAGTACAGAAGAAGTAATTAGGGACCTGGGGACCCAAGTTGATAGCAATCTCTCATTTGACAACCACGTGGCCAAAGTGGTTAGAAAAACATTTTATATAGCCCACCTAATCATGAAGGGATTCACATCTAGATCAGGGGAGGTCATCGTGCCTCTTTACTCATCCCTCATCAGGCCCATAATTGAGTACAATGCCCCTTTTGGGATGTACCTTACCAGACACCTGCAGCAACTGGAAAGACCCCAAAAGTACCTCACCAAGAGGATCAAAGGGCTCAAACAGATGCCATATGCTGCCCGGTTAAAGAAACTCCAGCTCTACTCAGTGGCATACCGCCTGTTCAGAGGCGATCTGTGCCCGACGTATAAAGCCATGTCCAACCCGGAATTAATGGACATGCTGCACCTCAGAAAATCCAAATCCCATCGAGCTACGTGCTCGAGAGACTTGAACCTCAGCATTGAAATAAATAGGACATGCTGGAGGGACAGATTCATAACCCAGAGGCTCCCTTCACTCTGGAATAAAATCCCAGTCCAGGTTAGGCAGAGTCCCTCAGTGACTCTCTTCAAGAGGAATCTTGATGAGTGGATGGGAGATTGTAGGTTTACCCAGGGTATCACTTCTGTGTCACTGTTAGACAGAGGCACAGTATACTAACCTCGAAAAAGGGCATAGCAAAATAAATTTAAAATGGGTGGCGAAAGCCAAACACATTCTGGCTAGGCTTATAAATGCCCTAGGGCAGATAGCCTAGTATGAACCTATGAACCCTATGAACATGATCAGGTAAAGTTTGTTCTTTTAACCAAGCATGCCTACGGATGCAGACCCTGTTACAGATGCTCTGCAAGAAGCTTCCAATGAATCAAATCCACATTGCAAAGTATGTTTTCCCACTTGTTCTGCTGCATGCAACAAGTCTTGCATTTCCTTGTAATCAGGCTGCTCTGTATGTGTGCTCATTTTTTGTTTTGAGACATCAAATATTGTTGATATTCCAGCATGTGAAACGGGCAATTTAAGGCCCTCATAGCTAGAGTAGCTGAGGTACATACTTTCTTTCCCCATCTGTCTAGTGCTCTAGAATCCCTTTCAGACGGTACAGGATTTTTAGCAAGAGGCCTTAACCCCTTTGGGACCCTGGGAAATGTTTTTTGGGTCAGCAACAGGACTTTTATATAGAAATTTATGTGAGTCAGGGACTCTGTAGTATCTGTCTGGTTTGGCTGGTGCAGGAGGTAATGAATCTGGGTTAAGGCTAGATTCTGAATAAACATCATCCACAATGTCTAACACAGGTGGAATAGCAAGGGGTCTGTGCTGGGTTAGTAAGAGGAACTCTCGGAGCCTTTTCTTAGAATCAGAGTAATCCTGGCCTTCCCAGTGGAAATGTTCCCTCATGGTATGTAAAGTTTCCCCAAAAGAGTAGTCTTCTGGGGGAGATGCTGAAGGAATAGACTCTTCAGCATCAGAGTCTTCATAAGGGGGAAAAGAGTACTCCTGTTCCTCAGAAGAATCTGAGGAAATGGAAACCTTTTCAGAAGTGTAATCCTCCTCCTGTCTAGGCCTTTTGTCAGGTGGGGGATGGAAACCCCTGATTAGGGTAATCAAGTCTTTGGCTATCTTAAGCATCTGTTTCTTAGGCATAGGGCCTTGCACCGGAGACTGCTGTACAGGCTTCCTTACTTTTAATGGAGTTTTCAGTTTTGCATAAAATTTAATAGTAAGCGTAGTCGGTCTGAAGACACCTTCAGCAACTGACGGCCTTTCAACTGCACCGGAATTCCCTTCAGCCATGGTGTCGGAAGGGCCTAAAGATAAAGGCTCTGGAGGCGCTGCAATCTCCGCTTGGGAGTCGGATGCAGGCTGGGGTTCTAAATCAGCGGTCGCCAGGGGCTGCGTAGGCGCCTCATTGAAAACCGGAGAACCGGCGACTGGCCTAGCAGAGGCCTCTGTGTATGGTTTGGGTCTCTGCTGCCTGTCCTTATCTCTGTGCTTTTTATGCATCCCGTCATCGGTTGCTCTGACGGCATGGTATAATTAAATTTTCTACCAAAATAATGTCGGGCGAAATCAAACAAACGTTTAATAGTTCGTTTGTTAAACCTAGCACAAAACCGACAACCTGTGACGTCGTGATCTGGGCCTAGGCAAGGGATACAATAAGAATGAAAATCCTTATGAGGTATTTGCTTCCCACAAGAAATACAATTACCTTTTTCTGACATCGGACTGCGGCAAGAAAAGGTTCCCCAACGGGGTACTTAGCTTTATTGAAGACTTTCGTCTGAAATTCGATTTGAAGATCTCAGGAGTCGGCCGACCGGCACTTGCGAACTGCTTCTGCTTTGGGCACCGGCGGCAAGAAAGACTTAAGAAAATGGGGTATATATATATGTATATACTTATATATATATGTATATACTTATACCCCTGTCGCACTGACGTGAGGAAAGTAGCGACAGCAACCGACGCTAGACCAAGACTTTGGAACTCGGACCGACTGCGGGACCGCCTGACGGAGGATAACCCAAGTGTGATGACTGCGGCAGTGTAATACGATGATCATGCATGCACCAAAGTATATATTCTGCCTTCTTCTACAAGCAAATACACCACATAGGTTGTACAGGATAGAGAAGTACAGATAAGTTCCAGCAAAGAAATGGGGGATGGCGGGTGGGTAACCTGGACTGCAACAGTGAATACACTCGAACATCTACATTTATGGTAAGTGTACACAACTGTACTACGTTCTTAGCATTTCACTGTTGCAGTCATTACAATTGGGTTGAATCCCAAAGCTAAGGTTGGGAGGCTGGAGCTAAATAGCATTAGGAGCAGATATTAGGCCCTGCAGAACTGCAGTGGCAAAGCCTGCCCTGGATTTAGAGTAGAGTGGTAAGTGACAGTGCTTTGTGAAGGTGTGCACTGAACTCCCAAGTAGCAGCCTCAAATATCTTTGGTTGGGACTCCCCTGAGGAAGGCTGCTGAAGTGGCTGCTGCTCTGGTTGAATGTGGCCCAAAGCCCTTAGGTACTGGCTTGCCATGTTGTGAATAGCACAAACGAATGCAGTGGCCTATCCACTTTGATATAGCCTGCTTTGAGAGAGCCTTTCCTTGTGATCCTGCATGCCACTAATTGCCATGTCTTTCTGAAAGCTTTGGTTCTGTTCAAATAGAAGCGTAGCTGTCTGTGCATGTCCAAAGAATGCAGAATTCTCTCTCCCTTATTCTGTGGGTTTGGATAAAAGGTAGGCAGATGAATAGTTTGGTTAAGGGCCACACTGGACACTACCTTAGGCATAAATGTCGGGTTTGTCCTCAGAGAAACCCTGTCTGGATAAAAAATGATAAAAGGTTCCACAGCCATGAGTGTCTGTAGCTCTGAGACTCGTCTTGCATAAGTTATTGCTAGGAGCAGAGCTGTTTTCAAAGATAAAAACTTTATATCAGCTGTAGCGGCTCACTCAAAAGGAGGCAGGGTGAGTTTTTCCAAGACAGTTGAGGTCCCATGCAGGTATTGGTGATCTCCTTGAAAGACTTAAATTTTTGGCCCCTCTGAGGTACTGCCTTAATAAAGGATGAGAAAATATTGGTGGCTCTGTACTATGGCACAGGCATGAATTTTTATAGATGAAAAGGATAGGCCTTTGTCCAGCACCTCAGTCAAGTATTGCAAAATCTGAGGAATATTTGGTACAGCTGTGTCAATTCCTTGTACCTGGTTCCAAGCACAGAATCCCGTCCATTTTCCAACATAGGATTTTCTAGTACTAGGCCTCCTAGCCTCCAAAATGACATCCATCACCGCTTTAGTGAGAGGTGTGTTTTGTATGACTACATTATCCGCCATGCTGCCAGATTTAACGTCTTGAGTTGGCTGTGCAGGATCCGATTGTTCTGCTGGGACAGTAGATGAGGCACTTGAGGTAAGGTCCAGACTGGGCATTGAGACAAGTTCCTTAGGATTGGATATCAGTACTGGCGGGGCCAGTCTGGGGCAATCAGTATAATTTTTGGCTTCTCTTATCTGACCTTTAGGAGTACCATGGGAAGGAGAGGCAGAGGAGGAAAGGCATATACGGTTAAGTTTTTCCAGCTGAAAGATTAGGCATCCACTTTCCATGCTTGTCTGTGGTAAGCCCTTGTGCAGAATCTCTTTAGTTGGCAGCTGTGAGGTGAGGCAAATAGATCTATGTCCGGGTATGCCCATTTCCTTGTTACCATGCTGAAGACTTGTGGATCCAATTTCCACTTGTGGGGATCCATGAGGTTTCTGCTTAGTTCGTCTGCCAGAGTATTTATCTTTCCTGGCAGGAATTGTGCCTGCAGATGTACTAAGTCAATGCTGTGTCCCACAAAGTCATGGCCAGTCTGCAAAGGGGGTAAGAATGAGTGCCTCCCTGCTTGTTTATATACCACATGACCGTGGTATTGTCTGTCTTTATCAGTAGTTGTCCCAGATGAAGTAGGCCCTTGAAGGCGGTCAGGGCATTTTGAACAGCTAGCATCTCTGATTGATATGTAGATGTATTTGGCTTGCGGACCATGTGCCTTGAATACATCTTCCTGCCATGTGGGCTCCCCAGGCATAATCCGATGCATCCGTTGTTAATGTCCGTGTGGCTGGGGGTAGAGTGAATGGCTGTCCCTTGTTCCGGTGACAGGCCTTCGCCCACCATCGAAACCCCTATTGCAGGCAGGGAATGAGAGTAACTATTGTTTCCAAGCTGTGGCAATGTTGAGTCCAAACACTTTTTAGGTACCAATGAAGTTTTCTCATATGCAGTCTTGCATATGGAATTAGTAGAATGCAGGATGCCATGAAGCCCAAAGCCTGCAGAATTTTTCTTGCAGATAACTGGGCCTTTGTTGCCAACAGTTTGAAATAGGTAGTCAGTTGCCTTTGTTTGTCTGGTGCGAGATAAGCCATCTGGGCAGTTGTATTTAAGCTTGCACCCAGGAATATTATCTCTTGAGAGGGTACTAGTTTTGAGTTCTGTTCGTTCACTGTGTACCCTAGGCATGGTAGTAATCTCTTTACAAACGCCAGATGCTGTAGAAGAATGTCCTTGTTCTCTGCTTGAATGAGTCAGTCATCCAAGGATATATTTGTATTTCTCTTTGTCTGCAGAATGCAATTACTGGTGCCAGGCACTTTGTGAAGACCCTGGGCGCAGTAGATAAGCCAAAGGGCAGTGCAGAGAATTGGTAGTGCATTGAGCCAGCTTTGAATCTGAGGTATCTTCTGCATGTTTGTCTGATTGGGACATGCAGGTATGCCTCTTTTAGATCTAAAGTCACAAGCCAAGCCTTTTTGCCCAACATGTGCAGAAGCTGCTGTAGAGTCAACATTTTGAATTTTGGAATATACAGTTGTGTGTTTAGAATAGATAGGTCCAGTATTGGTCTCCAGGCTTTGTCCTTTCTGGGTACCAAGAACAGTCTTTAATAGAATACTTGTCCCTGCTCTTGCTCTGGTACTTGCTGAATGGCCCTCATGTCCATGAAGGATGAGACTTGTTTTTGTGCCTCTGCCCACTGATACTTTGGCAAGTCTGGCCAACTGTTTGCCCTTGGCAAGGTATGGAAGTGAAACTTGTAGCCAGGTATGGAAGTGAAACTTGTAGCCTTGTGACACTATGTTTAAGACCCATTTGTCCTGGGTTATGTGCCAATTTTGAGAAAAAAGTGCTAGTTTTCCCCCTAAAGGTGCTGCCAGAAGAAAAGTGCTTGGCGCAGGCAGGGGGAAGTCATCGGGACTGTTTCCTGTATGGCTATGATCGGCCTTCTCCAGTTTTGGAGGTAGAAGCACCCCACTGTTTAGACCTGTACAAACCTTGGGGCTGGGATCTGCCTCTAGGGCATTTGTATCTGCCCCTTTGTGACCTGTCTGACACTGGAAAGGACCAATTCTTTGTAGGCCAGTGTCTGCTAAATATTGGTGGCTGTACCTGTAAGAAATCCTTGACTGTTTGCATAGATTTAGCTTTGTCCTCCATTTTCTTTCACACCTCTTCTGCTTTAACACCGAACAAAAGCATCATGCTGTAATGGAGCATCTAATAATTTTGCATTAACATGATCAGGTAGATTTGTTCCTTTAACCAAGCATGCCTCCTAATGACAGAAACCGTAACTGCAGCCCTGCAGGAGGCCTCCAGAGAATCAAAACCACATTGCAAAGTATGCTTTCCAACTTGTTCAGCTGCATGCAATAAATCCTGCATGTCTTTGTTTTCTGCACATTCAGAATTTATCAACATTTTCTGATTAAGCAGTGACATAATATATTGCTGATATTTGAGCATATGAAAATGACAATTTAAAGCCCTTATAGCTAAGGTAGCAGAAGTGTAAATCTTTTTTCCCCATCTGTCCAGTGCCCTAGAATCCCCTGTCAGAGGGAGTAGGGCTTTTTTGCAGTGGAAGCCTTGACCCCTTTGGGACCCTGAGAAACAGTTTCTGGGTCAGCAGCAGAGTTTTTGAAAAGGAATTTATGAGAGCCAGGAACCCTGTAGTACCTGTCCAGCTTAACAGGAGCTGGAGGTAAGGAGTCAGGGGTCAGACTGGTCTCTGAAAATACATTATAAAGAAGTTATGTTCTTACCATAACGTTCCATGTGGAGTGTTCATCTCGCCTTTGTTCTTACACACGGGTTCGGAGCCGATCCTCGGCTCCGAGTCGGCCGCATAGCAAAGCTCTTCATCTTAGAGAAGCTCGAGACCAGGCTATATCCCACAATCCTCCCTGCCATTACTCAGATCTAGTTTGCAAGCAAACCAGACTAACAATAACCCTGAGGTGCTAAGGCTACATACTGCCACAAAAATTCAGAGACACCATCTCACTGACAAACTAAAGGGTAACAAAATATACCCTATGAGGTAAGAGGTAATATATACCCGGAAGAGGTAAAGACATGTGGACCAGACTCTAGTCCTATTCGTTCTTCCAAACACGTGAGGGAGGGAAGGGGGGGAATGTAAGAACAAAGGCGAGATGAACACTCCACATGGAACGTTATTGTAAGAACATAACTTCTTTATGTGGGAGTGTTCAATTTCGCCATTTGTTCTTACACACGGGTAGCGTCCCTAGCTCCGTCACCCTGAGTGACTCATGGAAGAACGTTCCTGAGCACAGTGGAACCAAAAGATGTCCTGTCTTTGGAGGCTTTGTCAACCCTATAATGAGCGATGAAAGTATGTGGTTTAGACCACGTGGCTGCTGCACAAATAGTGTCCAAAGGCAGGTGAGCTGCATGAGCCAAGGAAGTGGAGACGGACCTAGTACAATGGCCTTTAGGTTTGGTGGGCAAGGCCTGATTAGACTTAGAATACACAAAGGCTATACAATCAGTAAGCCATTTAGAAAGCGTACGTTTTGTAACTGCCGTGCCCTTTTTATTGTCTGCAAATGCAACAAAATGTTGATCTGTTTTTCTGTAGTCTTTAGTCCTGTCCAAATAAAATCTTAGCTGTCTGTGGACATCTAACTTGGGCAGCATATATTCCAACTTGCTGGTATGGTTTTTGAAGAAAGTAAGGAGTTCAATGGACTGATTAATATTTATGACAGAACATACCTTAGGAAGGACGGATTTGTTCGTAAAGAAACTATCTGGGTGGAAAATAAAGTAAGGCGGTTTGACAGTGCTTGCAGCTCTGACACTCTCCGAGCGGAAGTAACTGCTACCAGAAAAAGAGTCTTCCACGCCAAAAACTTCAGGAGGCAAGAAGAGGCTGGCTCGAAGGGTGGCAACATTAGTTGTGACAACAAATTTAAATTCCATGGGAATAAAGGGTCTCTGACGGGCGGTCGAAGATGGAAGGAACCTTTCATAAAAGCCTTACAAAGCCTGTGGGACATAATAGAAGAACCGTCCTCACCAACATGGAAGTTGGATATGGCCGCCAACTGTACTCTTAAATGTGGAAGTAGAGGCTCCTTCGTGGAAAAGGATGGATAGAAATTCTAGAACTTTATGTAAAGGAGCAACCAGGGGGTCCAAGTGTTGACTAGATGCCCAGTACACAAAGCGTTTCCATTTACTCTTGTAGAGTTTTGTGGTGGAAGCCTTATGAGAGGCAACCAAAAAGCGTTGAACTGCAGGAGAAAGTAGATTAGACATGGCTAGGAGGGGAAGTGGAGCAGCCAAGCTGCTAGTTTGAGGGATAGAAGAGACGGGTGAGGAACTCCCGACGAATGTGTCAGTAGATCTGGTACTGGGTCCAGGATCCACGGTTCCACAGTTTGATGGGCTCGAAGGAAGGGGAACCATATCTGTCGAGGCCAGAATGGGGCTAGGAGTATAATTGTCCTTTCCAGGTTCATGGCTTTCTGAAGAAATTTGGGAATCAAGGGGGTAGGTGGGAATGCATATAGGAGACCCGGGGGCCAATCGTGTATCAGTGCGTCCCTGGGGACATCCCCTGGAGGGGGTAGAAGGGCAAAATAGCTTCTGCATTTGGTATTCATCGGGGAGGCGAATAGATCACAGCAAGGCTGGCCCCATTTGCGGAAAATTCTTTCCGCCACCTGTAGTTTGAGGGACCACTCGTGAGGTAACAGGATGGCTCTGCTCAACCTGTCCGCAATGACATTGGATGACCCCTGGAAGTGCGTTGCTATCAGAAAGCGACCCGTGGACTCTGCCCATTGCCAAATTCTCATGGCCTCTCTGCATAATGGGTAAGATCTGGTTCCCCCTTGTCTGTCTGAACTGCTACTGTTCCTAGAGGTAGGAGGGTTTTAAAGTGTTGCAACGCCAAGAACACCGCCCTCATTTCCAGAATGTTTATGTGCAGGTTGTACTCCATGTTGGACCATTCCCCTTGGACTGTTCTTCCCTGAAAAAGTCCCCCCCACCCTATCAGGAAAGCGTCCGTGGTTATAGTGGCCGTCGGATTCGGTAGAACAAATGGACGACCCATAGTGAGATCCTGACTGGACACCCACCATGAGAGGTCTCGCTTGCAAGAATCTGTTATCAGAATCTCGTGCGTTAGGGGTAACTGCTGGAACGACCACTGCGTGAACAGCAGCCATTGGAGGAGCCTCATGTGCAATCTCCCCATGGGAACCCCAATCAGGGACGCTGCCATGAGTCCCAAAACCTTCAACACCAATTTGGCCGGGGCTTTCCTGCATTGCAGTAGAAGAAGAACCTGTTCCTTGAGGGATGAAGCCCTTACTTGAGGGAGCTTTACCAATGTTAAGCGCGTATCTAGGTCCGCTCCGATGAATGAAATATGCTGTGAGGGCAGTAAGACAGATTTTTCGAAGTTTATGGAAATCCCTAGGTGGGAACAAAGGTTGACTGTATAGTTTCTGGCTTGTATGAGGCGACGCTCGGTGGTGGCTGTGAGGAGCCAGTCGTCCAGATAGGGAAACACCCATAATTCCTAGACATCTCAAGTGAGACGCTACCACTGCCATGCATTTGGTGAATACCCTGGGGGCTGAGGTGAGCCCAAAGGGCAGGGCTCGAAATTGAAAATGACCGGCTCCCAGCCGGAAGCGCAGGTGATCTCTGGACAGTGTGGCCATCTTGACGTGGTAGTACGCATCCTTGAGATCCATCGAGCACATCCAGTCGTCCTTCTGCAAAAATGGAAGGATCGATTGAAGCGTGACCATCCGGAACTTTTCCTTCTTCACAAAGGTATTGAGATTGCTGAGATCCAAAATGGGTCACCAGTCCCCTGTCTTTTTTGGAACTAAAAAGAACCTTGAGTAAGTTCCAGATCCTTTTTGGTCCGCCGGGACTGGCTGAATGACTTTTCTTGAGCAGCTTTGAAATTTCTATTGCTGCTGGGCCTTGCAGACGGGGTGGCACATTTGGAGACCTTCTTTGTTGGGGTGGAGTTGACCTAAAGGGTATTTTGTATCCTCTGGTTACAATGCTTTTTACCCAGAAGTCTGAGGTGAGAGTTAGCCAGGCCTGTGGGTATAAAGCCAAGCGACCCCCGACTGCCTCCAGAGCAGGACAGTCGGGCCCCCATTCAGGAGTGCTGAAAAGGCTTACCACGGATAGTATCCCTGTCGCCTTGGTTCTGCAGACCCCCTCTGCCGCCGGGGCGGCGTCTTCCATGTCTGACCCCCCTCTGCCTCTGGGGGGGGGGGGGTTCACTCTGTGTGGCCTGGAAAGATCCCAGAGTTCTACGGAACCACATTTTTCCGCCTCGTTGCCCTTTGGGGTACTGTCTAGATGGAACGGAAAAACGGACTCCGACAGCAGACAGTCTTTCCTTCCTGCTCACACAGAGTTAATGTCTCTTTCACTTTGGGCCCAAAAAGAGTGGCACCATCAAAGGGGGCGTTGGCGAAAGAAGACTTGAAGGCTTCCGCAAAAGAGCACAGCCGCATCCAGGATTGTCTTCGTAGAGCAATCGCTGAAGCTGCGGCCCTACTCGACCCTTCAGCCGCATACGAGATGAGCCTCATGGACGAGTTCACTACGGAGGTAAGGGTGTTAAGTTGTGCTGTTACCTTATCTGAAACAGCAGCATCTGTGTTACCCTGGAGGGTATCTCTCAGCTCCTTGAGATCCCTCTGTAGTCGTGTGAAATGTGTCAAATAGTTTAGCGAACGCATGGAAAAAGTCACTGAACTAAAAACGCGCTTCCCGTATCTGTCCATAGTCCTAGAATCCTTATTAGGAGGATGAACAGAAGAGGAAGACTTCATCTCCTTTTTAGTGGCTGCGGCCACCACCATAGCGTCAACCGGGTCTCCTTTGGTGAGATAAGTCTTGTCCTGGGGAGCGGTAATAAATTTACTTGGTTTTTGAGGGACCGGTTCCACTGTGTCCGGTGTCTCCCACGCCCTTCGAGCAATCAAATCCATTAACTCATCGAAGGGCGGAGTAACCCAGGAGGTAGAAGGTTGAGCACCACATGCCTTCAGCAACACCGACTCGTCCTCAGTGGGGGGATAGGGACTGCCAATCACCCCTCTGTTTTAATATCTCCAAGATGTCCGCAAAATGAGACATCCTCGGAGGGGGATTTTGGGGACCCCTCTGACTCATCCAAGTCAGTGTCAGAAGTTAGAGATTCCTGTGGGGAATCTAAGTGCCTCCTCTTGCACAATATTTTCCTCGGAACCTCATCGGAGGGAGATTCCGGTGAGGCCTCCGAGGAACAGGGGGCATCCTCTAGGGATGGCTGAGACAATGGTGCGCCACGCTTTGGATGTGTCGTGGGAACAGAAACAGAGAGTGGCTCCTTAAGGGAGGGAGAAGACGCGTCCGATGAAGTGGTTGTCTGTGTAGACAAAACCTTCCTCATAAGGTCAAAACCCCCTGAACCTCGGGTCAAGGACTCCCCTGGTTCTTAAGAACATGGAAGAATCAGAGACACGGGGCCCATGGGTCTCGACCCAGAGGACGGAGCAGAGCCGATCTACGCCGAGGCCCCGAGAGGGAGAGTCTGCACCAAAAGGTCGGTACGACTCTCGGTCCCGGAACCAAGGAGAGATAGTCGACTCCACGACTCACCTATAGGTTCTGATGGAGTCGAGGTAAATGGTGTCGATCGTGCAATGGATGGTTTCGGCACCGAGGGCTCCACTATCATCGGCTCATCCTCTTCCGGCTCCAAAGACTGGATGAGTCTCGAAGGAGGACCTATTGGAGATAAGGGAAGGCCTTCTAGTTTCGACACCAATTGGGAGGAAACTGCAATCAATTTGGAAAGGGCCGTGTTCTCCATAAGTTTCTACAAGACACGATCCACATCAGTATTGGATAATGGTCTGGAAGATCAGGTCGAAGGGGCCGAAGATGGCACCGACCGAAGAATAGACGGTGGCGGTAGTTCCGACACCGGTTCCAAGACCTGGGGCTCAGTGAGAGATAAACGTTCGACGCTCGGCCCAGACGTCTGTGGAACTGGCGAACGAACTTTAGAAGATGTACTCTGAGCCGATGACATGGGCTCAGACATCTTCGACCCCTTCGAGGACTTAGAAGCCTGGTCAGACTTGTCCAGGGCCTCCTGGAAGGCAGGCTTAAGAAGTCCCCTGTCAATAAGTTTCCTGCGTCTCTGTCATGACCCTCCCACTGAAGGAATGGCAAATAGAGCAATCCTCTTGCAAGTGGAGAGGGCCAAGACAGTAGACGCAGGAAGTGTGGTAGTCAGTGATGGACATTTTCTGTCCACACGGACACCTTTTAAAACCAGACTTGGCTTTTTCAGACATGTTAATTAAAGAAGAGAGAATTTAACACTAGCTAATATTAGGAAGAAATTAAAGCTATAGGTTAGAGAAGGGTAGGCCCCAAAAGGGAAACCTATAAAAAAACTAACTACAATATACACACAAACACACTATAGTACAGAAAATAAAATATCAAAAAAACTATAGGAGTATAAGAACTTTTGACAACAAAAAAAGACCATCTTATCTGTCTAACAGTTTTCTCTGGTCCGAGCTCTCTGAACGATGTGACCCGTTGCAGTGGCAAACTAGATCTGAGTAATGGCTGGGAGGATTGTGGGATACAGCCTGGTCTCGAGCTTCTCTAAGATGCAGAGCTATGCAGCCGACTCGGAGCCGAGGATCGGCTCCGAACCAGTGTGTAAGAACAAACGGCGAGATTGAACACTCTCACATCTACAATGTTTAACAGGTGGGATAGCTAGGGGCCTGTGTTGTGGTAGTAAAAGGAAGTCTCTGAGCCTTTTCTTAGATTCTGAAAAATCTTGGCTCTCCCAGTGGAAATGCTCCCTCATGGTATGTAAAGTTTCCCCAAAAGAATAATCCTCAGGAGGAGAGGCTGAAGGGATAGATTCCTCAGCATCAGAATTCTCATAGGGAGGAAGAGAGTATTCCTGATCAGAAGAGGAATCAGATGAAATGGAAACCTGATCTGAAGATTCATATTCTGTCTCTTGCCTAGGCCTCTTATCAGGAGGGGGATGGGAACCCCTGATCAAAGTAATTAGGTCTTCGGCCATTTTGAGCATCTGTTTAGGCATGGAGGCCTGTCCATGAGGCTGTTGTACTTGTTTCTTTGTCTTGAAAGGTGCTTTAGTCTTTGCCTTTGTAGCTGAAGTCGTTTTAACATATAATCGAGTAGGTCTGAAAACACCCTGAGAAGCCGATGCCTGCTCAGCGGCTCCGGACCCATCTGAGGGAATAGTTTCAGAAGGTCCAAAACCTTGAGCTTCCAGCAGCCTAGGCGACTCCACGTGGGTGTCGGTAGCGGCCTGCGAGTCTAAAGTAGCGGTTGTCAGGGGCTGCGAAGGCGCCTCACTGAGAACCAGCGACTGGCTTAGAAGAAGCCTCATTGTTGGTTTTTGACCTCGGATGCCTGTCCTTTTCTTTGCATTTCTTGTGAATTCCGTTAGTCAGATGGCTAAACGACAACATTGTATAGTTAAATCTTTTGCCAAAATCGTGAAATGCAAAATCGTACCGACGCTTAATAGTGCGTTGCTTAAATCTAGCACAAAACCAACAACTAGCGGCATGGTCAGGGACTAGGCAAGGAATACAGTAAGAATGAAAGACCTTAACTTTTTCTGACATCGGTCTGGAGCAGGAAAAAAAAAGTTTCCCCAACGGGGTACTTAGCTTTTAGTGAAGACTTCGGATCTGAAATTCGAACATGAAAATCTCAGGAGTCGGCCCGACCGGCACTTGCGAACTGCTTTTGCTTCAGGCACCGCACGGCAAGAAAGACTGAGGACAATGGCGTCGGCTGCATCTTTTATACCCCTGGCGCACTGACGTCAGGGAAGAGGTGACAGTAACTGATGCCGGACCTAGACTTTGGAATTCAGACCGACTGAGGGTAGCCTGCCAGCAGGATAACCCAACTGTAATGACTGCAACAGTGAAACACAAAGAACATCATGCTCTGGGCCCTTGCAGTGGAACAGCAGATAAACAAGCACTCACTGCTACCCACACATCTGCAGAGGCAGCTGATCAAAAGTACACAAAATACCACTTCACACATACAGTGAACTGTGGCTGATGTGGGACAAAAGTGGTAGATCAGCCACTGAAATGGAAAAGGGAGTCACCCAGAAATAACACATTCTTCCTCCATGCCCAGAAAGAGTTCCCCAAGCTGAAAAAGGCTGGAGGAAAAAAGTTATGTACCTACCATAACGTTCCAGGTTAGTAGTTTTCATCTCTCTTTTCTTGCTTGTTGGGATCGGAGCCGATCCTCGGCTCCAACTTGGCCATCTTCTACAGCTCGAGAGCTGTTTACTGGCTCGAGGCTACCCCTTATCCCATGATGCCTAGCACTAGTTACCCACATCTCGTTTGAAATAGCTAACTCCAGCCATAGCTATAGAATGAAACCCCCTCCAAACAGAGGGTTAAACCTACCTGTTATAATCTCTAAGTCAGTAGAGGAAACAAACCAGAGAACACTCAGCCAGTGAAACTTAAACCCAACCCTTCTCGGTCCAATAGGGCAGTGGGATGGAGGGGGACACACAAGAAAGAAGGCGAGATGAAGACAACTAACATGGAACTTTACGGTAGGTACATAACTTCTTTATGTTAAGTTGTCTATCGCGCCTTCATTTCTTGCTTGTTGGGACAGCGTCCGTAGCACCTACGATGCTGGGCGTCTCACTGGAACAGACTCTTCAGAACAGTGGAACCAAAGTTAGCTCTACTCCTGGAGACCATGTCTAACTTGTAATGAGAAATAAAGGTATGAGGATTTGCCCACTGGCAGCGGCACAGATAGAGTCCATGGGCAACCTAGACTGGAAGTCTACAGAGGTGGCCAAAGCCCTAGTAGTGACTTTCGGTTTTGTAGACAACTCTGTTTCTTAGTTGATAGATGAAGGTAATAATATGAGACAACCACCTGGACAGGGTCACTTTGGAAACTGGAAGACCCTGTTTGCCCCTAGCATAGGAAAGGAAAAGTTGGTCCGACTTTCTTATATCCTTCGTTCTATGCAGGTAAAAACGCAATCGTCTATGAACATCCAAAAGGTGTATTTGCATTCTGCCTTGTTGGTGTGGTTAGGGAAAAACACAGGAAGGTCTATAGATTGGTTTAGATTATTTTCTGAGCAGACTTTCGGAAGGAGGGATTAGTTCTCAGAGCAACCCTGTCCTTATGAAAAACTAAGTACGGAGGACAAACACTTAGTGCCTGAAGTTCTGAGACACGTCTGGCTGAGGTAATAGCTTCCAGAAAGAGTTTTCCAATCTAGAAACTTAATGGAGCAGCATGCTGCCGGTTCAAAAGGGGGGCTTAATTAAGGAGGTTAGTACCAAATTAAGGTCCCAAGGAGGAGGGGGATCTCTCACTGGGGGGCCTAAGGAGAGTTGTCCCTCTGAGGAAGGCCTTACACAGCTTATGAGACAATGTTTAGATTAGAAAACCCAACATGAAAGTTAAAGATGGCCGCTAGTTGAACCCTGACTGTGGCAGAAGCGGACCCAGAATGAAAAAGCTCTGTTAGGAACTCCCAAGATTTCGTGAACTGCGGCTGGATAGGGATCTATGTTCCTAGCCTCTGCCCAACAAGAGAAACTTTTCCATTTGCTAGCATAAGTCTTGCTAGTAGCAGATTTGTGAAAGGAGACAATCTCACGCACAGCCGGGGAAATGCTGGGAAGCCTGGCTAGAGTTGGAATTGGATCAACCAAGCTGTGAGCTGGAGTGTTTGGAGGGATCGATGCAGCTCTCCTGATTGATGAATCAGCAGGTCTGGAATAAGATCCAGAGTTCAGGGCTGTTCGAGGAGGTAACGGTGCAGGAACGGAAACCATATCTGTCGAGGCCAGTAGGGGTCAATGAAGATCATTTTGCAACCCAATGGAATAGCTTTCTGTATGAGTTTGGGTATAAGAAGGAATGGCAGGAAGGCATAAAGTCATCCCTGAGGCCAATCGTGGACAAGAGCGTCTCTGGGAGGGTGACTGGGAAGCGGTAAAAGGGAGAAGTAGTTGCTGCATTTGCTGTTGAAGGGGGTGGCAAACAGATCGCAGCAAGGCTGTCCCCATTTGCGGAAGATCAGATCTGCAACTACCTGACTCAGAGACCACTCGTGAGGCATGTGAATAGCTCTGCTGAGCCTGTCCGCTATGACGTTGGACTTCCCAGGGATGTGCGTCACAATCAGAAATTGTTGGGAGGAAATCGCCCACTGCCAGAGTCCGAGTGCTTCTCGACATAGGGGGTAGGACCTGGTTCCGCCCTGCTTGTTGATGTACCACACTACTGACATGTTGTCTGTTTGAATTGCAATGGTCCCGGAAGGAAGAGAGTCCTGAAGGGCTTGCAACGCTAGAAGCACGGCTCTCATCTCAAAGACATTTATATGCAGATGGTACTCGTGAGGCTGCCAAGTGCCTTGGACTGTCCTGCCTGATAACACCCCCCCCCCCCATATCAGTGAGGCATCTGTGGTCACTGTGGCAACTGGAGGCTGGATGAATGGTCTGCCCTGAGACACTAGTGGGGAGACCATCCACCAGGAAAGGTGCCTTTTGCATGTTTCTGTAATCATGATCATGTGAGACATGGGGAGCTGTTGAAAGGACCACTGTGTGAAGAGAAGCCACTGAAGGATTCTCATGTGAAAACGGGCCAGAGGTATCAGAAGAATTGTCGCTGCCATAGAACCCAGAGTTTGAAGGACCAACCTGACTTTTACCCTTTTGCACTGCATGAGGATATGAACTTGCTGCCGAATTGTGGCCACCCTGTCTGGCGGCAGCCTTGCGGACATACTTCTTGTATCTAAATCTGTTCCTATATAGGTAATAGATAGACAGGGCAATAAGGCAGATTTTTCGAAATTTATAGTAATGCCTAGCTGGGCACAAATTGTGATTATATAGTCCCTTTCTTGAAGGAGTTGATGACTGGTAGTAGCAGTAAGGAGCCTGTCTAGATAAGGAAACACCTGGAATCCTTGACGCCTCAGGTGAGCCATGACTACTGCCATGCATTTGGAGAACACCCTGGGTGCTGTGGTGAGACCAAAGGGCAGAGCACTGAACTGGTAATAACTGGCTCCCAGCCAGAAGCGAAGGAATCTCCTGGAGCACCTGTCCATTTTGATGTGATAGTACGCATCCTGAAGATCTATTGAGCACATCCAATTGTCCTGACCCAAAAAGGGTAGAATGGACTGTAGCGTGACCATCCGAACGCCTTGTTCTTTGAACAGACTTGTTTAGTCTGCTGAGATCCAATATTGGTCTCCAGTCCCCTGTCTTTTTTGGTACCAAAAAGAACCTTGAGCAAGTTCCGGATCCGAGTTGGTCTGCCGGGACTTCCTGAATGACTTCTAGCAGTCTTGAACCTTCTATGACTGCTTAGGCCCTCAGATTGGGTGGAACATCTGGAAGGGATTTGCTTGACGGTAAGGGAGATTGAAGGAAGGGAATTATGTAGCCTCCAGATATGATTGAGTTAAGCCATTTGTCTCCAGTTAGGTTTTACCATGCTTTTGGGTACAGTGAAAGTCTTCCCCCGACTGCCACCAGAGGCAGGCAGGCAGCCAGGCCATCCTTCAGGGATGCTGGAAGGGCTTGTCAGAGAAGGATTCCCTGCTGCCCTGGTTCTGCGGACCCCCTCTGCCCAGAGGGCGGCATCTGTTGTTGTTTCCTCTGCCCCTGGAGGAAAAATCACTACGTGTCAGGCGAGGCTCCCTGGGAATTCCGAAACCACATTTTACCACTCTTCTGACCCTTGGGATATGGCCTGGAAGGAGTGGAAAAATGGACTCCCACAGCAGAGGAGAGTCTCACCTTCCTGTTCACACCTAGTCAGTGTGTCTTTCACCTGTGGTCCAAAAAGAAAGGAACTGTCAAAGGGAGTGTTGGTGAACGACGCTCTAAAAGTTTCCGCAAAATTACACAGCCGCATCCATGCGCGTCTCCTGAGGGCCACGCCTATACCTGCAGCTCTACTCGCACCATCGGCTGCATAGGAAACGAGCCTCATGGAGGCGTTAAATATTGAATTAAGGGTCGCCAGCTGAGAAGCCACTTCAGCTTGAGCCCCTTCAGCTGATGAATCCTGGAGGGAATCTCAGAGCTCTTTCAGGAGATCCCTCTGAAGCCTGGTAAAATGACATAAGTAATTCAGCGACCTCATGGAAAAGATCGCTTTAGAAAACATTCGCTTCACGCATCTATCCACGGTCCTAGACTCCTTGCTAGGAGATGGACAGAGGAAGAATTTTCCGCTAACTCCTTTTTAGTGGCTGCTGCTACCACCATGGCATCTACGGGAACACCCTTAGTAAGGAAATGTTTTATCAGGGGGTGCAGTGATAAACTTGCCGGGTCTCCTCGGGGTTGGTTCCACTGTATCCGGGGCTGACCAAGCCCTTCGAGCCACCACTGACATTAGTGGATCGAAAGGTGGAGACACCCAAGGAGATGGAAGGTCGGGAACCGAATGCATCCAGGAATACAGATTTGTCCTTGTTAGGGGCTAGGGCATTCCAGTTCCCCCCTGCTTAAGCATTTCTAGGATGTCCAAAAAGGAAACATCTTCAGAGGGAGATCTCTGGGACCCTTCGGATTCATCCAAATCCATATCCGAAGTGACAGACTCGGGGGGAGTCAATGTGCTTCCTCTTGCACTTCCTCTTCCGAGGGGGCTCCTCTGAATGATCAGGGGAGGTCTCGGAAAAAGAGTAAACACCCAATGGGGTGCTCTGAAGTGCCAGTTCCCCATGCTTGGGGTCTAGAGGAGGGGCAGAGGTTGAAGCAGGCACTACATGGAACAGAGCCAGTGGGGTCAAAAGTGGAGCTGACTCATAGGCCAGTACACTCTTCATGACATCAAAGGCATCCCTGCCACTATGCAGAGAAGGCTCCGGTTCTGAGGAAACCGGAATCATCCTCCGCACCGAGGGAGACGGCTCCAAGGCTAATGTAGGAGCCGAGCTCACCTGCGCCAATGCTCCAAGAGGGAAAACGGGGTCGGACAAGGGTCCGATGCAACTCTCCCCCCTCAGAGCTAATGAGGGAGTCTCGGTGCAGAGATCTCTCGATGGACGGCACCATTGAGGGGATCAGAGCAGACGATGGAACCGAAGGAGAAATAGTTATCGGTGCCGACGGTTCCACAATTCGAACCCCAACAAACTCCGGCTCCGAGCTCAATGGAGTCAGAGGAGGAACATTAATGGAAGTGGACGAAGCCGACACCTGCTGAGGAGGGCTGGACAACATTTTGGCCAGTGCCTGCAACTTCAACAACTTACTGACCACTCTCCACGTCATGATCTGAGAGCCTAGAGGACCGAGAAGAGTGGGAGGATCTATGACTGCGGTCACTCTGCAACAGGGGAGACCGAGGAGCCGAATGTGTAGACTCTAGAGAAGGGGACCTCGGCCTCTTGTGTGTCCGCGACTGGTACTGGTGGAGCCGACGGGGAGGCAGTCTCCTCGGTTCCAGCCGGAACCGAAGTAGTAGGTAAGGCTTGGGCCAATGACGGCTTTGAGCTGGGAGCCGACGATTTGGTCGGTTTAAGAGATTTCGCAGGCTGAGCCTTGGCCAGTGAATCCTGGGGCTTAAGAAGGCCCCTCAAAATAAGCTTATTTTTGCGCTCCTGCAGAACTCTTGGGCTGAATGCATGGCATACAGAACAAGAGTCCTGCAGGTGCACTGCGCCTAAGCAATAGACGCAAGAAGTGTGCCCATCTGTCAGACATTTTCTGACAGCATGAGTCACACTTCTTGAATCCAGACACCTTGGATTCTTTAGACATATTCCAACTAAAAGATGCTACACCTACACTGAATTGTTTTTGGCCAAAAGGCTGAACAGCAAAAAAAAAAAAAAAAAAACTAAACCAGACAGTAACCACAAAAAAAACAAAACACATAGTATACTACAGTTTTTTTTTTTTTAAACTAGGAAGCCTCTTACTTAAAAGGCTACCCAAGAAACAGAAAGAAGAAAAGGCTTCAACTAAAACGCTACCTACAAAAGGGATAGAGGGAGGGGGAGAACTCTCTAATTTAAATGAGTTCTAAGGGAAAACCTGTACATCCTTGTACATCCAATGACAAAACAGCAGTGAATACATCTTCCAGCGATAAGCGTAAACTGAATTCCACAGTTTCGTTCCCTTTACTGATACGACAACAGGACAGATTGTCATGGTCACCACAGGTAAACACCAGGAAATGGAAGACATTGGAAGGCAGGTACGATTTTCAGAGGAAAATCCAGAAACCAACTACCAAAACTTAGTGGTTAATTTATCTAGTTATACTTTAACCAACGTTGAGTTGTCTTTACTAAATCGTGGTTTATCGTTTATACCCTCAAGATCTACTGACATTACTGATGTTTTACTGGACATTAAGAATTTTGTTAGAGGTGTGAGTTTAAGAATGCAGTTTGGTAACAATAATGCTATAAATGGTAATGTGTTTAGGAAGCCCTCTACTTATATACCTCTATCTCATCCTCTGCTTGAGGCATTTGATAGGGCATGTGAACGTGATATCTTTGAACTGTATCAGTCTCGTACTAGATCTGAGTTTTATAACTTGTCCTTTGATGAATTTACATCTATTAAAGGGCTACAGGACAATGATAATATTGTGATTAGACAGGCAGATAAAGGGGGTGCAATTGTGGTTTTAGACTACGTTATGTACTCCAATACTATGAAGAACATGTTAAATGATGTTAACATATTCTATGCTCAATAATTTCTCATTAGATAGATTAATTAAGAATGTGCATGCAGAATTATATGACTTATTATGTGGTGTGATAGATGAACTATATAAATATTTGTTGGTTGATTCACCATTAGTTCCTTCATTTAGAGGACTCCCCAAGATCCACAAAACTTTGGTCTGCCCACCAATGAGACCCATTGTTTCTGGTGGGGGGTGGCTTATGGAGCCGGCATCCATATATATTGAGAAACATCTTAGACCGATAGTTAATGACACAACAACTATACTTAAGGATACACAACAGTTTTTGGAGGATTATGGTGCATATCTTTCTGCACACAATACAACTGATGATGAGTTGTTGGTCACAATAGATGTGGTATCTTTGTTTACTACCATACCTAATGATGTAGGGATGGAATATTTAAGGCTATACCTTATCGAGAAAGGAGTGCACAGGGATCTGGTTATTAAAATCAGTATGCTACTTAATAATGTATTCATGTATAATGACAACTATTACCTACAAAGAAAAGGGGTTGCAATGGGCACCCTTTGTGCCAACTCATATGCCAACCTTGTGTTGGCATACTGGGAGAATACATATGTCACATCCAACATGAACTATGCTAACCTCAAGTTCTACAGGCGTTTTGTGGATGATGTGTTTTTTGTATGGGATGGGACTATGGATGGGTTAACTGAATTCATTGAATATATAAATGGTACGACAAATTTCTTGAGTTTTGAACATAAATGCTCTAATGATGTGATTGATTTCCTAGATGTACAGATATCAAAGAGAAATGGGGTGGTACATTCAGAAATATACAGGAAATCTTGTTGGAGGAATAGTATTCTACATCGTAGTAGCATGCATCCACAACATATTTATGGTAATATAGTAGAGAGCCAGACCCTGAGAGTCTCTCTGACTACAGAAGATGAGGTTTTTAATTGTAAACAGGGGATGCTAGTCGGCAATCTCTTAGCAAGAGGTTATAATGAGAAAGAAGTAGAAAACATCTATAGTAATACCGACTCGATGAGGAGAGGCAAGGGCAAACCATATTTATATAGACACCAAGGCTGTGATACCGCTGAAGTTAACAGAGGACATCATACAGCTATTAATAGGATTATAATTCCTTATTCCAATAAGAATATGAAGATAAAGGATATTATAAATAAGAACTGGAGTATCCTTACTACTGATGATACTATTTCTGAAATAGTAGGCAATAAACCTAGGTTCAGTTATAGGAATATGAAATCTCTGAAGAGGTTACTTTATTATGAGGACAATGACAAGGGAGTGACTATATCAAATAAAAAGGGTATATTCCCCTGTAGAGGGTGTCATCAATGCATATATATGTCAGGTAATAATGTCTTTATACACCCAGATACGGGAAATTCTTTTAATTTTGACTTCTATGCTGATTGCAAGTCAAGAGATTCAGTCTATCGTTCGTGTTTTTATGTAGGTAAGACGAACAGAAGTCTCAGGGAACGTGTGAGGGAACATGTATATGCCAACAAGGAGGATGATCACAATGCCTTAGCTAGACACATTAAGTGTAGGGACATCACACTCTTAAGTTCAGTGTACTACAGTTAATGAAAAGAACGAAAAGATTAGGGAATATAAAAAATCAAACGGAAGAATGTGAGAATAAATGGATCATCAGATTACAGGCATATAGAGGATGAGGGCTTAATGAGAAGGTTAGTTTAAAACCTTTTCTAGCAGCACGTCCTTATAAACATTGATTTTTCGAATTTCCTTGATTCTGCAATTTTTATTGATATAGTTTATATATATATATATATATATATATATATATATATATATATATATATATATATATATATATATTTGCTGAAATGTTATGTTTTAGGAAGGCACATTATGTTTATTATGATGGAGATATATTTTATGATGTATGCCTTTATTTTTTAAGTGATTTAAACATGTGATGATGCTATGATGATGTTGACTGGGTGCTTTGTATTGGTGTCCATATTTAAGAAGGTTTTTTTGAAATGTAACTGTTTTGAAGTCTGATGAAGCGTTGAGAGAACGCAAAAGCGCTTACTTGCACTGCAGGAATAAAAGAGTTTTTATTAGCCGTGGTAAGCCCTATCTGTTTTTTGACTTTTGATATTGGATCTGAGAGGGCTCCTTATCCAGGACTGTTTGTTGTGTTTTCTCTTTTTCTAAGAGAAAACTACAAATACACTAAACTACAACAAAACTAGTTAGCGACCATATCTTAAACAATAAACCATCAGAAAAAAACCCTAATCTGACAGAAAAAGTAATTCAATAAAACTTATACGAGCCTGAGCCAGTAACAACGAACCTTGCAGCTAAAGCGGCAAACAAGATCTGGGTAGCTAGCGCTAGGCATCATGGGATAACAGGTAGCCTCGAGCCAGTAAACCGCTCTCGAGCTATAGAAGATGGCAGAGTCGGAGCCGAGGATCGGCTCCGATCCCAACAAGCAAGAAACGAAGGCGAGACAGACAACTTAACATCTATTTTACCTCTAGGCCAAAGTGACCAATTGGTATTAGACAGATCTCTGAACAAAACTCAACTAAGAACCTCTAACCCCAAATGGAACATGATGAACTTCCACATCTCCCACTGACCAACAGAACAAGGGATAGAGAGTACTCATACCACAGTGGAGTCCTACAATTCCAATAGGCTGAAACATCTGACAATTATCAATTACCCCAAATATCGAAAACCACCTCCAAGAAACAGCAGGGAAATGAGAAAGAGTGAAAAGATGGTTACAGATGGCTCTTCACAATTCTGATGCAACTTTACTTCCAAGATAGGAGCCTGAGAAACAAGAGTGGGCCATCTCCACAACAGAAGCTTGATACGGGTGACCAACAGTCAGAAGTGAATCTACAGTCAAAACAGTGACAAGTCACTGAATCTTAAAAGCATTTTTTGGAGGCCACTGCACCCCCAGACCCTTCCTGCACAAATGTACTAATACTGATATTGCTAAATCACAGAGAAATACATTTTCTGTAATACTGGAACTTTAATCTAAGCATAAAGCAAACTGCACACCTGTGATTAAAGGTCTCAAAATTAAGCCTGGCACACAGGTAGGCTCCTCCCTAAATGAGGGCAGCTAGGCCCTCAGCCTCCCAGGAACGTCTCAAACAAACCACGTGTGGAATAGCACTAAGTGACATCACAGTCCCAAAAAAAATGGGTATGAGAGCAGAACAGCAAGAGTGACTTGTGGGCATTAAGATAAAGTTCACAAAGACAGGATCTAAGGAAAGATGCCCTGCAAACCAAACGGGTGCAGGTTTGATCAAAAATTACAAACTAAATCCTCCCTTAAAAAGGCATTATTCCACAAAGTGAAAAGAACACTCATTTGCTGCCTCAAACAAAGGACCCCCCCCACATGACCCTCCCCCTTACTCACTCAGTCAGATGAAGTGGAACTCCAGCACCATACAAACACACTACTGCACCTAGACTAAACTAGCTTGCCTAGCTGCAAGCAACAAGCCAATGAGCTGAATACAGCCAGTTTGTGACAAAGAACAGACTTATGCTGGGACTAGCACTAGCACTAATCTGAAGTTACAAAGTCAGAGTACCCACTACTTGTTCCCAACAAGAATCAGTCACTAGGCCACAGATCCTAGCTAATAAAAGTTTGTCCTGTTTTTCCCTCCACAGCAGCAAAACAAATTCAGTAAAACTGAGAAGTAGGCTTTGTAAAGTAACACCCTTGGGCCTAAAGCAGCCCTACCTCAAGAACCATGAGACTTCTTGATCTGACCGGGTCAGGCATACAGCCAACAGGCAGAGGAAAAGGCAAACATCCTGAAACCTCACAAAATCATAGGAACTACAAGGCAAGTCAGTCTGAAGAGCATGTGTGCCTTCCTAAATACTACCTTTAACAAGTATTCCCCGCTAAATAATCAGGATGCAGATAAACTTACAGGTATTCATCCAATCTTCAAGGTTAGTCCTGAAGAAGGTAAGGGTGTCACTGCACCTGAAATGCATGGGTAATTGGTTTCAGAGATGAGGCAACCATTGGGCAATGGAGCTCTCTCTCCAGCATGTTTTACTTATATGTTGGTGGAGGCTCAAATGATTTGTTTGCTGTTTGTGTAGTGGTTTCTCCTGTGAAGACACAAGATGTTTGTTAGAGTAGGGTCTTGGATGGCATGGAATGCCAAGCAAACATCTCCAGCAGAAGTCTAACAGAAAAGTATATAGAATGGGGCTTCTACCTAACTTTAGTAGCTAAGAATTTTAGGCCAGCTATCTCTTTAATCAAGAACCTTTTCAAGCTGCACAATATATTTGCCTAGAAAATTAACAAAAGGGATACGGTACTCAGCAGCTGGTCTAATTAGATGAGAGTATAAAGGAAAATAACACCCTATGACCTAGAGAGACTTCTGGTAATCAGTTGAGCTAGACAGAATCGCAACTACTGCTGCAACACGGAGGTGAACGTTGAGGGATCTCTGTCCCAGGTACCAAGATACTGAACTACCATTGCCATATGACGTAGGTACTGGTTACATTGCAAGTTGTAAATGAGGCGTGCTTCCAAAGGTGACAATGCTGTGCTAGTTTTTTTCCTCTGTACATTAGTTTTGTAGAGTAGTAGTTCTTGCTGAAGGGCTTGGGTATCAACAAGGGAACACACAAGAACATCCAGTGAATCTGGTTAGCCATAGATGAGAGTTAGTGGTATGGAGGTCAGAAAAATACAGATCAAAAATCAGAGGTCCCAGTATCATATCTGTGGGACACAGTTTTCCTTTCTTTCTTTTTGTACTGGCACTTGCCACTTAATTTGTGGCAGTTTTATCTTTCAGCCACTTGCTAATCCATTTTACCATGTAAATTTTTTTATTTTTGCTTTTACAATGCAAGCATAGGATAAAATGTTGAAGGACTAAACCAGATTGATGTGCTACATGTGGAATAAGCAGCCACTATCCAATGCTTCTGTAACCTTAAAAAAAGTTCACCAAGTTAAGCAGGAGTGATCTGTCCTTGACGAATCAAAATTATTGTGGATCCAGTTGTACAAGATTTTTAATACAGTAGTTTAAGAGGTCAGATATGATACTTTCTAATGCCTTAAAATTAGCCTAGCTAGACTGATGGGTCTGTGGTAGGGCCTCCTTTGTGCAGAGGTATTACTACAGCTGTTTTCCAAATCTCAGTCATACCCTGTGGCTAGGCTTAAGTTACGGAAGTGCAGGACAAGCTCAGTAAGGGCATGTCTGCCACTACTAAACAGTCATCCAGATACACTGTCTGGGTCCATGATGTTTTCAGCTTTATGGTATAGCCACATGTTTCATGGTGGCACTCAAACTACTTCTGTTCTATAACGTAACTAAAAGTGGATCTACGGTCAGCTTTGGCTTCTGATGCCAGTTTCCGTTCACACTCATATTTGGTCTTTCCAATGGTCAATTTTTAGTTCTTTGTTGTGATTTCTGATTAAGTCTTTAATATGAGTGGATTTGTTAAAGGGCTTTTAAAAGTTTTTGTTATACAGCTTATAATAGAAAATCCATCAAAATGGTTTATTTTTAAAGCTTCCTAGTATAATTGGTTCTAGCAGGGATTACTAGGGCTATGTAATTTTTCTTCTGAATTCTAATCCCACAGTAGTTGTTGAAGCTTCATAAAAAGTGGTGATATTCCAAGTAAACTTAGAAAGCTCATTATAAACCTTAAGCAGGTTTGTATGTTTAAAGGAGGACAGCATCCACATACTCAAAAAACATGTTAAAATGCAAGAAAAAAACATGATGGGGGGGGGGGGGGGGAGCCACTCTGGGACTACTTAGTTTTTTTTAAATAAATTTTACACGTAATTTCTGAGACTGACCACATGGGGTCTAGCATCTTGAAGTGATCCTGACTGTTTAGTCAGCTTCTAGGTATCACACAATACAGTGCTTGTTTGTTAACTCATTACAGCAGAGTGCTCCTCCAGGCGTCTTCTGCAGTTAACCCCTACTGCTCCTCTAGGCGTCAAAAAAAAAAAAAAAGACATCATGCAGGCCTCTTACTAAAGCTCCTGTCACTGCACTGATTTTACATGCATACACTGTCTTTCAGTCCATTTTGAGTAACATTTCATGCTGTCCAATGACTACTTACAACACAAACAGAGCAGATGCCACAGAAGAGACTTTAAAAGTGCTTTTTACTGTTGCTTCTTTTTAGAATGGCTAAATTGCAGTCTTTTGTGAAGCCTGAATTGTACCAATAGGACTCATCTCCCACCCCCCTTTACACTTAACTTCCCTAGCTGTCAAAGTGCCAAGGGTAATTTGAGCAGTTACCTGTTGTGATTGACAGCTAACAGCAGGAGACTTGACTTGTACTGTTTCACTGTTCTAGCCTTTACTTTCTGTATAGGTAGGAGAAGGACCAGGAAGCTGTAACATCACAGCATGGGTGGGATTTTAGGATGGTTGTGGTGACGTCAGTTTGAGGAAGGAATTAGCCAGAAAACTACCTGTATTCATTGGCCTTGACATCAAATTGGAGACTGCAGCAAGCTTTTCCAATGTGGGATAAAAACTTTCTGAAAGTGAAACAACCTCAGTACAGTAAGGTACAGTTTTAGTAGACAAACAGTTGATTTAAAATACTTTAAATGTTGTACTGTTTATTCTCAGCAGGGACTGTAAACAAGGAGAAAAAAAGAGAGAAGTTGAGCATTTAATAATAGAATCCTGTTGGTGTCCTTTAAAGTCCTTGAATGTATAACTGCTCATCACTATGGAGTGAGGGGCTTTAAAGAAGGCTACTAATTTTTGGTCCTACTTAACCAGGGATGAAGACACCAATGTTTTGGTACAGTAGGAAGCACTGTTGGTGATCAGGTCCATAACATTCTGGTCCCAGGTTGTTACTACTTACTAGGGTCTTCGTCAAAGTAAGACAAATTACACTTCTTCCTAGTTTCAAGTCCTCGGCACAACAGTAGGACTCGCACAACATTCAACCCCCAAATAAAGGATAAGCCTAGGCAGCCATAGACATGGACCCTCCCTTAGGGACAAAGACTAGAGTAAAACCCAAGGGATAAAAACTTCCACCTACCTATCAGGCAATGAAAGTACACTCGTACCAGAACTGCAGAGAGCACAATTCTTGACCCTGCAATATATTTGGCACCAAAAATAAATCCAAAGGGCATGCTAGTGCAAACTTTTTACCAGGGTAGCAAAGATCATGATCCACACTACGTAACTGGCAAAAAAAAGATGGGAGTGAAGCTTATACCTAACAGTGTTGGACTGTCATTGGCAAGCAGTCATGCCCAAGAGAAGAAATGTCCAGAAAAGGAGGCACAGTGTCAGAAAATAAAGCAAAATATAATGCTACTTAAGATGTTTACTGATATTATATCGGGCATTTTTTACAGAAATTAGCCAGATTCAAAAGCGTAGAGGGATAAGACAACTATGGACCAGAGACAAATTACAGGCTTTCAAGCATGATGAAGCTGGCAGGGGAGGGTAAGTATACCCATCCTGGTGGCAGAGACAGGTCAAACCATGCAATGCCACAATCCCTCGGAAGATACCTGTACTGGAACAGCTGGTCCCAAGGTCAGGTGTTCAGCCACTAACCTGCTTCTGCGAGAGCTCTCACTCAAAGCACAGGAGTGCGCACCCACATCAGGGAAGGCCAAGTGTGGTGCCCATGATGATGTTGGTTTGTTCCTCTCAGTAAGGGAGGGGTTTGGAAGGGGTTTAGGAGTAAATCAAGTAACAGTTTTATCACAGGGATGCCAAAGAGGACACAAACCACCACTGTATGACAGCCTCTCAGGTTAGCTTTCACCTGTAAGGAGCAATACATACCTAGGATGGGGGAACAAAATTGAATGGCTGAAAGAGGGAAGCTTGATAGACAGCAAGCTACAGCACATGCAAAAAATTAAGTTGCTACAGGAAATGTTAAAAAAGCATTTACATTATGAAGCACCAACACTGTGAAGGAACATGTCCCTCAGGATTGCTCCAAGTTTATGACAAATTAAGTCACGTGTCCTGGGGACACAGATCAGCAGTATGGTATACAATTTTAGAAGAAAAACAATGACTAATGGTTAGTGGGAAGCTCAGTTTCCACAGTATTTGAGAAGCTACTGCGAAAGACTATGGAGCACAAGCATAGCATCAAAAAGTACAGTTGTGTACACTTACCATAAATGTAGATGTTAGAGTGTATTCACTGTTGCAGTCATCACACTTGGGTTATCTGCCTGCAGGTAGCAGTCAGTCAGCACCAATACCAGAGTCTTGGGATTTCTGAGCCGGATGCTGTCGCCTCTTCCATGACGTCAGTTCATCAGGGGTATAAAACATGCAGCCAACGTCATTACATCAGTTTTTCTTGCCCTAGATGTCAGGAGCCCCCAAAATAGGAACATGGTGCGGAACACCTCCAGTAAAAAGTAAATACCATTGTCATAAGATAAGGCCAAAAAAAAAAAAAAAGAGGATAGGTAGAAAGTATAGATACGACAGGGGGCTGGAGGGAGGACTGCAAACGTGAATACACTAGAGCATCTACATTTATGGTTAAGTGTACACAACTGTACTATGTTCTTGTTTCACTGTTGCAGTCAACACACTTGGGTTGATTCCCAAACTGAGGAAGGGTGGAGGAAGTCAAGAAGTATTAGGGCTGGCCAGCAGGCCTTGTAAGACTGCTGTAGAAAATCCAGCTCTGGATTTAGAAAAAATAGGTAAGTGGCAGAACTCCAGGTTGCAGCTTCCAGGATGTCCCTTGTAGGGAACTCCCTATGTAGAGGTTGAGGTAACCCTAGTGGAATGGGATCTGATCCCCTGTGGGGTAGGTTTTCCATGGTGTTTGTAGCAGAAATGGATGCAGTGTGCTATCCATCTGGAGATGGTTTACTTTGAAATGGCCTTGCCCTCTGCCCCTGTAGCACAGCTGACTAGCAGCTGGTCAGATTTTCTGAAAGGTTTAGTCCTGTCAAGGTAGAACCTAAGCTGTCTGTGCACGTCCAAGAGTGCAGGATCCTTTCCCCTTTTATTCTAAGGACTAGGGGAAAAAAAGTGGGTAAAATGGATGGATTGGTTTAAATACCACCTTGGGCGTAAATGATGGGTTAGTCCTGAGGGAAACCCTGTCCGCATGGAAGATACAGAAAGGTTCCACAGCCATAAGGGCCTGCAAACTCAGACACTCTTCTTGCTGAAGTAATGGCTAGAAGTAAGGCTGTTTTCCAAGAGCGGAATTTTAATTATGCTGTAGCAGCAGGCTCAAAAGGGGGAAGAGTGAGTTTCTCTAGTACAAAGTTAAGGTCCCATGCAGGAGTGGGAGCTCTCCTTGGGTGTCTTAAATTGTTAAGCTCCTCTCAGGTACAGAGGGTGAGAAAAGAGGGGTGGGCTCAGTATTGTGATGAGCTGAGATGGCAGAGGCATGAATCTTAATTGGAGAAGGATAAGCCTTTGTGGAGCAGCTCTGCTAGATAATCTAGGATGTGAGGTAAGGAGGGCACGGTTGTGTCCTTTCCCTGAGACTGCCACCAAGAATGATATCTTTTCCACTTTTCTGAATAGGATTTCCTAGTACTAGGCCTCCTGGCCTCAAGGATGACATCCAGCACCTGTTTGCCGAGGGTTGCTGATGATGTACTCGGGGAATAAGCCAGGCTGCTAGGTTCAGGGTTTGCAGATGAGGATGCAAAATCTGGCCCTCCTGCTGGGATAGCAGAGAAGGGATCTGATGCAAGTGCCATGGTGGCACTGTTGTCAGACTGCATAAAATGGGTACCAGTGCTGACGTGGCCAGTCTGGTGCAATCAAGATTGTCCTTTGCCTGTCCTGTTTGATCCTGAGTAGCACTTTAGAGAGATAAGGCAGAGGGGAAAGGCATAGATTGAGATAGTTTCTCATGTAAAGGAAAGGGCATCCACTTTCCATGCTTGGCTGTGGGGAGTTCTGGTGCAGAATTTGCTCAATTGATGATTCTGGGGGGAAGCAAAGAGGTCCACCTCTGGTGTTCCCCACCTGCAGATTGGAAGCTTCAATGAGTTGAGGTCCATTTTCCACTTGTGTGGGTCCATTAGATTTCTGCTTAAATCATCTGCCAGTGAATTTTCTGTGCATGGCAGAATTGAGCTTGCAGGTGCACTTGATTGCTCAAGGCTGTGATCCACAGAGCCAAGGCTAACCTGCAGAGTGGGTAGGAATGAGTTCCCCCGTTTATGTACCACATTAACTGTGGTGTTGTCCTGGAAGGAAAATGTATTTGAAGGCTGTAAGGGCATTCTGTGCAGCTAACATTTCTTTTTGACTGATATGCAGGTGTACTTGTCCAGGGCTCCATTTGCCTGCCATGTGAGCCCCCCATGCATAGTCTGTTGCATCTGTTGTCAGGGTTTGGGTGGCGGGGGGTTCAGTGAAAGGGAGTCTCTCATTGTGGTAGCAGCCCTCTGCCCACCAAAAGAACTCTGTCCTTAGGCAATGAATGATAGGAATTACTATTTTCAGGTCCTGAGAATGTTGACACCAGAGACATTTTAAGTACCACTAAAGTTTCCTCATATGCAGTCTTGCATATGGAATTAGGAGAATGTATGAGGCCATGAACCTTAGCGCTTGCAGTATTTTTCTTGCAGATAGCTGGGTTTGGGTGGCCAGTAGTTTCAAGTAATTTGTCAAATAAGCCTGCTTTTCTGGAGTGAGGAATGCCAACTGGAAAGTTGGGTTCAAGCTTACTCCCAGGAATACAATTTTTTGGCTGGGTACCAGATGTGATTTATTTTCGTTGATGGTATATCCCAGACAGGTTAGGAGTCTCTTTACAAATGTTCGGTGCTGTAGTAGCAGTTCCTGACTGTCCGCCTGAATCAGACAGTCATCAAAGTATAGGCAAATTTGAATTTTTCTCTGCCTGCAGTATGCAATGGCTGGAGCCAGGCACTTTGCGAATACCCTGGGTGCAGTAGACAAGCCAAACTGAAGCATAGAGAACTGATGGTGCATAGATCCTGCTCTGAAACATAGACATTTCCTGCAAGATTCCCTTATAGGGATGTGCAGATGAGCTTCTTTTAAGTCTAGGGTGACCATCCAGGAGTCCTTGGCTAGCATAGGAAGCAGCTGTTGGAGTGTAAGCATTTTAAAATTTAGTACCACCAGGAAAGCATTGAGAATTGACAGATCCAGGATAGGGTGCCAAGGGTTTTCTTTTCTGGGCACCAGAAACAGTCTGGAGTAGAAACCCTGCCCCTTTTGCTCTAGTGGAACAGGTTGAATAGCCCTGATACTGAGAAGAGAAAGTACTTGCTTTTGAGCCTCTGCCCACTGGTTTGGGGGAAGGTCTGGCAATCCGCTTGAGGTTGGCAGAGAGTGGAAGTAGAATCTGTATCCTTGGGATACAATGTTCAAGCCCCATCTGTCCTGGCTAATGTACTCCCAGTTTTTTGCATGCAGGGTGAGTTTTCCTCCTAGGGGCGCAAGTACTTGGGCGTGGCTGGGAAGGATGCAGGACAAGTCATTCTGAACTTTTTCATTAAGAGGGTGGCTTACCACTACCTGTTTTAGAGGTGGGAGCACTCCATTGTTTAGACATGTGCATACCCTGAGACTGTGGTCTTGGTGGTATGTTGCCCCTGGGTTTGGACTGAGAAGGGCTGGGAGGGACTGGAAAGGACCTGTTCTTAGAAGGCCAATGCCTACTGAATCTAGGTGACTGCACCTGTAGGAAATCTTTAACAGTTTGCATAGATTTAGCTTCTTCCTCCATCTTTTTAAGAACTTCTGCTTTTGTGCCAAACATTCTTGGTGTAATGGGGCATCTAATAGTTTTGCTTTCGACATGGTCTGGCAAGATTTGTTCCTTCAGCCAAGCATGCCTTCTCAGAACAGACCCAGTGACAGCAGTCCTGCAAGATACTTCTAAGGCATCAAAACCACACTGCAATGTTTTCCACCTTGGTTTTTCAGAATACATTAACTCTTGTAAGTCTATTTTCTGCACAATCAGGAATCATCATTTTTTGTTTAATTAGTTCCATAATATGCTGCTGGTACTTCAACATGTGAAACTGGTAATTTAAAGCCCTGATGGCAAGAGTTGCAGAGGTACATACCTTCTTCCCCAATCTGTCGAAAGCCCTAGAATCCCTGTCCGAAGGAGTGTTTTTGGCTGTAATAGCCTTAACACCTATAGAAACCTATACCTGGGAAATGGTCTCTGGATCCGCAGAGGGATTTTTGAAAAGAAATTTGTGAGAGTCCGGCACTCTGTAGCACCTGTCAGGCTTTCAAGGAGCTGTGGCAAAGTATCAGGGGTAAGATTAGATTCCATGAAGACATCTACAATTTCCAGAACAGGGGGGATAACTAGGAGCCTGTGCTGAGGCAAGTTTAAAAATTCCCCGAGTCTGTTTTTTTGGACTGTGGGCAGTCTTGGCACTCCCAGCAGAAATGCTGAGGGTATGCAGGGTTTCACCGAAAGAAAAGTCCTCTGGTGGGGAGGCAGAGGGAATGGAATCCTCTGCATCTGAATCCTCATAGGTAGATAAGGGTATGTCCTGGTAATCAGAGAGGTCAGAGTCATCGGACTCATGATCCATAGAATCGAAAGAAAAATTGTTTGTTTTTTTAGAGGGGGAAGGCTGGCTTCCCCTAATTAAAGTAATAAAGTCTTCAGCCATCATAAGTATTTGCTTCTGTGGCATGGGAGCTTGAGAATGCGCTTTGGTCATTGGTTTCCTAGGCATAGTGCGAACTCTGCGCCTGAGAAATTCGGTAGTTTTAGTCATAAACTAAGTCGGCAGTTAAATATGAACATCGGAAGGTCTGAATACACCCTCAGAAGCCAATGCCTGCACAGTGGCTTCTAACCCATCGAAGGTAGAGACATCCGCAGGTTCTATAGTCGAAGCATCTTGTGGTATACCGGACTCCAAATGGGTCTCAGTAGAGGCCTGCTAATCTGTAGAAGCGGGTATCAAGGGCTGTGAAAGCACCTGAGTACCGGCGGAATGGTGACTAGCTTTAATGGCACTGTCGTTGGCAGTTTTGGACCTATGCGGTCTCTGCCTTTACCCTTACGTTTTTTGGAAGATCAGTAGTCGGACGGCTTATCAAAGCCATTTTGGAATACGGCTAAAGAATTTAGTGACAAAAATAGCCTGATGACAAATAGTTCGGGCGTTGAACAGGGCACAAAACCGACAGCAAGGAATGTCGTGGTCTGGGCCTAAACAGGTGACGCATTAAGAATGAAAATCTCTGTGAGGTATTTGCTTTCCACAGGCAAGACAATTGTTAACTTTGACATCGGTTAGAGCAAGAAAAAATGATCCCCAATGAAGTACTTAGCTTTAGAAGACTTCAAGTCTGAAACTCGAATAATGAAAATTTCAGGTTGCAGCTGACCAGCACTTGCGAACTGCTTCTGCTTCGGGTTCCGCTCGGCAAGAAAAGCTGAAGTAATGGCAATGGCTGCATGTTTTATACCTCTTACTACCTGACGTCATGAAAGAGGCGACAGCATCAGACACAGAAATCCAAAGACTCTGGTATTCAGGCCAACTGAGGGCTACCTGCAGGCAGACAAGCCAAGTGTGATGACTGCAACAGTGAAACACGAAGAACATCTGTAGTTTGACGAAGAAATACCTTTGCTTCTTCAGTTAAGCTCACTTTCTACAGTATTTGAGAAGCTACTTAGAAAGACTATGGAGCACAAGCATTGCATCAAAACTGTAGTTTGAGGAAGAAATACCTTTGCTTCTTCTGCTAATCTCTTTTCTTCATCAACTTCTTCCATTTTAACTACAGAATCGTCTTGTAGTTTCTTCTTCTTTTGCTTAGGAGCCATAAATCCCTGTAGGAATTTTTTGATGACACTCTCCTGAAGGGTTATCACACACTCACCAAAATCTTTTAAACTCTCTAGAGAGCGAACCTATAAAAAGCATACAACTCCCTTTAGTGTACACTTGTATACAACTAAAGCCACAAAAAAATCAGACCAATGCCTCAGACACTGCAAAAAAAGCAGTTTTACATGACCATTAATTACAGTTTCATTAAATATTTGATGGTTATAACAACTACAAAAGACGTAAGCAAAGCACAATAAAAATATAAAAGTTCACCTCTCCAATGTAGTTTAGCTAGCAGAACAATCTAGGAATGCTGTCAGTTTTTAAATTTGATGTCTAGAAAACCAAGTTGTCCTTGCATTTCCATAACGCCATTTTGCATTCAGACAATTCCAACTCATTAAGCATCACAGTCAGGAATGACAAGCAGTTTTCCAAGTAGTTTCCATTATGGTATACACCACCCACCCAAGTCTCTTCCAGTTTCCATAACAGTATAATCAACCAACAGTTGACCTACTTTCCAATGACAACCACCAGAGTGGCTCATTTCACCCCCAAACATAATACTCGGCATTCAAAACATCACAGCAGGGGCCATCAACAATCACTGCACTTAAATCCCATGTCCTGATGGGACATCCAGAAATTCTCAATCTCAGAGCAACAGTTTAAGATGAATTTTTTACACTGCAGAAACAAGTCAAGTTTAACACCAGAGATGCATACATACTGCACTGGGAAGTAATGACAAGTTGAGATGTTTACTACTTCAAAACTCTGGAGAAAACAACTTGAAATGCAAGGGATGCAACTGTACTTTCACATGCTAACTGTTGGAGGTAGACTAGATTTTGAAATCATCACCCTTGTACTTTACAACTACCAGCATGTTCCATTTGAAATTATGAGGCAGTGTAAGGCAGCAGCATGTTGTGCAAAGAATGACAGGACCTTGTGTGAATCATCTGCCTTAGTGGCACTGACAACACTTCACCAGTATTACTCTTTCCAGCTGCTAAATATTCTCGGCACACAAGTCACACATAATAGCAAATTATATTAGAAATACAAGAACACAGGTACTTACATGCAGAAAGACTAGATGTATACATTTTACCAAAATGGAGCTTCTCTTCTCTGTTGCAGTATTCTAAATGCGAGGGAGCTGTCTGCTGCGACAATCCAATGTCAGCCAGTACACAAAAGACTTACTACTAGGGACGGGTGGTATGTTGCATGTAGCCTGCTGTCAGACATCAGCTATAAAAGTGACGTATGTATGCACCCCTCTCAGAACTGAGTGCCCCAGGAGGAACACCCATCTAAGGGAAATATGTAGGTTAAATACATCCAAGGAAGAGCAGAGTCAGGGGGAAGGAGGGAGTGATGGAATACTGCAACAGAGAAAAAGGAATCTATCGTTATAAGATTTTACACAACTAATCCATGTCCTTCTATTCCTCTGTTGCAGTAATCTTAACATGAGGAAGAATACCAACACTCATCAAGGGAGGGAGGAGATGGGGGTACTCTGCCCTAGATTTGGAAATGTTCAATTTGTAATGCTTGGGAGAAAGTATGGACTGAAGACCAAGTGTCTGCATCCAGAATGTTGTTGGTATCACTTCCTCTGGCGCTGCCTTCAACGGAATGAACAGCCTTAGTAGGGTGCCTTAACAAGAGAAGGGAGGATCTTTCCAAGGTGCTCATAGAAGGAAATGGCTTTAGAGATCCAGCTGGGAATACTCTATTTAGAGACAGGGAAAGTACAGTTTTGTACCTACCATAAATGTAGATGTTCGAGTGCGCATACAGCTGCAGTCATCACACTTGGGTTATCTGCCGTCAGGTGGGTCCTCGGTCAGCCGAATTCCAAAGTCTAGGTCCGGCGTCGTTTGTCGTCGCTTCTTCCCTGACATCAGTGCGGCAGGGGTATAAGAGAGGCAGCCGACGCCATTTTCTTCAGTTTTTCTTGCCCCAGATGTCAGGTGCCCCCAGAAAGGAAGGCAAAACTTTTAGTTATGTACTCACCATAACTTCAGATGTTTGGGATCCATCTCGCCTACATTCTGAAAGATGGGTTCGGAGCCGATACCTCGGCTCCGACTCGGCACGCTTATGCTATAGAGCGAGGCCTCTTATTGGCTGAGCTTTCTTTATCCCAGGATGCACCACCACTAATCCCCCAGATCTTGTTTGTCCGCATTCATGCACACATGCACAGCTTGTTTATATAACATTGTTAGATGTTTCAAGATGAAACAACAGGATTCGGACCTTCTGATATCCTCTGATCTCCAAGGAAGGGGAAGGAGGGTGGTTATTAGAATGAGATGGATCCCAAACATCTGAAGTTATGGTGAGTACATAACTAAAAGATGTTGTGATCCGATCTCGCCTACATTCTGAAAGATGGGACAGTGTCCCTAGCACCTAAATCCCGGGTGGCTCATTGGAAAACACTCCTGAGCACTGTGGAACCAAATGAAGCTCGTCCTCTAGATGCCACATCTAATTTGTAGTGAGAAATGAAAGTATGCGGGGAAGACCATGTAGCCGCAGCACAAATGTCACCAATAGCAAGCTTAGAATGAAATGCTACCGAAGTAGCCATAGCCCTTGTAGAATGAGCCTTGACAGAGGTGGAAAGCTCCTCGTTAGAAAAATATAAGCTTGAGTAATACAGTCCCTGATCCATTTGGCAATAGTGACCTTTGTGACTGCTGCCCAATTTGTTTTCTGCAAAGGACACAAACAACTGATCTGTATTCCTTGACTGTTTGGTCCTATCCAAATAAAACGTAACTGCCTATGGACATCTAGTGTGTGGAAAATAAATTCCGCTCATTGGAGTATTTTGGGAAAACACTGGGAGCTCTAATGACTGTTGTAAGCATAAAGTAGAGCAGACTTTAGGAACAAAAGAAGGATTCGGTCTGAGGAAACTCTGTCTGGATGAAAACCAAGTACAGGTTTTACTGACAAAGCTTGAAGTTCTGAAACCCTTCTGGCTGAAGTAATTGCCACTAGGAAAGCTGTCTTCCATGATAGAAACTTTAAATCACAGGTAGCTGCCGGTTCAAAGGGGGAAGAAGTCAAGGCACGTAATACTATATTCCAGATCCCATGGAGGTGCAGGATGAGAAACTGGAGGTCTTAATAGAGCAGCACCTTTCAAGAAGGTCTTACACAACCTGTTGCTCATTAAAGGTGGGTCTATGGATTCATGAAAGTTAGAAATTGCTGCCAATTGTACTTTGATGGTAGAAACAGAAGAGCCTTGGTTGAAAAGAGAGGTTAGGAACTTGAGTACTTCTGCTACGGGAGTTGAAATGGGGTCCAGGCCACGGAGTTGAGCCCATATAGCAAATCTTTTCCATTTGCTAGAATAAAGTTTCTTCGTAGTCGACTTGTGGGCTGAAGACAATATGCACTACCTCTGGGTCCAGTGCATGTCTCCTGACTATGGTTGGAAGAGGAGGAGCCAGGTCAATCTTAATGTGTGTAGGGACTGGTGTAGTAGTCCCGACTGATGAGTCAGTAGGTCTGGGATCTGGTCCAGGAACCATGGACCTTCCAGGGCATGTTTCAAGATAGGAAACCAGACTTGACGAGGCCAGTAAGGAGCAATTAAGATCATCTTGCTCCTAAGAGAAGCCTTCTGAATTACCTTGGGTAGTAGCGGAACTGGAGGGAAGGCATAAAGCAGGCCGGTGGGCCAAGGATGGACTAACGCCCATAGGGCTCTTCCCGAGCCGGGATAGGGAGAAAAATCCTTGCACTTAGATTCAGAGGAGTCGCGAAGAGGTCGCAACAAGGAACTCCCCATTCGCTGAAAATCTGTCTTGTAATAGTTATGTTCAGAGACCACTCATGAGGAGAGAGAATGGTCCTGCTCAACCTGTCGGCGACATTGGATTTGCCCGGTATGTGAGTTGCCACTAGAAGCGATTGGTTGAGATTGCCCATTCCCAGACCCTCATCGCTTCTCTGCAAAGAGGATAGGATCTGGTCCCTCCCTGCTTGTTCAGGTACCAGACAACTGACATGTTGTCCGTGTGAACAGCAATTACGCCCTGAGGGAGGTAACAGTGAAGGGCTTGAAGGGACAGGAGTACTGCTCTCATCTCTAGGATGTTGATGTGGAGAGAGGTCTCTTCCGGATGCCATTTGCCCTGGACTGACCTGCCCAGGGAATGCCCCCCCCACCCCGTCTGGGAGGCATCCGTGGTCAACGTGGCTGCCGGAGGAGGAAGAGCAAAGGGTCGTCAATGATCCAAATTGGAAGACACTAGCCACCAGCGAAGGTCTCTTCTGCAAGATTCTGTGATCCATATTAGATGATTGAGAGGGAGTTCCTGAAAGGACCATTGAGTTGAGAGAAGCCACTGGAGGATTCTCATGTGTAACCTTGCCAAGGGAACTAGCAGAACTGTGGCAGACATCAATCCCAATAGTTGCAAGACCATTCTGGCTGGGGCTTTGGGAGTAGGGCTCGAACCTGACTTTGTATGATCTGAATTCTGTCTGCAGGTAGATAGACCCGCATCTGGTTTGAATCTATCTCTGCCCCTATGAATTTTATCCTTTGAGATGGCCGTAACACAGACTTTGGCCAATTGAAGGTGATTCCTAGGGAATTGCCCAGTGATGTTGTGGCCTGCAGGCTCTGTAGAAGTAGATGCTTTGAGGTGGCAGTTAGAAGTCAGTCGTCTAGGTACGGAAACACCTGGAATCCTAGACTCCTCAAGTGAGCAGTCACTACTGCCAAGCATTTGGTGAACACCCTGGGGGCTGTGGTGAGACCAAAGGGCAGCGCACGAAACTGAAAATGACTGCTTCCTAGGCTGAAGCGCAAGTGTCTCCTGGACGTTTGATGTATTTTGATATGGTAATACACGTCCTTGAGGTCTATGGAGCACATCCAAACACCTTTCTCCAACAACGGGAGAATGGTTTGTAAAGTGACCATTCGGAACTTGGGCTTCTTGACTGAACGGTTTAGGTTGCTTAGGTCCAAAATGGGCCTCAAGTCACCGGTCTTTTTTGGCACTAAAAAGAATCTTGAGTAAGTCCCTAATCCGATCTGGTCTGCGGGGACCGGTTGGATGGCTCCTTTTTGCAGCAGTTTTGAAATTTCTATGGCTGCGGTATCCCGTTGACGGGGTGGTGGGCTCGGGATTCTTTTGGACTGAGGGGGGGGACAACAGAATGGGATGGTGTAACCTCCGGCGATAATTCGAAGCACCCATCGGTCCTGAGTGATCCTTTCCCAGGCCTTTAGGTGCTTCGAAAAACGACCCCCGACTGGCTCCGGAGCAGCAGCCGGGCAATCCCTCAGGGACTATGAAAAGTTGAGGAGCCACGAAAGGACTCGCGGTCTCCAGTGTTGCGGGGGCCTCTGCCGCCTCTGGGACGGCATCTTCCTGATGAATTTCCCCCTCCTCTGCCTCTGGAGGGGGAACCTTCCTGCTGAGAGGAGTAAGACTTCTGCGATCTTCGGAACCACATCTTCCCTCCTCTTTTAGCCTTGGAATAAGGCCGAAAGGGAGTGGAAAATCGTGCCCCTACGGCAGTCAGAGTCTTACCCTCCTGTTCACAGCGGGTAAGTGTGTCTTTCACCTTGGGCCCAAACAGGGAGGACCCATCAAATGGGGCGTCGGTGAATGAAGACTTGAAGGCCTCCGCAAAATGACACAGGTGAAGCCAGGCTTGCCTCCGTAGCACAATGCTTGTACCTGCCGCTCTACTCGCCCCCTCGGCCGCATACGAGATGAGCCTCATGGACGAGTTCGAGATGGATGACATCGTAGCCAGCTGAGATCCAACCGTCTGGGCCAGCTCCTCAGGCAGGTTACCTAAGAGGGTATCGGATAGCTCCTTAATCAGATCCCTCTGGAATCTCGTAAAGTGCGTTAGGTAGTTCAGAGACCTCAAAGTAAAGGCCGCTGAACTAAGGGTGCGCTTGCATCGCGATCCATGCTCCTAGACTCCTTATTAGGAGGATGGATGGACGTAGAAGCCTCTGCTACATCCTGCTGTGTAGCAGATGCCACCACCATAGCATCCACAGCCACACCTTTCGTGAGGAACTCTCTATCTGGGGGGGCTGAAAGAAATTTGTTTGGACGAGCGGGCACCGGTTCCACAGAGTCCGGGTGTTCCCACGCCCTTCGACAGATCAAATCCAAGAGCTCATCGAAGGGCGGAGACACCCAGGAGGCGGAGGGCTGAGCCCCGAAGGCCTTCAGGAACACAGACTCATCAGCAGAGGGAGGTTTGGACTGCCAGCCGCCTCGTTGTTTTAGGGCTTCAAGGATGTCTGCAAAGGAGACATCATCCGAGGACGACTTGGGGACCCTCTGCATCATCGAGATCGGTGTCAGATGTCAAAGACTCATCAGGGGAGTCAACGTGCTTCCTCTTGCACGTTTTCTTCCTGGGAGGTTCATCTGAAGAGGCTTCAGAAGGACCTCCAAGAGGGGAGAAACCCCAGTGGGGGTAACCTGAGGCCCAGGGGCTCCGCTGTTTGCTGACAGGGGAACTGCCAACGACCCAGTCTCCAAGAGTAGGGAAGGAGCCGGGGAAACTGGAGGTGGCCAAAGAAGATTTGGCTAGAGCACTCCTTATAGCCCTGAAGGCGGGACCACCAGAATCCTGGGAAGGTCCCCCCTCCGTGGCCACGACAGTAGACGGTACTCACGCCGCCAACGCACCAAGAGGAAGACTTGGGACCGAAGGCATCAATCCTGAAGCCTCTCCCCTAGGGCCGAAGGAAGAAGTCCGTGCACTGAACTCCGACCCAGGAGCCGGAGTCGGAGCAAGGGTCTGGTCTGACCCTAACACCTCCACTGGTTCCACCAACACCCGCTCCAACGGTGCCGAAGCTGTTGGAGGAGGAAAAACTGTAAGGGAGTGGACCATCGGCTCCGAAGCCAAATGTTCTGGAGCCGAAACCATCTTTTGGAACACCGGAGACTGGAAGAGTCGAAGGAGTACCCTGTCGATGTCCGAATCAGACATCCTGGAAGATCTCGAGGATACCGACTGGGCCCGAACCGATTTCTCCATCGGCTCCGAAGGGCCTGGGGATCGGCTCCGAAAGGATTCCACTATTATCAGCTCCGAGGAAGCCTTCACCGAAATTTCTCTCGGCTCCGATAAAGACTTCGGCTCCAAGGGGGAAGTGTCTGAGCCGATGACCCTTATCGGCTCCAATATCAGTGGAGCCGATGAGGATGACCCGCCTCTTGATGCTCCAGACCTTGGCTCCGAAACCAGAGGGGTCGAGGTAGGAGGCATCGAAGCAGACCGTTCCGACCTCGGCTCCGAAGTCCGTGGAGCCGATGGAGAAGTCTGCTTGCCTTTCTTAGCCGGCTCCGACTGACTGGTCGGAGTCAAGCTCTCTTCTTAGAAGAAGGAGGGGAAGATAAAGCCTCCTCGAAAGAAGGCTTGATTAATCCTCTAAGGATTAATTTGTTTTTCCTCTCCTGGAGGACTCGAGAGGAAAACGCATGGCACACACTGCAGGATTCTTGGAGATGTATGGCGCCAAGACAATAGACGCACGAGGAGTGGTCGTCCGTAATGGACATTTTAAACCCACACCTCGTGCAGTTCTTAAAACCGGATGGTTTATGTTCCTTAGACATAGTTGTAAAAAAAAAAAAAAAAACAGGAACAACAGTAAATTTTTAACAGCTTAGAATACAGGTACAACAAATATGCCAACCAATATATAAATACTGAAAGAAACTTTTCCCTTTTTTTTTTTACAGTAAGAAAAAAAGAGAGAGAGAAAGAAAGAAAGCAAGGAGGGTCAAGACCCTCTAACTCAAATGGGTACTTGACCCACACACAACCAATAAAGCAGTTAGAACAGTGAAGGCCCCTCTGACTGAAAGGAATCTTCTCTGACAGGAAATTTCAAGTAAAAATCAATAAATCACCAAGAAACACACTCATACACAAATAATAGCTGTTAAAACAGCTTTTGGGTTGAAAAAAAGAAAATTTCTGACAGGAAAAGATACTATTAATATAGTACTTAGCCCAGCCAATGTTGAGACCACGTCCAAGCTCTGTAAGCGGCAAACGAGATCTGGAGGATTAGTGGTGGTGCATCCTGGGATAAAGAAAGCTCAGCCAATAAGAGGCCTCGCTCTATAGCATAAGCGTGCCGAGTCGGAGCCGAGGTATCGGCTCCGAACCCATCTTTCAGAATGTAGGCGAGATCGGATCACATAACATCATGATGTTATGCAAACATACATAAGTAAATAAATCAAAACAGTAGTTGCAAGCAAATACACCATAAAGGAATACCCCAAATAGGTTGTATGATAAAGGTGTTTGGCATAAGCAGTGTCCTAAGAGGGGATGGAGGGAGGGTAACCTGGACTGCAGCTGTATGCGCACTCGAACATCTACATTTATGGTAGGTACAAAACTGTACTATGTTCATCGTGCATACAGCTGCAGTCATCACATTTGGGTAGAATCCCAAAGCTAAGTAAGGGTGGCTGGTACTAAGCGGAATTAGGAGGGGCTAGAATGCCCTGCAGGACTGCTGTGGCAAAGCCCGCTCTAGATTTTGAGTATAGTGGAAGGTGGTAGTGCTCGGAGAAAGTGTGCACTGAACTCCAAGTTGCTGCGTCCAAAATGTCCTTGGTAGGGACCCCCCCTGAGGAAAGCTGCTGAGGTAGCTGTAGCCCTGGTGGAGTGGGATCTGATGTATACAGGCACTGATTTTCCATGCAAAGAATAACAATAGCATATGCAGTGAGCTATCCATTTTGAAATAGTCTGTTTGGAAATAGCCTTTCCTTGAGCACCTGTAGCATAGGACACAAAGAGCTGCTCAGATTTTCTGAATGACTTTGTTCTGTCAAAGTAATAACGAAGTTGCCTGTGAATGTCCAAGGAATGCAGAAGCCTCTCTCCTTTGTTCTGCGGATTTGGATAAAAGGTAGGTAAATGAATAGTCTGATTCAAACCCACACTGGATACTACCTTTGGCATGAAGGTAGGGTTGGTTCGTAAGGAAACCCTGTCCTGATGGAAAATGATGAATGGTTGCACAGCCATGAGGGCCTGTAGCTCTGAAACCCTACGTGCTGAGGTAATAGCCAGAAGGAAGGCTGTTTTCCATGACAAGTATTGTAGCTCTGCTGTAGCAGCCGGCTCTAAAGGAGGCAGTGTCAGCTTCTCCAATACGAAGTTGAGGTCCCACGCTGGAGCTGGTTGTTTCCGTGGGGGTTGTATATTTTTTGCCCCTCTGAGGATCTGCCTTTAAAGAGGATGTGAGAATAAAGGAGGATCCGTATTGTACTGTGCTGAAATGGCTGAAGCGTGGATCTTGATGGAAGAGAAGGAAAGGCCATTGTTTAACATCTCAGCTAGGTACTGTAAAATCGGAGGTATATTTATTACCCATGGATTCTGACCCTTAGCTTGACTCCAGGAACAAAATAGTTTCCATTTGGCAGTGTAGGTTTTTCTAGTAGAGGGTCTCCTGGCCTCCAAGATGACATCCTGTACCTCCTTGGAGAGGAGAGTGTGTTGGCAAATTAAGGTATTCTCCATGCAGCTAGATTTAGAGTTCTGAGCTGGCTGTGAAGGGTCTTGTAATTGTGCTGGGACAAAAGAAGAGTAACTTGTGGAAGGATCCATGGTGGCGAGTGTGACAGGCTCTTTAGGAGAGGATACCAGTGCTGTCGTGGCCAGTCTGGAGCAATGAGAATCATTTGTGGCCTCTCTGCTCTGGTTTTTAATAGGACTTTGGCCAGTTGAGGTAGAGGTGGGAAGGCATAGACTGTCAATGTTGTCCAATTGAAAGAGTGCGTCCACTTTCCAGGCCTGTGGATGATAGGTCCTTGAGCGGAATTTCTGCAACTGATAATTTCTGTGGGTAGCAAATAGATCTATGTCTGGCTGTCCCCATGCCTGAGTTATCTTTGAGAAGACTTGAGGATGCAACTTCCATTCGTGTGGGTCGGTCATATTTCTGCTTAAGTTGTCTGCCAGTGTGTTTTCCTTCTCTGGCAGGAATTGTGCCTATAGTTGAATTTGTAATTCCAGTGCTGTGTTCCACAGGGTCATGGCTTGCCTGCACACAGAGGGTATGAATGCATTCCCCCCTGTTTATGTACCACATGGCTGTGGTGTTGTCTGTCCTTATTAATAGCTGGCCTGGATGCAGTAGGTCTTTGAAGGTCATAACAGCATTTTGCACGGCTAGCATCTCCTTTTGGTTGATGTGTAGGTGCATCTCTTTTTGGGACCATTTTTCCTGAATACACTGACCTGCCATGTGTGCTCCCCAGGCGTAGTCTGAGGCGTCTGTTGTGATTATTTGAGTTGCTTGTGGTAAGCAGAAAGGAAGACCCGTGTTTCTTTGGCATGCTTGAGCCCACCAAAAAATTCCTTTTGAAGGCATGGAATGAGTGGTATAATTGTTTCCAAGCTGTGGCTGTGTTGAGATCATAAGTTTTTTAGGTTCCATTGTAGTTTCCGCATATGCAACTTTGCAAATGGTTTTAGTAGGATACAAGATGCCATGAACCCCAGAGCCTGCAGGATTTTCCTTGCAGTTAGCCTGGTTAAAGTTGCCATTCTGTTGAAGTATTGAGACAGTTGCTCTTGTTTGTCTGGCGTGAGGTAGGCCATCTGGGTTGTTGTGTTTAAGCTGGCACCCAGGAAAATTATCTGTTGAGAAGGTATTAGTTTTGATTTCTTTTTGTTCACTGTGTACCCCAGGCAGTTTAACAGTTTTATTACAAACGCCAGATGTTGCAATAGAATGTCCTTGCTGTCTGCTTGGATCAGGCAGTCGTCCAGATATGGGTAGATTTGGATTCCTCGTTGTCTACATAAGGCAATTACTGATGCCAGGCATTTCGTAAACACTCTGGGCGCAGTAGATAAGCCAAAGGGCAATGCAGAGAATTGGTAATGGGTTGAACCTGCAAGAAATCTGAGGTATCTTCTGCAATCTTGTCTGATAGGGACATGCAGGTATGCCTCCTTGAGGTCCAACGTTACCAGCCAAGACTTCTTGCCCAGCATGAGAAGAAGCTGCTGTAATGTGAGCATCTTGAATTTTGGTACCTCTAGATATGTGTTTAGAATAGATAGGTCTAAGATGGGTCTCCAATCTTTGTCCTTCCTTGGTACCAGAAATAGCCTTGAATAAAAACCTTCACCTTGTTCTTTTGCAGGTACCTCTTGAATTGCTGTCATATCCATGAGAGCAGTAATTTGCCTTTGTGCTTCTGCCCATTGATTTTGTGGCAGGTTTGGCATGCCTCTCATTTTTGGAAGGGTGTGAAAGTGGAACCTGTAGCCTCTGTCTATAATATCCAGAATCCATTTGTCCTTTGTAACAATGTGCCAGTTTTTTGAAAATAAGGCCAGTTTTCCGCCCAAAGGTGCTGCCATTGTAGCCTTGCTTGGCAGGCATAGGGGAAAATCATTGCGTCTGTTTTCTAAATGACTGTGGTCTATCTTCTCCACCTCTTGGGGCTGGTGTTTGCCACTGTCCAGCTCTGTAAGATCCTTGAGGTTGTCCTCTACCCCTTGGGCGTCTATATCTGCCCCTTTGGGGTCTGTCCGTGGCTGGAAAGGACCAATTTTTTGAAGGCCAGTTTCTGCTGAAGTGTGGAGGCTGCACCTGCAAGAAATCTTTAACTGGTTGCATAGATTTCACTTTTTCCACCATTTTCTTTAGTACCTCCTCAGCTTTAACACCGAACAATACATCTTTTTGTAGTGGTGCATCTAATAACTTTGCTTTGACATGATCTGGTAAAGTTTGCTCTGAGCCAAGCATGTCTACGTATGACAGACCCCGTGACTGCAGCTCTACATGAGGCCTCTAAAGCATCAAAACCACATTGCAAGGTGCGTTTCCCCACTTGTTCTGCTCCATGCAACAAATCCTGCAACTCTTTCAAGTCGGGTTGTTCTGTTTGTGCCATTTTGCTTTTCAGCTGAGATAGCAAGAACTGTTGGTATTTTAACATATGAAATTGACAGTTTAATGCCCTCATGGTTAAAGTGGCTGATGTATACACCTTTTTTCCCCACCTTTCTAATGCTCTGGAATCTCTCTCTGAAGGTAAAGGGTTTTTAGCAGTAGAGGCCTTAATCCCCTTGGGACCCTGCGAAATTGTTTCTGGGTCAGCAGTATGGCTTTTATAAAGGAACTGGTGAGAATCAGGAACCCGGTAATATCGGTCTGGTTTAACAGGGGCTGGAGGTAATGAGTCTGGATTAAGACTGGCTTCTGCGTACACATCATCCAAAATATCTAAGACAGGAGCAATAGCCAGGGGCCTATGCTGGGGAAGTAGTAGAAATTCCCTGAGCCTTTTCTTGGAATCTGAGTAATCTTGGCCTTCCCAGAGGAAGTGCTCTCTCAATGTATGCAGGGTTTCCCCAAAAGAGTAGTCCTCGGGGGGGGGGGGGGGAATAGACTCCTCAGCATCAGAGTCTTCAAATGGGGAATAGGCATAATCCTGGTCTTCAGAATGGTCTGCGGTAATAGAAGCCTGGTCTGAGGAAGGGTAGTCTTCCTCCAACCTGGGTCTTTTGTCTGAGAGGGGTTGAGAACCCCTGATGAGAGTAATGAAATCCTCTGCCATTTTAAGCATGTGTTTCTTAGGCATGGGGCCTTGAGAGGGGGTCTGAGGACCCTGTTTTTTAATTTTCATTGCAGCTTTAGATTTAGTGAACAATTTAATATTGGAGGTGGTAGACCTGAAAATGCCTTCAAAAATGGCAGGCCTCGCTAAATTTTCGGTTTCCCTGCCAAGAGTGGCGTCTGTATCTGCACAGGTAATGGAGACTGAGGATCCTGCGACTTCGGGTAATGAAATCGCCGGTAAAGTAGTTTCATCGGTAGTCAGGGACCTCGCTGAGAACCGGTAGTCGGCCTATGTGTGATCTCAGTACTCGGAGCAGGCCTCGGATGTCTGTCCTTATCCTTGCGTTTTTTGCCTAAAACTGGCGTTGGTGCATCCGACGACATGATATAATTAAATTTTTTTCCAAAATAATGACGGGCGAACTCCGCCCGGCGCTTAATAGTGCGCTTGTTAAACCTAGCACAAAAACGGCAGGCCGAGACGTCGTGGTCTGGCCCTAAGCAAGGTATACAGTAAGAGTGAAAATCCTTATGCGGTATTAGCTTCCCACAAGAAATGCAATTATTAACTGTCTGACATCGGTCTGAGGCAAGAAAAGTTTCCCCAACGGGGTACTTGGCTTTAAAGAAGACTTCGGCTGAAATACTATTCGTAAATCTCAGGAGCTGGCCGACCGGCACTTGCGAACTGCTTGTGCTTTGGGCACCGCGTGGCAAGAAAGACTGAAGAAAATGGCGTCGGCTGCCTCTTTTATACCCCTGCCGCACTGACGTCAGGGAAGAAGCGACGACAAACGACGCCGGACCTAGACTTTGGAATTCGGTCGACCGAGGACCCGCCTGACGGCAGATAACCCAAGTGTGATGACTGCAGCTGTATGCACGATGAACATCCCTAAAGCACTCAGGCGGAATGAGACAAAGTACAGTTGTGTACACTTAAAAGGTAAATATTCAAGTGTATTCACTGTTGCAGTCATCACTTCTGGGTTATCTGCTTGCAGTAGCCCTCAGTCGGACTGATTAACAAAGTCTTGGGTTCTGCGTTGGGTGCTGTCCCTTCTTCTATGACGTCAGGTTGTCAGGGGTATAAAACATGCAGCCGATGCCATTACATCAGTTTTTCTTACCCCAGATGTCAGGTGCCCCCTTAATGGGAAGCAATTAAATCTAACTATACAAGGTAATACCTCCAACAAAAAAGCAAATACACCAAAATTTTGAAGATAGCAAAAGGAAAGTAGAGGTATATCCAAAAAAAGAAGGGGGTTGGAGGGAGGGTAACCACGACTGCAACATTGAATACACTCTAACATCTACATTTATTGTAAGTGTACACAACTGTATTATGTTCGTGTTTCACTGCTGCAGTCATCACTTTTGGGTAGATTCCGAAAGCTAAAGATGGGAGGAGGAATTTAAACAGAATTAGGACCAGCTAAAAGGCCCTGCAAGACTGCAGTGGAGAAGCTAGCTCTGGATTTAGAGAAAATTGGCAGATGATAATGCTTGGTGAAAGTATGTACAGAACTCCAGGTAGCGGCTTCTAGGATATCCCTGGTAGGGACGCCTCTGAGAAAGGCTGTAGAGGTAGATGCAGCCCTGGCAGAGTGGGGTCTGATCCCCTGTGGGATAGGTTTTCCATGGTGTTTGTAGCAGAAATTAATGCAATAGCTTATCCATTTGGAAATGGTTTACTTAGAAATAACCTTCCCTTCTGCCCCTGCAGCAAATGCCACAAACAGTTTATCAGATTTCCTTTGAGGTTTAGTTCTGTCCAAGTAGAATCTCAGCTGTCTGTGCACTTTTAAGGAGTGCAGAATCCGTTCCCCTTTGTTCTGTGGATTAGGAAAGAAGGTTGGCAAATGTACAGACTGATTAATGGCCACACTGGATACCACCTTGAGCATGGAGGAGGGATTGGTTCTGAGGGAGACCCTGTCCGCATGAAAGATGATGAAAGGCTCCACTGCCGTGAGGGCCTGTAATTCAGATACCCTCCTTGCTGAAGTGATTGCTAAAAGGAAAGCTGTTTTCCAAGAAAGGAATTTTAAGTTCGCAGTGGCACCTGGCTCAAAAGGAGGAAGGGTGAGTTTTTACAATACAAAGTTGAGGTCCCAGGCAGGAGTTGGAGCTCTCCTGGGAGGTCGTACATTTTTGGCCCCTCTGAGAAACTGCTTAAGTAGTGAATGAGAGAAGAGGGGTTGTTCTGTGTTATGAGCTGAAATGGCTGAGGCATGAATTTTGATGGAGGAGAAAGACAGGCCCTTATGAAGCATTTCAGTTGGGTATTGTAAAATCTGAGGTAAATTGGGCACTGTTGTGTTCATCCCTTGAGCTTGGTTCCAGGCACAGAATCTTTTCTATTTTTCAGCATAAGACTTTCTGGTACTAGGCCTCCTTGCCTCTAAAATATCCATCACTGGTTAACAGAGGGATGGTGAAGGAGAAATTATGTAATTAGCCAGGCTGCTAGATTCAGTGTTTGAAGTTGAGGGTGCAGAATTTGGTTCTCCTGCTGAGACAATAGAGTAGGAGTCTGAGGCAGGTGCCATGGGGCCCACAGTGACACACTGCACAAGAGGGAGTACACACCAGTGTTAGCGTGGCCAGTCTGGTGCAATCAAAATCGTCCTTGGTTTGCCTTGTTTGATCATTAGTAGTACTTTGGAGACCAGAGGCAGAGGGGGAAAAGCATACACTGATAGGTTTTTCCAGCTGAAGAACAGTGCATCAACTTTCCAAGCTTGTTTGTGGGAGTCCTTGTGCAGAATTTGTCCAACTGACAGTTTTGGGCGGAGGCAAACATGTCTACATCTGAGCTCCACCATTTGCTTGTCAACATGTTGAAAATCCTTGTTTCTAGTTTCCACTTGTGTGGGTCCATGAGGTTTCTGCTTCGTTCGTCTGCCAGTGTATTTAGTTTTCCTGGCAGGAATTGAGCTTGTAAATGTACTTGATAGCTCAAGGCTGTGTTCCACAATGCCGTGGCTAGTCTGCAGACGGGGTAAGAATGGGTACCCCCTTGCTTGTTTATGTACCACATAACAGTGGTGTTGTCCGTCTATCAGTAACTGTCCTGGAAGAATGTGGTCCTTGAAGGTTGTCAGAGCATTCTGCACAGCTAACATTTCTTTTTGATTGAAATGCAGGTGCATTTGACTTGGGTTCCATTTTCCCTGAATGCACTCCCCTACCAGGTGGGCCCCCCCATGCATAGTCCGATGAGTCTGTTAAGGTTTGGGTGGCACGGGGTAGTGTGACTGGTAGTCCCCTGTTTTGGTGGCAGGCCTCTGCTCACCAAAGGAACTCTAGGCGTAGACAAGGTATGATGGGAATCATTGCTTCTAGATTCTGTGAATGCTGACACCATTGGCTTTTGAGATACCATTGCAGTTTCCTCATATGCAGCCTTGCATATGGATTCAGAAGAATGCAGGCGGCCATGAACCCCAAGGCTTGCAGTATTTGCCTTGCAGATAGCAGGGTTTTTGTGACCACTTGTTTGAAATAGGTGGTCAAATGAATCCGTTTCTCTGGCATGAGGAAAGCCATCTGGGAAGTTGTATTCAAGCTTTCTCCCAGGAATATAATTTGTTGACAGGGTACCAGGTCTGATTTCTTTTCATTTATGGTGTACCCCAGACAAGTTAGTACCCTTTGAACAAAGGCCAGATGATTCAAAAGTACGTCTTGGCTTTCTGCCTGAATTAGACAATCATCCAGATATGGGTATATTTGAATATTTCTTTGCCTGCAGAATGCAATACTGGAGCCAGGCACTTTGTGAATACCCTGGGCGCAGTAGACAAGTCAAAGGCCAGTGCAGAGAAAGTACAGTTTTGTACCTACCATAAATGTAGATGTTAGAGTGGTCACTGCTGCAGTCATTACATTTGGGTTATCCTGCCGTCAGGCGGTCCCGCAGTCGGCCAGAGTTACAAAGTCCTGGTCCGGCGTCGGTTGATGTTGCTTCTTCCCTGACGTCAGCGCACCAGGGGTATATACAAGATGCATCAGACGCCATTTTCTTCAGTTTTTCTTGCCCCAGATGTCAGGTACCCCCAAGTAGGTAGGCAATACATATTGCTAATAAAATATATACATATAAAATAAAAACAATACCTTCAGTTACAAGCAAATACACCACAAAGGTTGTATAGGATAGAAAGGTATAGATAAGTCCAGCTAGTTCAGAGGGGATGGAGGGAGGGTAACCTGGACTGCAGCAGTGTGAACACTCTAACATCTACATTTATGTTAGGTACAAAACTGTACTATGTTCATCATGTTACACTGCTGCAGTCATTACACTTGGGTAGAATCCCAAAGCTAAGGTTGGGTGGCTGGTCTATAAAGAGTTGGGATTGGCTATGAGGCCCTGCAGAACTTCAGTGGCAAATCCTGCTCTGGATTTAGAGTAAAGAGGCAGGTGGTAATGCTTGGTAAAGGTGTGCACTGAACTCCAAGTTGCAGCCTCCAAAATTTCCTTGGTAGGTACTCCTCTGAGAAAGGCTGTTGAAGTGGCTGTTGCCCTGGTGGAATGTGGCCTAATGTTATTTGGGACTGATTTTCCATGCTGTGTGCAGAAGTAATGAATACAGTGTCCTATACATTTGGATATAGTCTGCTTTGAGATAGCCTTGCCCTGTGATCCTGCAGCATATGCTACAAACAGTTGCTCAGTTTTCCTGAAAACTTTTGTTTTGTCCAAGTAGAAGCGTAGCTGCTTGTGTATTTCCAAAGAATGCAGAAGTTTCTCCCCTTTATTCTGGGGGTTTGGATAAAAAGTTGGCAAAAGGATGGTTTGATTAAGCGACACACTAGATAGCACCGTTGGCATAAAGGTAGGGTTTGTCCTTAAAGAAACCCTGTCCTGATGAAAAATTATAAAAAGTTCCACTGCCATTAATGCCTGTAGCTCTGAGACTCTTCGTGCTGAAGTTACTGCCAGGAGCAGAGCTGTTTTCCATGATAAAAATTTTAGATCGGCTGTACTGGCTGGCTCAAAAGGTGGCAGGGTCAGTTTTTCAAAAATGAAATTGAGGTCCCAAGTTGGTGTTGGTGCTCTCCGGGGCGGTCTTATGTTTTTAGCCCCTCTGAAGTACTGCTTTAAGCTAGGGATGAGAGAATAAAGGAGTATCCGTGTTGTAATGTGCTGAAATGGCAGAGGCGTGGATCTTAATTGATGAGAAGGATAGGCCTCTGTCCAGCATCTCAGTTAAGTTTTGTAAAATCTGAGGAATGTTTGGAACAAGAGGGTCAAGGCTTTTGAGCCTGGTTCCAGGCGCAGAATCTCTTCCATTTTTCTGAGTAAAATTCATGGTGGGCCTTGAGCTAAGTTCCTTAAGATAGGGTACCAGTGCTGGCATGGCCAGTCTGGAGCAATCAGGATCATCTGTGGTTTTTCTTGTCTGGCTTTTAGGAGTACCTTTGAAATGAGACGCAGTGGCAGGAAGGCATAAACTTTTAGGTTTTTCCAGCTTAACAAAAGAGCATCCACTTTCCATCCTTGTTTGTGATAAGTCCTTGTGCAGAATTTTTGTAGTTGGCAATTAAGTGGGGAGGCAAAAAGATCTATGTCTGGGCATCCCCATTTTTGCATTACCATGCTGAAGATTTGTGGATTCAATTTCCATTCGTGAGGGTCCATGATATTTCTGCTTAGATCGTCTGCCAGAGTATTTTTCTTTCCTGGCAGGAATTGTGCTTGCAGGTGAACTTGATACGTTAGAGCTGTGTTCCACAAGGTCATGGCTTGCCTGCATACGGGATAAGAATGAGTGCCCCCTTGCTTATGTACCACATTACTGTGGTGGTGTCTGTCTTTAATAATTGTCCTGGATGCAGAAGGTCCTTGAAAGCTGTTAGAGCATTTTGAACAGCCAACTCCTCTTTTTGATTGATGTGAAGATGCATCAGGTCTGAGGTCCACTTGCCCTGAATGCATTTTCCTGCCATGTGTGCTTCCCAGGCGTAATCCGAAGCATCTGTTGTTAGAGTCTGCCTGGCTGTGGGTAGGGTAAAAGGCTGACCCTTGTTTAGGTGACATGCCTGTGCCCACCATCGAAACTCCTGTTGTAGGCAGGGAATAATTGGTATGACTGCTTCTAATCTGTGAGTGTGTTGAGTCCAAACACTTTAGGTACCATTGTAATTTCCTCATATGCAGTCTGGCATATGGTATTAGTAGTATGCAGGACGCCATGAATACCAGGGCCTGCAGAATTTTTCTTGCAGGGAGATGGGACTTTTTTTGCCAGTAATTGAAAATATTGAGTTAGTTGAACTTGTCTGGCGTGAGGTAAGCCATCTGGGCCGTTGTATGTAAACTGGCACTCAGGAATATAATCTGTTGTGAGGGCACTAGTTTTGACGACTTTTCGTTTGCTGTGTACCCTAGAGAAATTAGCAACCTTTTTACAAACGCCAGATGCTGTAGAAGAATGTCCTTTGTCTCTGCTTGAATGAGGCAGTCGTCCAGGTATGGATATATTTGAATTCCTTTCTGTCTGCAAAATGCAATTACTGGTGCCAGGCAGTTTGTGAAGACCCTGGCCGCAGTAGATAAGCCAAAGGGCAGTGCAGAGAATTGGTAGTGCATTGTACCAGCTTTGAATCTGAGGTATCTTCTGCAATTTTGTCTGATAGGGACATGCAGGTATGCCTCTGAGGTCCAGAGTAACAAGCCAAGCCAAGCTGTAATGTCAACATTTTGAATTTCGGAATATCCAGGTAAGTATTTAGAATTGAAAGGTCTAGTATGGGCCTCCAGGCCTTGTCCTTTTTGGGGACCAGGAAGAGTCTTGAGTAAAATCCTTGTCCTTGTTCCTGTTGTGGTACGTTTTGAATAGCTCTCATGTCCATGAAGGCTGAAATTTGTTTTTGTGCCTCTGCCCATTGATTTTGTGGCAGGTCTGGCATCCCTTTTAGCCTTGGTAAAGTATGAAAGTGGAACCTGTAACCTTGAGACAATATTCAGAACCCATTTGTCTTGGTTGATTGTTTGCCAGTTTTGAGAAAAAAAGTGCTAGTTTTACCCCTAAGGGGGCTTCCAAAAGGGAAGTGCTTGGCGTATGAAGGGGAAAGTCATTGTGACTGTTTCCTGTAAGGTTGAGACTTGTCCTCACCTCCTTTTGGAGTTGAGGTGCCCCACTGTCGTCGTCTACTTGAGCCTTGGGGTTGAGATCTGCCTCTTGGGCGTCTGTCTGCCTCTCTGTGGCCTATCTGACACTGGAAAGGACAAATTCTTTGTTGGCCAATTTCTGCTAAATCGAGGTGGCTGTACCTGTAAGAAATCCTTGACTGTTTGCATAGATTTAGCTTTATCCTCCATTTTCTTTAACACCTATTCTGCCTTAACACCAAACAAGGTATCATGCTGTAAAGGAGCATCCAATAATTTTGCCTTAGCATGATCAGGTAAACTCTGTTCTTTTAACCAGGCATGTCTTCGAATCACAGAACCTGTAACTGCGGCTCTACAAGAGGCCTCTAAAGAATCAAAACCACATTGTGGAGTATCTTTTCCCACCTGTTCAACTGCATGCAATAAATCCTGCATTTCTTTACAATCAGGAGCTTCTGAGCCATTAAATATTGTTGGTACTTAAGCATGTGAAACTGGCAATTTAAATCTCTTACTGCTAAAGTTGCAGAAGTGTATACTTTCTTCCCCCATCTATACAAAGCTCTGGAATCTCTGTCAGAGGGTATTGGATTTTTTGCAATGGAAGCCTTAACCCCTTTTGGACCCTGGGAAATAGTTTCTGGATCAGCAGAAGGGTTTTTATAAAGACACTTGTGAAAGTCAGGGACTCTAACACCTATCTGGCTTGGCTGGTGCAGGGGGCAAAGAATCAGGAGATAAGCTGGATTCAGAGAACACATCATCCACACTATCTAGCACAGGCGAATAGCCAGGGGCCTGTGCTGAGGCAATAAAAGGAAATCCATGAACCTTTTCCTTGGATTCTGAGTAATCCTGACTTTCCCAATGGAAATGCTCCCTCATGGTATGTAAAGTTTCCCCAAAAGAAAAATCCTCAGGAGGAGAGGCTGAAGAGATAAATTCTTCAGCATCAGAGTCCTCATAGGGGGGTAGAGAGTATCCCTGGTCTGAAGAAGAATCAGAGGAAATGGAAACCTGATCAGAGGAATCAAAGTCTGTATCCTGCCTAGGCCTTTTCTCAGGAGGGGGATGGGAACCCCTGATTAGAGTAATGAGGTCTTCGGCCATTTTAAGCATCTGTTTCTTAGGCATGGAGGACTGTCCAGGAGAATGCTGTACTTGTTTCTTTGTCTTTAATGGTACTTTTGTCTTGGCTGTTTTAATGGCAAGTTGTGAAGGTCTGAAAACACCCTCGGAAGCCAATGCCTGCTCAGCGGCTCTGGACCCATCTGAGGGATTAATTTCCGTAAGCCCAATTCCTTGAGTTTCCAGAGGCCTAGTTGTCTCCACGTGGGAGTCGGTGGCGGCCTATGGCTCTGAGGTAGTGGGTATCAGGGGCTGCGAAAGCACCTCACTGAGAACTGGCGAACCTGCGACTGTCCTAGAAGAGGTTTAGTCGTCGATTTTGGGCCTCTGATGCCTGTCTATCCTTGTCCTTGCGTTTTTTTTCGGTATTGCGGTCGGTTGATCTGATGGCATAGTATAATTAAACCTTCGGCCAAAGTAGTGCAAAGCAAAATCAAAACGTCTTTTTATAGTGCGTTTGTTAAATCTAGCACAAAACACACAACTAGTGACGTCGTGATCAGGGCCTAGGCATGGAATACAGTAAGAGTGGAAGTCCTCATGAGGTATTTGCTTCCCACAAGAAATACAATTAACTTTTTCTGACATCGGTCTGAGGCAAGAAAAAAGTTTCCCCAATGGGGTACTTACTTTATTGAAGACTTCGGATCTGAAATTCGACTTCGAAAATCTCAGGAGTCGGCCGACCGGCACTTGCGAACTGCTTCTGCTTCGGGCACCGCGCAGCAATAAAGACTGAAGAAAATGGCGTCAGATGCATCTTATACACCCCTGGCGCACTGACATCAGGGAAGAAGCGACAGCAACCGACGCCGGACCAAGACTTTGGACCTCTGGCCGACTGTGGGACCGCCTGACGGCAGGATAACTGAAGTGTAATGACTGCAGCAGTGTAACACGATGAATATCGGATAGTGCATGTAGCCTGCTCTGAAGCGTAGGTATCTTCTGCAAGACTCCCTGATAGGGATGTGCAGGTATGCTTCTTTTAAATCTAGTGTTGCCAACCATGTATCTTTTCCTAGCATAGGAAGCAGCTGAACAGTCAGCATCTTGAATTTTGGAATCACCAGAAAGACATTTAGAGTAGAAAGGTCCATGATAGGACGCAATGTATTGCCTTTTCTGGGTACCAGGAAAAGTCAAATAGAACCCTTGTCCCTTTTCCTCTTCTGGTACCAAATGAATAGCCCCCATGCTTAAGAGAGAGAGAGTACTTGCTTTTGGGCCTCTGCCCACTGATTTAGGGGGTAGATCTGGCCACCTGCTTGATGTTGGTAAGGTGTGGAAGTGAAATCTCTATCCTTGGGACACTATTTAAAACCCATTTGTCATGGGTAATGACTTCCCAGTTTTTGGCCTGCAGACCAATCTTTCCGCCTAAAGGAACATTCAGTTGGAAGTGCTTGGAAGTTTTAGAAGCAAGTCATTGAGACTGTTTTCCATAGGGGGGAGTCTTACTACTCCCTGATTTGGGTGCGGAAACCTCCCACTGCTTGGTCTTGTGTGTCCCCTGGGACTGAAAAGTACAGTTTTGTACCTACCATAAATGTAGATGTTAAGAGTGCTCCCAGGGAGATTATCCTTTTGTTGGGTACCTGCTTGGATTTTCTTTTCATTGATTGTGTACCCTAGGGAGGTTAGTAGGTCCTTTTTTTTTTTTTTACAAAGGCCAGGTCTCTGAGCAGCTTTACCTGGCTGTCTGAACAAGGCAGTCATCTAAGTAGGGATAAATTTGAATATTTCTTTGTCTGCAAAAGGCAATAGCCAGAGCCAGGCATTTTGTGAAGACTCTGGGAGCAGTAGATAAGCTACAGGGGAAGTGCAAAGAACTGAAAGTGTTGAGATCCTGCCCTGAAGCGGAGACATTTTCTGCAGGACCCCCCCGACAGGAATCTGGAAGTAGGCCTCTTAGGTCCAGGGTTGGCTAGCCAGGGATCCTTGGAGGGCATGGGTAGCAGCTGCTGGAGTGTGAGCATTTTGAAATTTGGGATCACCAGAAAGGTGTTTTGAATGGATAGCTAGAGGATGGGGTGCCAGGTGCTCTCTGGAGGAGAACCCTTGGCCTATCTGCTCTGCAGCAATGTGCTCTACTGACCCCAAGGAGAACAGGGAATGGATTTGCTTTTGAGCCTCTGCCCACTGATTTGGTGGTAGATCTGGGGACCCCTTTTCGGGTTGGAAGGATGTGGAAGGAGAATTTGCACCCCTGAGACACAATGTCCTTTGTAATTTTAGCCCAGGTGCTTAAGTGAAAGGAGAGTTTTACTCCTAGGGGTATGTGAAGGTGGGCAGAGGCAAGGTTGGGAAGGGGTGAGTCATTGTGAGTTTTTACCATAAGGGAGTGACTTAGAACTCCCTGGTTTTAAAGTGGAGGTAGTCCACTGCTTAGATCTCTGCAACCCCTGGAGCTGCTGTCTGGGGGGGGGGGGGGGTCTGTTTCTACAGGAACTAGGCTGGTCCTGTCTACTGTGAGCAGGAAAGGCCCAGTGCTTGGAGGGAAAAATGCCTGATGAACCTAGGGGGGTAAAACCTGTAAGAAATCTAACAGTCTGCAATGATTTTCCTTTTTCTTCCAAAATTTTTAAGACCTCTTCAGCTTTACTACCAAACAAGTTATCTTTGTGCAAGAGTGCATCCAACAATTTTGATTTGCCATGGTCTGGCAGGGGTTGTTCCTTAAGCCAATGTCTAATGACAGATCTGCTGATTGCTGCCCTGCAAGAAGGCTTCTAGGGAGTCAAAACCACAGTACAAAGTGGGTTTAGTTACTTGACCAGCAGAATGCATCAAGTCCTGTAACTCTTTAGATTCTGCTCATGCAGGAAAGGAGGATTTTTTTTTGTTTAAGGAGTTCCAAGGTATTACTGATGCTTAAGCATATGGAAGTGACACTTTAGTGCCCTGATACCAAGAGAAGCTGAGGTGTATACTTTTTTACCCCATCTGTCCAGTGCTCGGGAATCCCTGTCTGAGGGGATGGGATTCTTAGCTGAGGTTGCTTTAATCCCTTTAGACCCTTGAGTAATGACCTCCGGGTCAGCTGAAGGATTTTTAAAAAGATAGTCGTGTAAGTCAGGGACTCTAGTGCTTGTCTGGTTTTCTGGGAGCAGGAGGGAGGGAGTCTGGAGTTGAGATGGATTCAATGAAGACATCCACCACATCTAGGACTGGGGGCTGGCTAAGGGCCTGCGTTGTGGAAGGTCCAGGAACTCAGTCTCTTTTTAGACTGTGGGTAGTCTTGACTCTCCCATTGGAAATGCTCCCTTAAGGTAAGCAGGGTTTCCCCAAAGGAGAAATCCTCTGGGAGAGAAGCTGAAGGAATGGATTCCTCTACATCAGAATCCTCATGTGGAGAGGGGCTGCATGTCTTCATAGTCAGATGCATCAGATTCATCAGACTCTTGTTCAGACAAAACTACTGGAGACAGATCTCTCTTCCTTTTTGAGTGAGTAGCTTGGCCCCTAATCAGCATGATAAGGTCTTCTGCCATTTTAAGCATTTCAGACTGAGGAAAGGGAGCAGGCACCTGAGAAATGGGTAGTCTGTTTCTTGGGTGTGGTTCAAACCCTAGGGCTAAGCAACTTGGTTGTTTTCGAAAGAATGGTAGTTGTGAAAGAAGACAATTTATAACGGGATTCGGTGTTGCAAAGGACTTCCTCGGAAGCCAGTGCCTGCACAGCGGCTCCGGACCCATCCAAGGTAGAGATGACCAAAGGATCCTTAGACGAAGAGCTCTGCGGCATACTGGACTCTGAAGGGTGTTGGTAGCGGCCCACGAATTAGCTGAAGCAGGTATCAGGGGCTGCGAAGGCACCTCACTGAGTTCTGGAGTAAAAGTATGTTTACCAACTTGTTCAGCAGAATGCATTAAAGCTGGTCATTTTTTTTATGTTCAGCACAGTCAGGAATCAACATAATTTTCTGTTTTAGTCCCATAATATGCTGCTGACACTAACATATGAAACTGGCAATTTAAGGCCCTAATGGCCAAAGTAGCAGAAGTGTGTACCTTCTTAACCCATCTGTCCCATCTCTCCAAGGCCCTAGAATCTCTATCAGAGGGGGTAGAATTTTTGGCAGCAGTAGCCTTAATGCCCTTTGATCCTTGGGAAATGGTCTCTGGATCCACAGTAGGATTCTTGAAGAGGAACTTGTGAAAGTCAGGTACTCTAATACTCGAGCTGGAGGTAAAGTGTCTGGGGACAGACTAGATTCCAAGAAGGCATCATCTAAAATGTCCAGAACAGCAGGGATAGCTAAAGGCCTGTGTTGAGGGAAGAGTAAATATTCCCCAAGCCTCTTTTTGGAGTCAGAATAATCCTGGCTATCCCAGCGGAAATGCTCCCTAAGTGTGTGCAACGTTTCACCAAAAGAAAAATCTTCCGGAGGGGAAGCAGAGGTAATGGAATCCTTTGCATCAGAATCTTCATAGGTAGATAAGAGCAAATCCTGGTAATCAGAAGAAACAGATTTCAGAATCCTGATCAGAAGAATCAGAAGGAAAATCAGTTCTAGGCCTCAGAGGAGGAAGGCTGGCTTCCCCTAATTAAAGTAATAAGGTCTTCAGCCATTCTAAGCATTTGTTTTTTTAGGCATATGGGCCTGACCATGGGGTTTGGACGTCTGTTTTCTAGGCGGGGGTCAAGTTTTAGGCCTGGATGAAGAAGATGGCGTCTGTTTAAAATGCAAATCTGTAGGTCTAAATACACCCTCAGGAGCTGGTGCCTGCACAGCGGCTCCAGACCCATCCAAGGTAGAGACATCTGCAGGTTCTATAGTCAAAGAAGCATATCATGGCATACCGGACTCCGAATGGGTCTCAGTAGAGGCCTGCGAATCTGAAGTAGCGGGTATCCGGGGCTGCAAAAGCGCCTCACTGAGTACCGGTGAACTGGCGACTAGCTTAACGGAAGCGTCTTAGGCAGTTTTGGACATATGCGGTCTCTCTCTGTCTTCATCCTTACGTTTTTCGGAATAGCGATAGTCAAATGGCTTACCAAAGCCATTTCTGGATAGTTAAAAAGAGTACCAAAATAAATTTGCTGCGAAAATAGACAACGAATAGTTTGGGGGTTGAAATAAGGCACAAAACCGACGAGGGATGTCGTGGTCTGGGCCCAAGCAAGGAATGCAGTATGAATGAAAATCTTTATGAAGTATTTGCTTTCCACAGGCAAGACAATTGTTAACTTTTACTGTCATCGGTTAACAGCAAGAAAAAGTATCCCCATGGGGTACTTAGCTTTTTCGAAGACTTCGGTTCTGAAACTCGAAAACAAAAATTTCAGGAGTCTGTCAACCGGCACTTATAAATTGCTTCTGCTTCAGGCATAGGAAGGAGACTAGCAAAAATAGTAAAGATATACTGCAGTACAGGGAAAAAGGAAAAGGACAGGAAATCACAAGAAAAGGGGTAGGGAGAAAGGACTACTAAAAACAGTAGTCAAGTACCTCAGTACACTATGGAAAGGGTAAAAAACTAATGAAAAGGGAAAAGGAGATGTTTACTTAGACTTGGAGATTTGAGCTTAGTCAAGAAAAGGTTTGTTAAAAACAAAATATCTACTTAACTGCTTGAGAGCTAAATGGAAGGACCGCGTCTTAGCAAAGTGGCAAACGAGCTTTGGGGTAATTGGGAGAGGCATTATGGGTAGGGAGCTTGAGTGCTTTTTGTTTGGCACAAGCTATTGCAACGGCCAAGTCAGATCAGAGGGATTGGATATGAATCCATATGAGAGGATAAAATGAAAACTTGACATCAGATCTTTTCACAAACAGAGGAATGTAGAGTTTTTTTTTGTTTTTTATTTTATTTACTTACTTTAGGTGGTAGGTAAGCAGACAGTATTCACAAATAGGATTTATGTATCCTCTCAAACACTTGTCTTGTTAGCTTACTTTGTGTTATTATGTCAGCTTTGAACACTAAGCCTTAGGCATACTATTTCTTTCGGGGAAGGCATAAATTAAGACTGAAATTCCTTTAACACCTTATGACTTCTGTTCAGGTTACCTCCGGATCAAAAAGATTGGAAATGCTCTAAAATTAACCACAGAGCACCTACTACCCCCTTAGGCTTCTAGGGCCTGGCAGTCACCAGACCTCCCTCCCAGTTATTTCCTCCAGGGATATATTGACAGGATGCAAGGAAAAGCTGAAGAGCAGCTCAGTCTTTCTTTAATCATAATTTTCGTTCAATCACTGCAAAAAAAAAAAAAAAAAAAAATAAAAAAAAAAATGGTTAAAAAACAAAAAAATGCACTTCAAAGCATAAAGATATGGCTTCTTGAAAAAGCCATAGAGTGAGGCAAAATGTGAGAAAAGGATAAAAAATTGATGGGTATGATGGGGGCAATGAGGGATGGGGAGAATAAGAGAAGCACTGGAGCACGTGTGCGGAGTGGGTACAACAGTAGACAGTGGGGGGTGCCATGGGACTGGTTGTCCATGCCACTACTTCACTCAAGTCTAACTTTGTACACAAGGTTGCTGTAATGCATCACCACTGTAAGTGAATGTCAGTCACCATCAATGTACCTCTGCAAACTGGGACAACAGCATGGAACACAAATTGTAGAGCACTGTACCTACAGTTCAGTCAGTGCATACTACTACTACTACAGAAAGGATGAAACTAAGATTTTACTTAGGAGGGGAGGCAGTGACAGGGGTGAGATTTAAACTGGATGCATCCACAGGGGCCTTCAAAAGTGAGACTTGCTGGAAGCCCCCAAAATGTTAACACCAGCCATGCTTACAAAGTATATTCGATTACATACTTAAGAATGTGTAGTACTGCCAAATTATCCTGCGCTAGCCTGGCTTGTAATGGCAGTAAATTACAGTTATGTACACTTAACATAAATGTAAATGTTCGAGTGTGTTCACTGTTGCAGTCATTACATTTGGGTAATCTGCTAGCAGGTTGCCCTCAGTCGGCCTGATTAACAAAGTCTTGGGACCTGCGTCGGTTGCTGTCCCTTCTTCCATGACGTCAGGTAGTCAGGAGTATAAAACATGCAAGCAATGCCATTACATCAGTTTTTCTTGCACCAGATTGTCAGTTGCCCCCCAAATGGAGAGCCAAATAATTAAAAACAAAAATATACCTCCAAACAAAAGCAAATACACCAAAAAGGCTTTTAAGCATAGTAAAGGAAAGTAGAGGTACAGTAAGAGAAAACCAGGGGGTTGGAGGGAGGGTAACCAGGACTGCAACAGTGAATACACTCGAACATCTACATTTATGGAAAGTGTACACAAAGTACAGTTGTATACACTTCCATAAATGTAGATGCTAGAGTGTATTCAATGTTGCAGTCATTACATTTGGGTAATCTGCTGGCAGGTTGCCCTCAGTCGGCCTGAATTCCAAAGTCTTGGGTCCTGTGTTGGTTGCCGTCTCCTCTTCCATGACGTCAGGGGTATAAAAACATGCAGCAAATGCCATTTTATATCAGTTTTTCTTGCCCCAGATGTCAGGTGCCCCCCAAATGGGGAGGAAAAATACACACACACATATATATATCTATATATACACAAACACACAAACAGAAAAATATATAAATGCAATTTTAGCAACATAAGCTTTACCTTCACCTAAAAGCAAATACACAACAAAGGCTTTAGTGCATCGTGAAGGAAAGAAAAGGTATACAAAAGGGGGATGGCGGGTGGTTAACCTGGACTGCAACAGTGAATACACTCGAACATCTACATTTATGGTAAATGTACACAACTGTACTATATTCTTTGTGTTTCACTGTTGCAGTCAATACATTTGGGTAGAATCCCAAAGCTATGGATGGAAGGATGGAAAGTACAGTTGTGTACACTTACCATAAATGTAGATGTTAGAGTGTATTCACTGTTGCAGTCATTACACATTTGGATAATCTGCTGGCAGGTTGCCTTCAGTTGGCCTGAATTCCAAAGTCTTGGGTCCTGTGTTGGTTGCGGTCTCCTCTTTCATGACGTCAGGGGTATAAAACATGCAGCCGACGCCATTTTCTTTAGTTTTTCTTGCCCCAGATGTCAGGTGCCCTTAAAAAGGTAGCAAAAAAAAAAAAAAAAATATATATATATATATATATATATATATATATATATATATATATACACACACACACACATATATATATATATACATATATATATATATATATATATATATATATATATATATATACACATACATATACATGCAACAATATAAATCTTACCTTCATCTACAAGCAAATGCACCACATAGGTTGCAGAAGATAGAGAAGGAAAGATAAACTCCATAATGCCTGGGGGATGGCGGGCGAGTAACCTGGACTGCAACAGTGAATACACTCGAACATCTACATTTATGGGAAGTGTACACAACTGTACTATGTTCTTAGTGTTTCACTGTTGCAGTCATTACATTTGGGTAGAATCCCAAAGCTATGGTTGGGAGGCTGGAGCTAAACACCATTAGGTGCGGCTATAAGGCCCTGCAGAACTGCAGTGGCAAAGCCTGCCCTGGACTTAGAGTAGAGAGGCAAATGATAATGCTTTGTAAAGGTGTGAACAGAACTCCCAAGTAGCAGCCTCTAGAATGTCTTTGGTTGGTGGTACTCTGAGAAAGACTGCTGAAGTAGCTGCAGCTCTGGTGGAATGAGACCTAATGCCCTTGGGCACAGGTTTACCATGGTGTAAGTAGCAGAAACAGATGCAGTGGCTTATCCACTTTGAAGTTGTCTATTTTGAAATAGTTGCATCACATGTCACTAGTAATTGCTCAGTTTTTCTTAGAGCTTTAGTCCTGCTCAAGTAGAATCTAAGCTGTGTATGTTCAAGGAATGCAGAATTCTCTCCCCCTTGCTCTGCGGATTTGGATAAAAAGGTTGGCAGATGAATTGTTTGGTTAAGACCATACTGGAAACCACCTTAGGCATAAATGTAGGATTTGTCCTCAGAGACTCCCTGTCTGGGTAAAATATGATAAAAGGCTCTGCAGCCATGAGGGCCTGTAGCTCTGAAACGCTTCTTTCTGAAGTAATTGCTAGTAGCAGAGCTGTTTTCCATAAGAACTTTATATCAGCGGTAGCAGCTGGTTCAAATGGAGGCACGGTGAGCTTTTCCAATACATAATTGAGGTCATATGTAGGTAATGGTACTCTTCTAGGAGGCCTTAAATTTTTGGCTTCTCTAAGATACTGCTTTAGTGAAGGAGGAGAAAAGATTGCTGGCTCTGTATTGTAATGAGCTGAAATGGCAGAGGCATAGATTTTAATTGAAAAGATAGGCCTTTGTCAAGCATCTCAGTTAAGTATTGTTAATATCTGAGGAATATTTGGTTCTGCTGTGTCAGTTCCTTGGGCTCGATTCCAAGCAAAGAATCTCTTCCTTTTATCAGCATAAGATTTTCTAGTACTAGGCCTTCTGGCTTCCAAAATGATATCAATCACAGCTTTAATGAGAGGAGTTGTTTGTATAACTACATGATCAGCCATGCTGCCAGGTTCAGTGTCTGGAGTTGATTGTGCAGGATCTGATTGTTTTGCTGGGACAGTAGTTGAGGTCTTTGAGGTAAGGTCCAAGCTGGGTATTGAGACAAGTTCCTTAGGAATGGGTACCGGTATTGGTGGGGCCAGTCCGGGGCAATTGGTAACATCTTTGGTTTCTCTTGTCTAACTTTTAGGAGGACCCTGGGAAGAAGAGGTAGAGGAGGAAAGGAGTAAACGGATAGGTTTTTCCAACTGAAGGATAAGGTGTCCACTTTCCATGCTTGTCTGTGATAAGTATTGGTGCAGAATCTTTTCAATTGATAATTCTGAGGAGAGGCAAACCGATCCATGTCTGGGCTCCCCCATTTCTCTGTTATCACGCTGAAGACTTGTGGATTTAGTTTCCACTCGTGAGGGTCCATAAGGTTTCTGCTTAAATTGTCTGCCAGAGTATTTTGCTTTCTGTCAGGAATTGAGTTTGGAGATGTATTTTGTAGGTCAAAGCTGTGTCCCACAGTGCCATGGCTAATCTGCAAAGGGGGTATGAGTGTGTTCCCCCTTGCTTGTTTATATACCACATGACCGTGGTGTTGTCTATCAGTAGTTGTCCTGGATTAAGTAAGTCCTTGAAGGCTGTAAGGGCATTTTGAAGAGCTAGCATCCCTTTCTGGTTGACATGTAGATGCATTTGTTTTAGGGTCCATATGCCCTGAATACATCTTCCTGCCATGTGGGCCCCCCAGGCATAATCTGATGCATCTGTTACGGTCTGGCTGGCAGGGGGTAGAGTGAAGGCCCGTCCCATGTTTTGGTGACATGCCTTTGCCCACCACAGAAACTCCTGTTGTAGGCAGCGTATGAGAGGAATCATTGTTTCCAGACTCAATGTTGACTCCATAAACTTTTTAGGTGGCATTGAAGTTTCCTCATATTTTATTTTTATTTATTTATTTTACATTTGTTGACTGGGCTAGTCTAACTGGATATATGTCCATTTTCAGTAGAGGCCCGGGGAGAAAAGCTCCGAGCATGAACAGTGACAAAGTTAACAATATATAAAAGACATTGAAAATCATAATGCAGAGGTAGCATTGGTCAAAAGAAAAATTATAATAATAAAATTTTAAGCAATAAAAGTTATACTAAAAATTATACTAAAAAATTGTACTAAACACAATAGTAGGTATGAGCAATACCAAATAAGAGAGTAAAGCCCTTATATTTTATTCTCTTACTATGAAGAAAAGAGTAGTAACTAGATTTGGAGGCATAGGTTAGAGGAGTAGGGATAGGGGTAAGAGCAGGAAGGGGACAAATATATCAGTCTGGGTTAGCACAAGGACAAAGCCAATGAGTTTTAAGATATTCTTTAAGATGTTTTTTAAATAAAGAAGTGGAAGCAAGGGTTGATAGTTCAGAAGGAAGCTGATTCCAGTTTTTACCTGCTGTATTTGTGAAGAGAGAGTCACCAGCTTTGTTGTTGGATTTAATCAAGAAAACTAGGAGCTTATTAGCAGAGCGTAGTGTAGTCAGATTTTTGTATGGTATAATCATATCAGTGAGGATAGGTGTGTTGTTGGGGTGGTATAGGGTCTTTTGAGTGATAAGTAATTGTTGATAGAGTATATGGTTCTGCAGTTCTAGCCATTCAAGTTTTTTGAGGTTGAGGCAGTGGTGAGTTTTAAAGGGGGAGCATGTGATGAATCTAGCTATGTTATTATAACAGGTGGAAAAGTTTGGAGAGGTTGTTTTTAGACAGGTTAGTATATATAGCAGAGGCATAGAAAAGGGTAGAAATTAGGTGGGTCTGGGCAATAGTTTTCCTGGCAGAAGGGGTAAGGAAGGGTTTAATTCTATAGAGGGTGCCAAGTTTTTTAACTGATTTTATGGTGGAGTTGATGTGGTCATCATAGTTGAGACAATTATCAATTGTTACACCTAGTAGGTGGGTTGTAGTATCTGGGGTTATGTTGGTAGCATTGTTAGAGGTTATAGAGAAGAATGCATTAGGTGATTTAAGAGTTGGAGAAAATAGCAGTAGTTTTGTTTTTTGGGGGGTTAGGAGGAGGTAGTGTTGCATGAACCAGTTTTCAACATTCTGAAAAACAGTTTGGGTGAGGGACTGGAGAGAGGCTATGCTCTTAGCTGTACAGATTAAGGTGGAGTCATCTGCATATTGAATGCAGGTGGCTTGAGGTATGTTCATGTGCAGATCGTTAATAAATAAGGAAAAAAGAAGGGGACCTAAGATAGAGCCTTGGGGTACCCCAATATTTACTGGAAGTAATGTAGACAGATTGTTATCCCAAAGAACTGCTTGCTGTCTTATTTTCCAGATACGACCTAAACCATTTTAATGCTTGTGGATCAAGAGAATGGGCCTTTAGTTTATCTAGAAGTAGGTTATGGTTAACCATATCAAAGGCTTTTGACAGGTCAATAAAAAGCGCAGAGGAAAGAGAGTTATTGTTACGATGCTTATTTATAGAGTCGGTGAAGGATAGTAGGGCAGTTGTTGTGCTATGGAATGGTCTGAAGCCATGTTGGCAGTTAGCTAGTAGGTTATATTGTAGTAGGTGGTTAAGTAATTGTTTGTGAATACATTTTTCCATTATCTTAGCTAATGGGGAGAGTAAGGCAATAGGTCGATAGTTAGAAAGCTCAATAGAAGAACCACCTTTACGTAAAAGGATGATGTGGGATACTTTCCATATGGTAGGGATTTTGCCTTCTGAGATAGTTCTGTTAATAAGGAGAGAGATGGGACAGCCTATGGCTTTTGCGGCAATTTGTAGGTATTCAGATGGGAGACGGTCAGCAGAAGGAGTGCAAGGTTTCAGTTTTTGAAGTAGCTTACAGATGAAAGATGTAGGTACAGGTTGTATTTGAAAGGTAGGAGATGAAGTCTTGGAGGTGTTTAGTGGGGAAGCAGTAAAAGGTGGTAAAGAGTTGGCTAGTGTTTGAATGGCTTCTGTAAAGTAGTTATTAAAGGCTTTGGGGATCTGGTTGGAGTTATTGTGATTAAAACCTGCTGGGGCTGGACTAGTAGAGTGACCTGGCTGAAGAAGTTTGTTTACCCCTGACCAAAATTTTTGTGGAGTATGTTGGCTAGTATGTTGGAGATGAAGGTAGAAGTTTTTTTTGTCTCTAAGAATATCGTTCTTGGTGGCATTTCTTAACTGTTTAAAGTGGAGGTGATCTGATGGACATTTGGTGGCTCTCCATTTAGCCCAGATTTTATTTCTGAGGAGCATCTTTTACCTAGTTTGTTTTGTGAGCCATGGGGCAGATTTGGTTCTTATTCTAATAGAGCGATAAGGTGCATGGAAATCTAGGATTTGAAGAAAGGTATTGTTAAAGTAGGTTACAGCCTCATCAAGTTCAAGATGGGTCAGTGGTGACCAGTCACAAGCTTGCAGTTCAGTTAGGAAGCTATCTGGATTAAAGAGTTTTTTTGAGCGGGAGGTTTTAAGATTAAGGTTATTTTGGATGTGGACTTTTTGTCTAGTAATGTAGGTAAGCATATGGTCGCTGATATTATCGGGTAAGGTTCCTGGAGTATAGATTTCTGGGTTGTTAATTATTATTTTATTTATTTTACATTTGTTATCCGGGATGGTCCGATTGGACACATGTCCTTTTTCAGCGGAGGCCCAGGGAGAAAAGCTCCAACAAATAAGGATCCAGTCAAGAGTAGTTTCCTTACTACTAGGTTTGTGGATTCTAGTAGGAGTGGTTATTAATTGTGAGAATCCAAAGAGATTTACGTGATTAGTAGGTTTAGGGGAACTACAGGTGGACCAATCAATGTTAAAGTCACCCAGTACAATGGTCTCCTGTGGTAATTGGGTAGAGAGGTAACTAAGTAAGTTTTCAAGAGTATTGGTATTGTTACCAGGGGGAAGATAGATACAAATTAGATAGATTGATTTGGAGTTTGATAGTCAGGATTTCAGATTTGGTATCTAATGATGGTAGTACATTAAAAGGAGAAATTTGGAGAGTAGATTTATAGAGAATGGCTATACCTCCACCTTTTTTGGTTTTACGGTCACATCTGAGGATGTTATAGCCAGGAGGGCTAATTTCCTGGTCTAGAGTAGTTGGTTTTAGCCAAGTTTCTGTAAGACATAGAATATCAAATGAGTGCACCTCAAGTAGTGCATGCAGGTGGGAAATTTTATTGTTGATGCTTCTAATGTTAAGGTGAGCTATCAGGAGAGAGTTAGGTGGTTTAGTTAATGTAGAATTCACAGGCAATGTTACATTATTAAGGTTATAGGTATAGTCAGTATTGGGGCCAGGGTTTGGATGAATGTCACCATCTAGGAGGGGGTGTTGCTGGTTTCTCTTGTCTAACTTTTAGGAGGACCCTGGGAAGAGGAGGTAGAGGAGGAAAGGAGTAAACTGATAGGTTTTTCCAACTGAAGGATCAGGTGTCCTCATATGCAGTCTTGCATATGGAATCATTAGGATGCAGGATGCCATGAAGTCCAAAGCCTGCAGAATTTGTCTTGCAGATAACTGGGTTTTTGTCGCCATCAGTTTAAAGTAAGTTGTCAATTGCCTTTGCTTGTCTGGTGTGAGGTAAGCCATCTGGGCAATTGCATTCAAGCTTGCACCCAGGAATGTTATCTTTTGAGAGGGTACCAGTTGTGATTTCTTTTCGTTTATTGTGCACCCTAGGCATGTTAGAAGCCTTTTCACAAACACCAGGTGTTGAAGAATGTCCTTGCTCACTGCTTGAATGAGACAGGTGTCCAAGTAAGTGTATATTTGAATGCGTTTTTGTCTGCAAAATGCAATTACTGGTGCCAAGTACTTTGTGAAGACCCTGGGCGCAGTAGATAAGCCAAAGGGCAGTGCAGGGAATTGGTAATGGATTAATCCAGCCATGAATCTGAGGTATCTTCTGCATGATTGTCTTATTGGGATTTGCAGGTATGACTCTTTTAGGTCTAATGTCACCAGCCAAGCATTCTTGCCCCAGCATGGGCAGAAGCTGCTGTAAGTCAGCATTTTTAATTTTGGAATGTCCAGGTATGTGTTCAAAATTGATAAATCCAGTATTGGCCGCCAGGCCTTGTCCTTGCTGGGTACCAAGAACAGTCTTGAGTAAAAACCTTGCCCTTTTTCCTGTTCTGGTACTGGCTGAATGGCCCTCTTATCCATGAGGGACGTAACCTGTTTCTGTGCCTCTGCCCATTGATTTTTGGGCAGATCTGGCCAACCGTTTGCCATTGGCAGAGTGTGGAAATGGAATCTGTATCCTTGTGATACTAAGTTTAGTACCCACTTGTCCTGGGGTTAACTGCCAATTTTGTGCAAAAAGTGCAAATTTTCCCCCTAAGGGTGCTGCCAAAAGATATGTGCTTTGTATAAGCAGAGGGAAGTCACTGAGACTGTTTTCTGTAGGTTTGCGCTTTATCTCCTCCAGATTTGGAGGTAGAAGTGCCCCATTGCTTTGACCTGTATGAATCTTGCGCCTGGTATCTGGAACCCTTAGGGCGTCTGGATTTGCCCCTTTGAGCTCTGACACAGGAAAGGATCAATTCTTTGTAGGCCAGTGTCTACTGAATCTTGGTGGCTGCACTTGTTAAGTCTAACAGTTTGCATAGGCAGCTTTTTCTTCCATTTTCTTTAAAACCTCTTCTGCCTTAATACCAAACAGAGTATCATGCTGTAAAGGTGCATCTAGCAATTTAGCTTTAACATGATCAGGCAAATTTTGTTCCTTTAGCCAGGCATGCCTCCTAATCACAGAGATCCAGTAACTGCGGACCTGCAGGAGGCCTCTAAAGAGTCAAAACCACATTGCAAAGTGTGCTTTCCAACCTGTTCAGCTGCATGCAATAATTCCTCAATTCTTTATTTTCTGCACATTCTGAAATCAACATCATTTTCTGTTTCAGCAGTCCCATAACATGCTGATACTTATATGAAATTGACAGTTTAAGGCTCTGATTGCCAAGGTTGCAGATGTATAAACCTTTTTTCCCCATCTGTCCAGTGGCCTTGAATATCTGTCAGAGGGGTTAGGATTTTTTGCTGTTGAGGCCTTAACTCCCTTTGGACCCTGTAAAATAGTTTCAGGATCAGCAGCAGGGTTTCTAAATAAAAATGTATGCGAGTCAGGGACCCTGTAATATCTGTCAGGCTTACTGGGAGCCGGAGGTAAGGAGTCAGGGGTCAAGCTTGACTCCGAAAACACATCATCCACAACGTCTAAAACAGGGGGAATGGCTAAAGGCCTGTGCTGAGGGAGAAGGAAATCCCTGAGCCTCTTAATTCTGAGAAATCTTTACTCTCCCAGTGAAAATGCTCCCTCAAAGTATGCAAGGTTTCTCCAAATGAACAATCCTCAAGAGAAGAAGCAGATGGTATAGACTCCTCTGCATCAGAATCCTCATAGGGAGGATTAGACAATTCCTGATCAGAAGAAATAGAAACCTGATCTGAAGATTCATAATCAGTGTCTTGCCTAGGCCTCTTATCTGGAGGGGGATGAGAACCCCTGATCAAGGTAATAAGGTCTTCAGCCATTTTCATCTGTTTTTTAGGCATAGAGGCATGGGCACGTGGCTCATACGTCTTTTTTTAGTTTTAGAAGTTGTTTTTATCTTTGGTTTTGCAGCTGTCGTCCGTTTGATATAAAAATGTTGAGGTCTGAACACACCCTCAGAAGCCGGTGCCTGCTCAGCGGCTCCAGACCCATCCGAAGGAGATACATCCGTCGGTCCAATACCTTGAGTATCTTGCGGCATGCCGGACTCCACATGGGTGTCAGTAGAGGCCTGTGACTCAAAGGTAGCGGGTATCAGGGGCTGCAAAAGCGCCTCACTGAGTACCGGTGAACCAGCGACTGGCTTAGGAGAAGCTTAGTCGGTTTTGGACCTCTACTGCCTTTCTCTGTCCTTTTCTTTACGTTTATGTACTCCAGTAGTCGGATTGCTATCAGACATTTCTGGGTAGTTAAATCTGTTTCCAAAATACTTTGGAGCAAAGATATATAGACGCTTAATAGTGTGTTGGTTAAATTTAGCACAAAACCGACAGCCAGGCACTTTGTGATCAGGGCCCAGGCAAGGAATACAGTATAAATGGAAATCCTTATGAGGTATTTGCTTCCCACAAGTAATACAATTATTACATTTTTCTGACATCGGTATGGAGCAAGAAAAAAGTTTCCCCAATGGGCTACTTAGCTTTAGTGAAGACTTCGGTTCTGAAACTCAAACTCGAATATTTTAGTAGTAGGCCGACCGGCACTTCCGAAATGCTTCTGCTTCGGGCACCGCACGGCAAGAAAGACTAAAAAAATGGCAGCGGCTGCATGTTTTATACCCCTGACGACCTGACGTCATGGAAGAGGAGACAGCAACCGACACAGGACCCAAGTCTTTGTAATTCAGGCCCGCTGAGGGCAAACTGTTCGCAGATTACCCAAATGTAATGACTGCAACAGTGAAACACGAAGAACATCTAAACAGCATTAGGAGCAGCTATAAGGCCATACAGAATTGCAGTGGCAAATCCTGCCCTGGATTTGGAGAAGAGAGGCAAATAATAATGCTGTGTGAAGGTATGAACAGAGCCTCCAAGAAGCAGCTTCTAGAATTGTCTTTGGTTGGAACCCCTCTGAGAAAAGCTGCTGAAGTAGAGGCAGCCCTGGTGGAATGTGATCTGATCCCCTTGGGCACAGGTTTACCATGGTGCAAGTGGCAGAAACTAATGCAGTGGCTTATCCACTTAGAAATAGTCTGCTTTGATATAGCCTTCCCCTCTGACCCTGCAGCAAATGCTACCAGTAGTTGCTCAGACTTTTGTAGAGATTTGGTCCTGTAAGTAGAATCATAGTTGTCTGTGAGCGTCCAATGAATGGAGAATCCACTCCCGCTTGTCTTGTGGATTTGGATAAAATGTTGGCAGGTGAATGGGTCTGGTTAAGAGCCACACTGGATACCACTTTAGGCATAAAAGAAGGATTGGTCCCGATGGACACCCTGTCTGGGTAAAATGTAATAAAAGGCTCCACTGCCATGAGAGCCTGTAGTTCTGAAACCCTTCTTGCTGAAGTGACTGCCAAGAGAAAAGCTGTTTTCCAAGTTAGTTTTATATCTGCAGTAGCTGCTGGTTCAAAAGGAGGCGGGGTTAGTTTTTCCAGCACAAAATTGAGGTCCCATGCAGGAGTTGGTGATCTTCTGGGAGGCCTTAAATTTTTGGCTCCTCTAAGAAACTGTTTAAGCAGAGTATGAGAAAAGAGAGGAGGCTCTGTGTTTTAATGAGCCGAGATGGCAGAGGAATGGATTTTTATTGAAGAAAAAGATAGGCCTTTGTCAATCATCTCAGTCAAATATTGTAAAATTTGAGGAATATTGGACTTTGCTGTGTCTGTTCCTTGTGCTTGGTTCCAAGCACAGAATCTCTTCCATTTATCAGCATAAGATTTTCTAGTACCAGGCCTTCTGGCTTCCAAAATGACATCCATCACAGATTTACTGAGAGGTGTTGTTTGAATAATTAATTGATCAGCCATGCTGCAAGATGCAGAGTTTGGAGCTGAGTGTGCAGAATTTGATTGTTCTGCTGAGACAGTAGATGAGGTATTTGAGGCAAGTACCATGGAGGAAGTTGAGACATATTCCTTAGAAGTGGGGACCAGTGCTGGCGAGGCCAGTCCGGATCAAACTAGGATCATTTTTGGTTTTTCCTGTCTGACTTTTAGTAATACCTTGGAGAGTACAGGCAGAGGGGGAAAGGCATGGAGAGATCGGTTTTTCCAGCTGAAGGATAGGCCATCCACTTTCCATGCTTTTTTGTGATGAGTTCTTGTGCAGAATTTGTCCAACTGATAATTTTGGGAAAAGGCAAACAGATCTATGCCTGGGCTCCCCCATTTTTGTGTTAACATGCTGAAGATTTGTGGCTCCAGTTCCACTTGTGCGGGTCCATAAGATTTCTGCTTAGGTCTGCCAGAATATTTTGTTTTCCTGGCAGGAACCGAGCTTGAAAATGTATTTGGTAAGTCAAGGCTGTGTTCCACAAGGCCATGGCTAGTCTGCAAACGGGGTAGGAATGTGTACCCCCCCCCCTGCTTGTTTATGTACCATATCAGTAGTTGTCCTGGATGAAGTCCTTGAAGGCTGCCAGGGCATTCTGAACAGCTAGCATCTCTTTCTGGTTGATATGCAGATGCATTTGGTTTGGGCCCCATTTGCCCTGAATGCATCTCACCACCAGGTGGCCCCCCAAGCATAGTCTGATGCGTCTGTAGTTAGGGTTTGGGTGGCAAGGGGTAGAGTGAATGACAGTCCCTTGTTTTTGGTGACATGTCTCTGCCCACCAAAGAAACTCCTGTTGTAGGGAGGGAATGAGAGGAATCATTGTTTCCAGACTGTGAAAATGTTGAATCCATAAACTTTTTAGGTACCATTGTGGTTTCCTCATATGCAGTCTCGCATATGGAATTAGTAGAATGCAGGATGCCATGAATCCACAAAGCATGCAGAATTTGTCTTGCAGATAACGGAGTTTTTCTTGCCATTTGTTTGAAGTATGTTGTCAGTTGCCTTTGTTTGTCTGGAGTAAGGTAAGCCATCTGGGCAGAAGTATTCAAGCGTGCACCCAGGAATGTAATTTGAGGGGGTACCAGTTGCGATTTATTTTCGTTTATGGTGTACCCTAGGCATGCTAGAAGCCTTTTTACAAACGCCAGATGTTGAAGAAGGTCCTTGTCCTCTGCTTGAATGAGACAGTCGTCCAGAACAAGGATAAATTTGAATGCTTGTCTGCAGAATGCAATTACTGGTGCTAGGTACTTAGTAAAGACCCTGGGTGCAGTAGATAAGCCAAAGGGCAGTGCAGAGAAGTGTAATGCAAAATACCTGCTTTGAAGCGGAGGTATCTTCTGCATGATTCCCTTATTGGGATATGCAGGTATGCTTCTTAAGTCTAGAGTTACTAACCAAGCATTCCTGCCTAGCATAGGCAGTAGCTGTTGTAAAGTCAGCATTTTGAAACATGTTCAAAATCGAAGTCCAGTATTGAACGACATGAATTGTTTTTTCTGGGTACCAGGAAACGTCTTGAATAAAAACCTTGTCCTTTTTCCTTTTCTGGTACAGGTTGAATAGTCCCCATATCCATGAGGGACATGACTTGTTTCTGGGCCTCTGCAACTGGTTTTGTGGCAGATCTGGCCATCCGTTTGGAATTGGAAAAGAATGGAAATTAAATCTGTACTCCTGGGATACTATGTTTAATACCCACTTGTCCTGGGTAATTAACTGCCAATTTTGAGCATAAAGTGCTCGTTTTCCCCCCAAAGGGGCTACCAAAAGGTAAGTGCATGGTGATGGCAGAGGAAAGTCATTGAGACTGCTTACTGTAGAGTTGTGCTTTGTATCCTCCAGTTTTGGAGGTGGAGGCACCCCATTGCTTTGACCTGTAAGAAGACTGATTGGCATCTGGAGCCTTTTGAGCTCCTGGATTTACCTTGAGTGGCTTTGTTGGACACAGGAAAGGACCAATTTTTAGTAGGCCAGTGTCTACTGAACCTGGGTGGCTGCACTTGCAAGAAATCTTTTACAGTTTGCATAGATTTAGCTTAGTCTTTCATTTTCTTTAAAACCTCTTCTGCCTTATTACCAAACAGAGCATCATGCTGCAAAGGGGCATCCAACAATTTAGCTTTAACATGATCAGGCAGATTTTGCTCCTTGAGCCAGACATGCCTTCTAATCACAAATCCAGTAATGGCGGCCCTACAAGAGGCCTCCAAGGAATCAAAACCAGACTGCAAAGTATGCTTCTCAACCTGTTCTGCTGAATGCAATAAGTCCTGTAACTATTTTCCACACAATCAGAAATCATCATCATTTTCTGTTTCAGAAAACCCATAACATGCTGTTGATATTTAAGCATATGAAACTGGCAGTTTAAGGCTCTGATTGCCAAGGTTGCAGACGTATAAACCTTCTTACCCCATCTATCCAGTGCCCTAGAATCTCTGTTAGAGAGGGTAGGATTTTTGGCTGTAGAGGCCTTTACACCCATGGGACCCTGAGAAATAGACTCAGGATCAGCAGCAAGATTTTTGAATAGAAATTTGTGGGAGTCAGGAAAGTACAGTTGTGTACACTTACCATAAATGTAGATGTTCGAGTGTATTCACTGTTGCAGTCATTACATTTCGGTAATCCTGCTGGCAGGTTGCCCTCAGTTGGCCTGAATTCCAAAGTCTTGGGTCCTGCATCGGCAGTCGTCCTTCCCTGACGTCAGGTCATCAGGGATATAAAGGAAGCAGCAGACGCCATTTTCTTTAGTTTTTCTTGCCCCAGATGTCAGGTGCCCCCTAAAAGGGTAGCCAAAATTTATATGTATATATAAAATTACATTTAGCAATATAAACTTTACCTTCATCCACAAGTAAATACACCACATAGGTTGAATAAATCAGAGAAAGAAAGATAGGTTCCATCAGAAGAAAAGGGGGGAAGGCGGGTGGGTAACCTGGACTGCAACAGTGAATACACTTGAACATCTACATTTATGGTAAGGGAACACAACTGTACTATGTTCGTGTTTCACTGTTGCAGTCATTATATTTGGGTAGCTTCCCAAAGCTATGGTTGGGTGGATGGAGCTAAAAAGCATTAGGAGCGGCTAAGAGACCCTGCAGAACTGCAGTGGCAAAGCCTGCCCTGGATTTAGAGTAGAGTGGCAGATGATAGTGCTTTGTTAAGGTGTACACTGAACTCCAAGTAGCTGCCTCTAAAAATGTCCTTAGTTGGTACTCCCCTGAGAAAGGCTGCTGAAGCGGCTGCAGCTCTGGTGGAATGTGGCCTAATGTTCTTAGGCACTGGCTTGCCATGGTTTAAGTAGCACAAACTAATGCAGTGGCCTATCCACTTTGAAATAGTCCGCTTTGAGATGGCCTTTCCTTGTGATCCTGCAACATATCCCACTAGTAATTGCTCTTTCTGAAAATGTTGGTTCTGTCCAAGTAGAATCTAAGCGGACTGTGTACGGCCAAAGAATGCAGAATTCTTTCCCCCTTGTTCTGTGGATTTTGATAAAAAGTTGGCAGATGAATGGTTTGGTTAAGAGCCACACTGGACACCACTTTAGGCATAAATGTTGGGTTTGTCCTCAGGGAGACCCTGTCCGGATAAAAAAATGATAAACGGTTCCACAGCCATGAGTGCCTGTAGGACTGAAACTCGTCTTGCAGAAGTTACTGCTAGGAGCAGTAGCAGCTGGCTCAAAGGGAGGCAGGGTGAGTTTTTCCAAGACATAGTTGAGGTCCCATGCAGGCATTGGTGATCTCCTTGGAGGCCTTAAATGTTTGGCTCCTCTGAGGTACTGTTTTAATAAGGGATGAGAAAAGATTGGTGGCTCTGCACTGCAATGAGCCGAAATGGCAGAGGCATGAATTTTAATAGATGAGAAAGATAAGCCTTTGTCCAGCATCTCAGTTAAGTATTGTAAAATCTGAGGAATATTTGGCACAGCTGTATCGATTCCTTGTGCCTGTTTCCAAGCACAGAATCTCTTCCATTTTCCAGCATAAGACTTTCTAGTACTAGGCCTTCTGGCTTCCAAAATGACATCCATCACAGCTTTGCTAAGAGGTGAGTTTTGTATGATTACATTATCCGCCATGCTGCCAGGTTTAAAGTCCTGAGTTGGCTGTGCAGGATCTGATTGTTTTGCTGGGACAGTAGATGCGGTACTTGAGGTAAGGTCCAAGCTGGGCATTGAGACAAGCTCCTTAATATTGGGTACCAGTGCTGGCGGGGCCAGTCTGGTGCAATCAGTATTATCTTTGGCTTCTCCTGTCTGACCATTAGGAGTACCTTGGGGAGGAGAGGCAGAGAGGGAAAGGCATATACTGATAGGTTTTTCCAGGTGAAGGATCGGGCGTCCACTTTCCATGCTGGTCTGTGATAAATCCTTGTGCAGAATCTCTTTAGTTGGCAGTTGTGAGGGGATGCAAATAGATTTATGTCCGGGCATCCCCATTTGCTTGATATCATGCTGAAGACTTGTGGATACAGCTGCCACTCGTGGTGATCCATGAGGTTTCTGCTTAGTTCGTCTGCCAGAGTATTTTTCCTTCCTGGCAGGAATTGTGCCTGCAGATGTACTTGGTAAGTCAATTGTGTGTCCCACAAAGTCATGGCTAGTCTGCAAAAGGGGTAAGAATGTGTGCCCCCCCTGCTTGTTTATATACCACATGACCATGGTGTTGTCTCTGTCTTTATCAGTAGTTGTCCTGGATGAAGTAGGTCCTTGAAGGCTGTCAGGGCATTCTGAACAGCTAGCATCTCTTTTTGATTGATATGTAGATGCATTTGGTTTGAGGGCCATGTTCCCTGAATGCATCTTCCTGCCATGTGCCCCCCCCCCCCGGCATAATCCGATGCATACGTTGTTAGTGTCTGCCTGGCTGGGGGCAATGTGAATGGCTGTCCCTTGTTTTGGTGACGAGCCTTTGCCCACCATCGAAACTCCTGCTGTACGCAGAAAATTAGAGTAATTAGAGTTTCCAGGCTGTGGCAATGTTGAGTCCAAACACTTTTTAGGTACCATTGAAGTTACCTCATATGCAGTCTTGCATATGGAATGAGTAGGATGCAGGATGCCATGAAGCCCAAAGCCTGCAGAATTTTTCTTGCAGATAACTGGGCCTTTGTAGCCAACATTTTGAAATAGGTAGTCAGTTGCCTTTGTTTGTCTGGCATGAGATAAGCCATCTGGGCAGTTGTAGTTAAGCTTGCACCCAGGAATATTATCTCTTGAGGGTACTAGTCTTGATTTCTTTTCATTGACTGTGTACCCTAGGCATGTTGGAAGTTTTTTCACAACGCCAGATGCTGTAGAAGGATGTCTTTGTTCTCTGCTTGAATGAGACAGTCGTCCAAGTAAGGATATATTTGTATTCCTCAGTCTGCAGAAAGCAATTACTGGTGCCAGGCACTTTGTAAAGAGCCTGGGCGCAGTAGATAAGCCAAAGGTCAGTGCAGAGAACTGGTAATGCATTGAGCCAGCCTTGAATCTGAGGTATCTTCTGCATATTTGTCTGATTGGGACATGCAGGTATGCCTCTTTTAGGTCTAAAGTTACAAGCCAAGCATTCTTGCCCAGCATGGGCAGAAGCTGCTGCAAAGTCAACATTTTGAATTTTGATATATCCAGGAATGTGTTCAGAATCGATAGGTCCAGTATTGGCCTACAGGCCTTGTCCTTTCTGGGTACCAAGAACAGTCAAGTAAAATCCTTGTCCCCACTCTTGCTCTGGCACTTGTTGAATGGCCCTCATGTCCATGAGAGATGAGACTTGTTTTTGTGCCTCTGCCCATTGATTTTTTTGGCAGATCTGGCCAGCCGTTTGCCTTTGGCAGGGTATAGAAATGGAACTTGTAGCCTTGCGACACGATATTTAGAATCCACTTGTCCTGGGTTATAATGCGCCAATTTTGAGAAAAAAGTGCTACTTTTCCCCCTAAGGGTGCAGCCATGAAATAAGTGCTTGGTGCAGGCTGGGGGAAGTCAGTGGGACCGTTTCCTCTAAGACTGTGATTTGTCTTCACTTTTGGAGGTAGAAGCACCCCCCCATTGCTTTGACCTATAGGAACCTTGCGCCTGGAATCTGCCTCTAGGGCGCGTGGGTCTGCCCCTTTGAGGTCTTGACACAGGAAAGGACCAATTTGTTGTTGGCCAGTGTCTACTAAACCTAGGTGGCTGTACATATAAGAAATCTTTGACAGTTTGCATCAATTTAGCCTTGTCCTCCATTTTCTTTAACACCTCTTCTGCCTTCACACCAAAGTATCATGCTGTAAAGGTGCATCTAATAATTTAACTTTAACATGATCAGGCAGATTTTGTTCCTTTAACCAAGCATGCCTTCTAATTACACAACCTGTAACTGTGGCCCTGCAGGAGGCCTCTAAAGAATCAAAACCACATTGCAAAGTATGCTTTCCAACTTGTTCAGCTGCATACAATATATATCCTGCATTTCCTTGTTTTCTGCACATTCAGAGTTTAACATTTTCTGTTTAAGCAATGCCATGACATGTTGCTGATATTTGAGCATATGAAAAGTACAGTTTTGCACCTACCATAAATGTAGATGTCCGAGAGGTATGCATCTGCAGTCCTAACAAATGGGTTACCCTGGCCTCAGGCAGCCCTTCGGTCGGCCGGATTCGAAAGTCTGGGTCTGGCCTCGGCTGATGTCGCACTTCACCCGACGTCACAGCTGCAGTTCAGCGGGTATAAAGGCATCAGCCGACGCCATTTTCCTCAGTGTTTCTTGCTCCAGATGCCAGGTGCCCTCTAGGAAGGCTAAATTTGGATAAATGCAAATGTTTCCAAACAATAGAGAGCAAATAGAAATAAACATGTATATACATATATACAAACAAATACACCATAATAGATTCCCCCAGCTAGCTACAAGATGGGCAAATACCCTAGGAGTACCACAGAGGGGAAGGAGGGTGGGTAATCCTGACTGCAGATGCATACCTCGGACATCTACATTTATGGTAGGTACAAAACTGTACTATGTCCTTCAAGGATGCATCTGCAGTCCTAACAAATGGGTAGAATACCATAGCCAAACTGGGGGTGGAGGCACTAAGGAGGCACTAAGAGTTTATGGTGTAGTTAAGATCCCTTGCAAAACACCAGTGGCAAAACCTGCTCAGGATCTGGAGTATAAAGGTAGATTATAATGCTTGGCAAATGTATGCACGGAGCTCCAAGTAGCAGCCTCTAAAATGTCTTTGGTAGCCACTCCTCATAAGAAAGCTGCAGTAGTGGCTGTAGCCCTTGTGGAATGAGGTCTGACGTTTTCTGGAGTTGCCTTTCCATGAAAAGACTAACAAAATCTAATGCAATTTCCTATCCATTTTGAGATCGATTGTTTTGAAATTGCTTTTCCTTCCATTCCTGTTGCATATGCTACCAGAAGCTGGTCAGTTTTTCTATTGTTCTTGGTTCTGTCCAGGTAGTAGCGCAATTGTCTGTGTACATCCAAGGTATGCAGCAATCTTTCCCCCCTGTTCTGTGGGTTGGGGAAGAATGTTGGTAGGTGTATTGCTTGGTTCAATGATACCCTGGAGAACACCTTTGGCATAAAGGTAGGGTTAGTTCTCATGGACACTCTATCCTGATGGAAGATAAGGAAGGGCTGTACTGCCATTAATGCCTGTAATTCAGAAACCCTTCTAGCTGAAGTGATTGCAAGCAGGAATGCAGTCTTCCAAGATAAGTACTGTAATTCTGCTGTTGCTGCTGGTTCAAAAGGGGGGAAGAGTCAACTTTTCTAACACAAAGTTCAAGTCCCATGTAGGCAACGGTGGTTTCCTTGGTGGCTTTACATTTTTAATTCCTCCGAGAAACTGCCTGAGTAGAGGTTGAGAAAAAACTGGAGGATCCATGTTGTATTCTGCTGAAATTGCTGATGCATGAATCTTAATGGAGGAGTAAGACAGACCATTGTGGAAAAGCTCTGCTAAGTATTCCAGGATGTTAGCTATGTTTGCCAATGATGCATCTACTCCTTTTGTTGCACTCCAAATGAGATATCTTTTCCATTTTGCTGAATAAGTTTTCCTTGTTGAGGATCTGCGAGCCTCCAAGATGATGTCTTTAACCCTTTGAGATAAAGCTGGGTTATTTTTCCTTATGTAATGTTCCAAGCAGCTAGCTAGTGTTTTCAAGTTTGGATGTAGGATTTTGAAGTTGTTCTGTGTTAGCAGTAGAGGTAGTAGGGGTAGAGGCCATGCGTGTTCCCGGGACATACTCCTCAGTAGCGGGTACCAATGTTGCCTCGGCCAATCTGGAGCTATCAAGATGATCCTCGGGTGATCATCTTTGATCTTCAGTAGCACTTTGTGCATCAAAGGAAGAGGTGGGAATGCATATGCTGTCAGGTTTTCCCAACTGAAGGATAGGGAGTCCACCTTCCAAGCAAGTGGGTGGTATGTCCTTGTGCAGAATTTTTTCAATTGGTGGTTGCGTGGGGATGCGAACAGGTCGATTTCTGGCAGTCCCCATTTCCTTGTGATGGTTTTGAAGATGTCTGGATGCAGCATCCATTCGTGGGCATCCGTGGTGGTTCTGCTTAAGATGTCTGCTAGTATATTTTCTTTTCCTGGCACGAATATGGCTTGGAGCTGAACGTTGAGGCTCAGGGCCACATTCCAGAGGTCCATTGCCATCCGGCATAGAGGATATGAATGTGTGCATCCCTGTTTGTTGATATACCACATAACTGTGGTGTTGTCCGTCCTTATCAGCAAATGACCCTGTTGAAGAAATGGTCTGAATTGCCTGTTTTACTGCCAGCATCTCTTTTTGATTTATGTGTAGGTTCATCTGGTCTTGAGTCCATAAGCCTTGTATGCACTTGTCCACCATGTGTGCCCCCCAACCGAAGTCTGAGGCGTCCGTGGTGATAGTCTGGCTTGGGTGAGGCCTGTGGAAGGGCAGTCCTTTGTTCAATTGACAGGCCTGGGCCCACCACTGGAATCCTTGCTTCAGGCATGGAATTATTGGAATTTGGGTTTCTAGGCTGTGCTTGTGCTGAGACCATAAATTCCTCAGGCACCATTGCAACTTCCTCATATGTAGTCTGGCATGTGGAATTAATATTATGCAGGATGCCATGTAACCCAGGGCTTGCAGGATTTTCCTTGCTGTAAGCTGGTTCTGCGTTGTTAATGCCATGAAATAGAGTGGTAGCTGCATCTGTTTTTCTGCTGTGAGGAATGCCATCTGGTTTGATGTGTCCAGTTCTGCACACAGGAAGGTTATCCTTTGGGATGGTATCAGCCTTGACTTTTTTCTGTTGACTGTGTATCCCAGGGCTTGCAGCAGGTGAATAACCTTTTTTCAAATCTTTTGTTAATTTGTCTTTGCTGTCCGCTTGTAACAGGCAGTCGTCCAGGTAAGGATAAATTTGAATCCCCTGAAGCCTGCAATGAGCAATTACTGATGCCAGGCATTTCGTGAATACTCTGGGCGCAGTAGATAAGCCAAAAGGCAATGCTGAGAATTGATAATGCTCTGATCCTGCAAGAAATCTGAGGTATCTTCTGCAATTTGGTCGTATGGGGACATGCAGGTATGCCTCCTTGAGATCCAGAGTCACCAGCCAAGACTCCTTGCCCAGCATGGGAAGAAGTTGCTGTAGGGTCAGCATTTTGAATTTTGGAACAATGAGATATGTGTTTAGAGCGGACAGGTCGAGAATAGGTCTCCATTGGTTTTCCTTTCTTGGTACTAGGAAAAGCCTTGAATAAAATCCTTGTCCTTGTTCCACAGCCGGTACCTTTTCTATAGCTCTCATCCTTAGTAAGTAGTCTATTTGCTGTAGAGCATTTGTCCTTTGATTTGGAGGTAGGTTTGGCATTCCTCTCTTCCCTGGAAGAGTATGGAAGTGAAACCTGTAGCCTTTGTCTATTGTCTGTAAAATCCATTTGTCTCCTGTAATGTAATGCCAATTTACTGAAAATAAGGCTAATTTTCCGCCTAAGGGTGCTGCCAGTTGTTCCCTGGTAGGCGGTTTCAGAGCCAAGTCACTGTGATTGTCCTGTACAAGTGGTAGTGGCTGGATCTGTGTCAGTAGTTCTCTGGCTGTTCGGCTGCCACTGACGTCCCCTGTAGGCACCTCTGGATTGACCTCTGCCTCTAGGGCATCTATTTCTGCTTCTCTGTGCTCTGGTGGTGTCTGGAAAGGACCAATTCTTGGAAGGCCAGTTCCTACTAAACCTCGGAGGCTGGACCTGTAAGAAATCCTTGACTGTCTGAAAAGATTTAGCTTTTTCTTCCACCTTCTTCAACACTTGCTGTGCAGGGGAACCAAACAAACTGTGCTTTTCCATGGGAGCATCTAGAAGCTTTGACTTTACATGGTCTGGTAAGGATTGCTCTTTTAACCATGCATGCCTTCTGATCACTGTACCAGTCATAGCTGATCTAAAGGAGGCCTCCAGTGCATCATAGCCGCATTTTAAGGAATGATTACTGACCTGCTGAGTGTTATGCACCAAATCCTGAAGGGACGTATGGTCTAAAGGTTCAGGCGAGGACAGTTTTTTTAGTGAGCTGATCTAACAGAAATTCCTGATACTGAATCATGTGGAATTGACAGTTTAAGGCCCTAGCCGAAAGAGTAGCAGAAGTATAAACTTTTTTACCCCATCTCTCCAATGCCCTAAATTCTCTTTCAGAGGGGAGGGGGTTTTTGGCAGAGGCAGCTGCTTCAGCTTTGGGGCCCTGTGAAATAGTTTCAGGATCTGCAATAGGAGCCTTATACAAATGATAATGTGTGTCCGGAACCCTGTAGTATCTGTCGGGCTTAGCAGGGGTCGGAGGCAGTGAGTCAGGGGCAGTACAAGCATCATTAAATGCATCATCCACAACTGTAAGTACTGGAGGAATAGCTAAAGGCCTATGCTGTGGTAAATGCAAAAAGGTCCTAAGCCTTTTCCTAGAGTCTGAAAAATCCTGGCCCTGCCATTGAAATTGTTCCCTCATAGCATGCAAGATTTCCCCAAAAGAAAATTCCTCAGGAGGAGAGGCAGAAGGTATGGAATCCTCTGCATCAGAGTCCTCATATGGAGAATAAGGGCCCTCTGGAGGATTTGTATTTTCTGAATCATCAGAGGAATAATCTGAAGAAACTGGCTCAGGGGGCTCTGCTCTAAGCCTCTTCTCTGGAGGAGGGTGAGAGGCCCTGTCAGGGTGAGAGTGGGTTCCCCTGATCAAAGAAATGAGATCCTCTGCTAGACTAAGCATTTGAGTACTAGAACTAGGCCTGTGAGAGGGGGCTTTAGCAGGCACGGCCTTTGAAGATTTAGCTGCTTTAGCCCTGGCAAAAGCCTTAATTGACATGGATGTAGGGGGCCTAGCAGCTCCACGTGCAGGAGTAGATACATCTAAGGGGATAGTATCTGATAATTCCTGACAAACTGTAAGAGCAGGTGGATTTTCAGTAGCAGATTCAGCCATGCTGGAAGAGGCCTCGGTAGAAGGAGGCATGCTTTCGGCCGAAGGAAGAACCGCGGACTCTGCTTTGGCCGAAACAGAGACACTCGCGGTAGGCTTAGCCGCGGTTTCGGCCGAAACCGCGGCCCGCGAGTGTCGGTCCTTTTCCTTACGCTTTTTAGCTAAATGTGAAGTCGGAGTCTCCGACGGCATGATATAAGCAAAAGCGGAGCCGAAAAACTCCTCTGCAAACTCCGACCGACGTCTAAGTGTTCGTCGGTTGAAGGAAGCACAGGCTAGACAAGCTGCTACGTCGTGGTCTGGGCCTAAACAAGGTAGGCAGTAAGAGTGGAAATCTTTATGAGGCATTTGTTTCCCACAAGTTAAACAGTTATTCACTTTTTCTGACATCGGCTGAGGCAAGAAAGAGTCCCCAACGGGGTACTTAGCTTTTTAGAAGTCTTCGGTAGTAGCAATCTCTGGTTCTGACCGACCGGCACTTGCGAACAGCTTCTGCTTCGGGCGCCACGCGGCAAGAAAGACTGAGGAAAATGGCGTCGGCTGATGCCTTTATACCCTGCTGAACTGCAGCTATGACGTCGGGTGAAGTGCGACATCAGCCGAGGCCAGACCCAGACTTTGGAATCCGGCCGACCAAAGGGCTGCCTGAGGCCAGGACAACCCATTTGTTAGGACTGCAGATGCATCCTTGAAGGACATCAGAGTTTTAGGCCCTTATAGCCAAGGTAGCAGATGTGTAAACCTTTTTTCCCCATCGATCCAGTGCTCTAGAATCCCTGTCAGAAGGGGTAGGGTTTTTGCAGTGGAAGCCGTAACTCCCTTGGGACCCTGAGAAATAGTTTCTGGGTCTGCAGCAGGGTTTTTAAAAAGGAATTTATGCGAGTCAGGAACCCTGTAATATCTGTCAGGCTTAACAGGAGCTGGAGTCAGGGGTAAGGCTAGACTCTGAAAACACATCTATAATGTCTAACACAGGAGAGATGGCTAATGGCTTGGGCTGAGGTAGTAACAGGAAATCCCTGAGCCTCTTTTTAGACTCTGAAAAATCTTGGCTCTCCCAGTGGAAATGTTCCCTCATGGTATGTAAGGTTTCCCCAAAAGAATAGTCCTCAGGAGGAGAAGCTGAAGGTATGGAGTCTTCAGCATCAGAATCCTCATAGGGGGGAAAAGAATATTCCTGATCAGAAGAGGAATATGAAGAAATGGAAACCTGATCTGAAGATTCATAGTCAGTCTCTTGCCTAGGCTGCTTATCAGGAGGGGGATGGGAACCCCTGATCAAGGTAATAAAGTCTTCAGCCAGTTTGAGCATCTGTTTTTTAGGGCATGGAGGCCTGTCCACGTGGCTCTTGAGTTTGCTTCTTTGCCTTTGAAGATACTTCAGTCTTTGCCTTTGAAGTCGGTTTAATGTATAGATGTTTGGGTCTGAATACACCCTCAGAAGGCGGTGCCTGCTCAGCGGCTCTGGACCCATCTGAAGGATTAGCGTCCGAGGCTCCAATACCTTGAGTTTCCAGCGGCATGGTCGACTCCACGTGGGAGTCTGTAGTGGCCTACAACTCTGAAGTAGTGGTCATCAGGGGCTGCGAAAGCGCGTCACTGAGAACCGCCGACTGGCTTAGGAGAAGCTTTGTCGGTTTTGGGCCTCGGCTGTCTTTCTTTTTCTTTGCGTTTTTTGTTATCTCCTTTAGTCGGATGGCTTTCCGACATTTCTGGATAATTAAACCTGCGTCCAAAGTAGTTTAAAGCAAAATCTTGCAGATGCTTAATAGTGCGTTGGTTAAATCTAGCACAAAACCGGCAACCCAGAAAGTTAAAATCAGGGCCTAGGCAAGGAATACAATAAGAATGAAAGTCCTTATGAGGTATCTGCTTCCCACAAGAAATACAATTATAGGTTCATAGGTAGGTACTAGGCTATCAGCCCTAGTGCCCATACAAGCCTAGCCAAAAAATGTACCCTGGCTTTCGCCACACAAGAAAATTATTTTCCTGTGCCCCTGTCGAGCAAAGCCACAGAAGTGATCCCCGAGGTGAATTTCCCATTTCCCATCCAATCATCAAAGATTTTTCTTGAAGAGCACTAATGAGGAGCTCTGTTTGACATAGATAGGTAGTCTGTTCCAGAGTATGGGAAGTCTCTGGGACAGGAATCTATCCCTCCAGCATGTTCTGTTTATTGTGGTGACAAGGTTAAGGTCCCTAGAGCGTGTAGCTCGGAGGGATTGGGATTTCTTTAAGTGGAGCATGTCCAACAGCTCTGGGTTTGACATAGCTTTGTATGTTAGGCAGAGATCGCCCCTGAGTAGGCGATATGCGATGGAGTAAAGCTGTAGTTTTTTGAGACCGTCTGCATAGGGCATCTGTTTGAGGCCAGTAATTCTCTTTGTGAGGTATTTCTGTGGTCTTTCCAGTTGTTGTAGATGTCTTGTGAGGTACATACCAAAAGGGGCGTTGTACTCTATAATGGGTCTAATGAGTGATGAGTAGAGGGGAACAATGACCTCTTTCTGGATGAGAATCCTTTTGTGATGAGATGAGCCACGTAGAAGGATTTCCTGACCACTGTGGCGATGTGATTATCAAAGGAGAGACTACTGTCCACCTGTGTCCTGTGTTGGCCTGAACTTCAGAGAAGTAGATACCAAACAGGAGAGGACCCAGGACTAAACCCTGAGGTACTCCACTTGTCACTGGTCTAATGTCGGATTTGGAATCAGCTACTTTCACAGTGTGGGTTCTGTCCGTGAGCCAGTTGGCAACCCATCTTGTGACATAGGGATTTATACCTAGTTTAGTGAGCTTATCTATAATTCCAGAGTGGGGGATGGTGTTGAAAGCCTTGACGAGATCTAGATAAGCTGTGTGAACCATTTTACCCTCATCTATAGCTTTGGTGACTGCTTCAAAGAAGTCAATCAGGTTTAGGAGACATGATCTGCCTTTTACAAATCCAAACGGAGTACGGTCCAGAGTTTGGAGAGTACCAATGTTTTTGTTTATGAGTTCCATGATCATACGTTCCATGGCCTTGCAGACCAGGCTCGTCAGGCGGAGGCGGTAGTTTCCGGGGTCCGTCGTGACTCCCCCTTTGTGGAGTGGGATAACTGTCGCGGTGCGCCATTCAGTGGGTACAAAGCCTGAGGTGAGGCTATGATTGAACATGGTACTTGGGTAGTGTGCCAGTTCATTCTGTAGTTCGTGTAGAACGCAGCCTGGGATATTGTCAGGTCCCATGGATGCTGTGTTCTTGGCTTTGGAGAGTGTTTTTTACCTGTGCAGCCGTGATTATAGGAAATGTGCATTCTTCCGGTATAGAGATGGGCCCTCTAGGGGGTGAGAGGGGGGTAAAGTTAGCACTGAACCTATCTGCTAGGATGCTGGCAATATCAGTTGGTTCTGTATATTTAGTGCCATTATGCTGTAACTCAGAGCAGATCTGAGTGTTCCCATTTAGATTCTTGACATAACTATAGAATGCTTTGTGGTTGTCTTTAGAGTCAGTGGCAATTTTGTTTTCGTAACTAGCTTTGGAGGATTTTATGAGGGATCTCAGCTTCTTACTGAGGTTGACCAGGGAGTTCCTCCAGTCATGGGATTTTACTCTGTTTTGCAAAAGTTTCTTTCTTCTGTTGTAGAGTTTGTTTATGGCAGAGGACCACCAGATTGCTTTCCTTTTTTTTGGAGGATAACATCTTGGTTCTATTAGGGATAGCATGATCCATGCACTCGTGTAAGTGCTTATAAAGTGCATTTGTGTAGGATTCAGCAGTCATACCTCTATTGTCCATCTGCATGGGTGTCATGAAGTTTGCCACTTCTGCCTTAAGAAGTGTGAAGTTGGCTTTTGAGAAGTTTTTTACGATGGTTTCCCTAATTGGGGCTGGGGGTGGGATGTGGATGTCTAGGCTGATTAGCTTCTGGTCGGATCTGACCGAGGAATTGACCTCTGGTGTGGAACACCGGTTTCCCATACTGGTAATGACTAGGTCTAGGATATTGCTGCCCCTGGTGGGGGTGTGAATAAACTGATCCAAGGCGTTGGAATTTATGAATTCTAGAAAACGTTGAGCAAAAGAGTTGGTACATGAGTAGTTTTCCCAGTTAATGGTGGGGTAGTTGAAATCGCCCATTATTAGGGTGTTGGGTTGTACCCTAATACTTTCCAGTGTATCAAGAAATGAGGAGTGTGAATCCTGGGGCATGGTGGGGGGTCTGTAGCAAGCTACAATTTGGATTGTGGTCTTGCCCAGGGTTTGTTGCACTTGGATAATCTCGGATGCATTATGCTGTGCAACTAGCCTGGAGGTGTGGATATCCTTAATGAATATGGACACGCCTCTGCCTTTAGTGCTTCTTTCTGGGTTAGGTGGCCAAAAGGTGTGGTATGAATTGAAGCCTGGTAATGCAGGGGTGCTCTCTGGAGCTTTGAACCAGGTCTCTGTCACTGCACAGATGTCAATGTTCTCCATTTTAAGGAGTGCCTCGAGTGAGTGCATTCTGAGGTTTAAACTTCTAGCATTGAGTAGCATTACCCTCAGATTTTGCTTGCTTGAACCTGTTAGGGTGGTGAATTTGTCATTTGAACCTTGCCTAAAAAAGGCACTATAGGGGTGGCAAGAGCCTTAGCCAGTATCCGGAATCCTAAGGGCGACAGGTGCAGGTTATCTCTGGCAAAGCATCGTGGATTGTCAATCATGTCGTCCCAAGCAACAAATACTGGATCCCCTCAGAATGACACCAGAAGCTTAGCCAATTGTTGAAGTCAATCATTTTGTCCTTGTACTGTGGTATCATTCTGGGTGATGGCAGGATGCTACTCAGGGTTAGGGTCATACCTGCCTGGGATACAAGATCAGAGAGCTCCTCCATGTCTCTTTTCATGTAGTCCAGGGAGGTACGTCTTGGGTCATTCACACCAACATTGACAATGACAGTGTCATATTTGTACTTATTGTGGAGTGACCCGAGTGCATACGTTATGTGGCAGATCCTGGCACCTGACAGGCAGCCGACAGTAACTTTCTCCTTGTTTAGTCTAGTGAGTGGAACGTCAGCGTGCCTGACTATAGAGTCACTATGACTACAGTGCTGGGTAAGTTGTTATGCCTTATGGGCTGTGGATGAGTGGCACACTAAGTTTGTGGGCTATGTGTCATTTGGGTTGTGTTGGGGGGTGAAGTTTGCTTGCGTTTATGCTTTGGATGGCCCTGATGCTTGGGCAGGTTTTTATTGAGAGCCTCCGCGAATGTAGGTGTGTGTTTTGTGTTTCTATGTGTGTGTTTTGGTGGTGTAGGTTTTGAGGGACTATGTGATGAGTGTGGTGTGGTGCAAGTGTTTACCTTCTCCTCTTGACTGTCTAGTCCCGTCTTGGGTGAAGAGAGCTTTGCTTCCAGTTTGGCTATAAGGGCATCTCTCAGGTTGTAGTGTTGTGTGGTAGGAGGAGAGGGTTGTCTGTGTACATGAGGCAATTGCTGCATTGCCCCAAGATGCCCAGATTCATCAGGTAGACAGGAGAAATCACTGGGAGCTGACCCTTAGACATGCCTGGATAAGTGCTGATTTATTAAGTACTAAAAACTGCTTTCCACTAGACAAGTGAGGAAAGTTGAGTGCTGTAGTAATTTGCAGCTTATGTACTGCTTACAATGAGTTCTGAACAAGTGCTGAGTTCAAACAGATTTGAGTGCTGAAACTAGAAAACTGGCTAGTTATAAGAAAAAAATACTAAGCTAGAAGGCTTCCCTCCAACACAAAAGGGCTTGGGGGCTCAGAAGCCTACAGTCTATACCACTTAACAGGAAAGGCAGGAAACCAGCTTAAATTTTTTTTTTCTGTTTCCCAGATGCTCTCTTTGTACAAAGTAGGAGTGCCTGAAATCAGAATATGATCTCACTGCACTCAGTTGAGTGAGCAAATGAGATGGGCCCAGGAGGAGTATCCAAACAGAAATTTACAAGAGGGGCGGGCAGTTTCAAGGCCACTAAGATTAACACCAAAACAAAAACAGGGAGGATGGGAGGGACTAACTGAAGAGCAGAGTCAAAACTTCCAGTTCAGTTAATATTCCTGCAACACAGTTAATTGAAATACTGTATTATTTGAAAACAAGTGCAGATAAAGCTACTTAAATTCTCTTATACGTCCAGTTGAATACATCTAGACCTTAGCCGGCCAAAGCTGAGGTTTTTAAGCAGAAAATATTTCAAACTGTACCACTTAAATAGGCAAGGACAGGAAATCAAAGAATGTGGCTACCCCCACACCTGCAATTAAACAAATAACATTCAAGCAAGCACTGACTGAAGAGCAGAGTCAAAACTTCCAGTTCAGTTAATATTCCTGCACAGTTAATTTAAATACTGTATTTGAAAAAAAGTGCAGATAAAGGTACTTAAATTCTCTTATACGTCCAGTTGAATACAGCTAGATCTTAGCCAGCCAAAGCTGAGGTTTTTAAGCAGAAAATATTTCAAACTGTACCACTTAAATAGGCAAGGACAAAAAATCAAAGAATGTGGCTACCCCCACACCTGCAATTACTAAATAAATAATAAAATTCAAGCAAGCACTGACTGAAAAGCAGAGTCAAAACTTTCAGTTGAGTTAATATTCCTGCGACACAGTTAAATCAATTTAAATACTGTATTTGGAAAAGTGTGCAGATAAATCTACTTAAATTCTCTTATACATCCAGTTGAATACAGCTAGATCTTAGCCGGCCAAAGTTGAAGTTTTTAAGCAGAAAATATTTCAAACTGTGCCACTTAAATAGGCAAGGACAGGAAATCAAAGAATGTGGCTACCCCCACACCTGCAATTACTAACGAATAAAATTCAAGTATTAACTTTTTCTGACGTCTGTTCTGGAGCAAGAAAAAAAGTTTCCCCAATGGGGGTACTTAGCTTTATAGCTGACTTCGGATCCGAAATTCAAACTCGAAAATCTCAGAGGAAGGAGTCGGCCGACCAGCACTTGCAAACTGCTTCTTCTTCGGTCACCGTGCGGCAAGAAAGACGGAAGAAAATGGTGTCGGCTGCTTATTTTATACCCCTGACGACCTGACGTCAGGGAAGGGGTGACGGTGGCTGACGCAGGACCCAAGACTTTGGAATTCAGGCCGACTGAGGGCAACCTGGAGGCAGGATTACCCAAATGTAATGACTGCAACAATGAAACACTAAGCACATCCCTGTAATATCGGTCTGGCTTACTAGGAGCCGAAGGCAGGGAATCAGGAGCCATGCTTGATTCCGAAAACACATCAACAATGTCTAATACAAGAGGTACTGCCAAAGGCCTATGCTGAGGAAGAAGGAAATCCCTAAGCCTCTTTTTTGATTCAAAGAAGTCCTGACTCTCCTAGTGAAAATGTTCCCTTAAAGTATGCAAAGTCTCTCCCAAACAGTAATCCTCAGGAGGAGATGCAGATGAGATGGATTCCTCTGCATCAGAATCCTCATAGGGTGAAATAGAAAATTCCTGATCAGAAGAGGAATCAGAAGAAATGGAAACCTGATCTGAAGAATCATAATCAGTACCTTGCCTAGGCCTCTTAACGAAGGGGGGTTGGGAACCCCTGATCAAGGTAATTAAATCCTCAGCCATTTTGATCATCTGCTTTTTAGGCATAGGGGCCTGAGCACGTGAGCTCATGCGTTGTTTTCTTTTAGACATAGAAGCTGTTTTTTGACCTTGTTTTTGAGGCTGGCGTCAGTTTTATATAAAAATGTTGAGGCCTGAAAACACCCTCAGAAGCCAGTGCCTGCTCAGCGGCTCCGGACCCATCCAAGGGAGAGATATCCACGGGTTCAATACTCTGAAAATCTCGCGGCATACTGGACTACAAATGGGTCTCAGTAGAGGCCTGTGACTCAAAAGTAACGGGCATCAGGGGCTGCGAAAGCGCCTCACTGAGTACCGGCAAACTGGCTACTGGCATAGGAGAAGCTTAGTCTGTTTTGGACCTCGATGGTCTCTTTTTCTTTGCGTTTTTTGTGAACTCCGGTAGTCGGATTGCTAACCAACGACATTTCAGGATAATGAACCAAAATATTTAGAAGCAAAAATATACTGACGCTTAATAGTGTTTTGGTTAAATCTAGCAGAAAACCGACAGCAAGGCACACTGTGATCTGGGCCTAGGCAAGGAATACAGTACAAATGAAAATCCTTATGAGGTATTTGCTTCCCACAAGTAATGCAATTATTAACTTTTACTGACATCGGTAAGGAGCAAGAAAAAGTTTCCCCAACGGGGTACTTAGCTTTAGTTTGAAGACTTCAGTTCTGAAACTCGAATGCGAAAGTTTCAGGAGTCAGCTAACCGGCACTTGCGAACTGCTTCTGCCTTGGGCACCGCACAGCAAGAAAGACTGAATAAAATGGCGTTGGCTGCATGTTTTATACCCCTGACAACCTGATGTCATGGAAGAGGAGACAGCAACAGACGCAGGACCCAAGACTTTGTTATTCAGGCTGACTGTGGGCAACCTGCCAGCAGATTACCCAAATGTAATGACAGCAACAGTGAAACACTGCGAACATCTGTACTATGTTCTTAGTGTTTCACTGTTGCAGTCATTACATTTGGGTAGATTCCCAAAGCTATGGCTGGGAGGACAGATTTATACAGCATTAGGACCAGCTATAAGGCCCTGCAGGACAGCAGAGGAAAAGCCAGCTATGGATTTAGAGAAGAAAGGTAAATGGTAATGTTTGGTGAACGTATGAACTGAGCTCCAGGTAGCAGCTTCTAGAATGTCTCTGGTAGCAACACCTCTGAGAAAGGCTGTAGAAGTAGATGCAGCCCTGGTGGAATGAGATCTGATCCCCTGGGGGATAGTTTCACCATGGTGCATATAGCAGAAACGAATACAATGGCTTATCCATTTGGAAATGATCTGCTTTGAAATAGCCTTTCCCTCTGCCCCTGCAGCAAATGCCACCAGTACTTGTTCAGATTTTCTTAGAGATTTTGTCCTGTTGAAGTAAAATCTAAGTTGTCTGTGTACATCCAATGAATGCAGAATCCGTTCCCCCTTGTTCTGTGGATTGGGAAAGAAAGTTGGCAAATGAATGGTCTGATTAAAAGCCACACTGGATATACCACCTTAGGCATGAAGGATGAATTGGTCTTGAGAAACACCCTGTCCACATGAAAAATAATGAAAGGCTCCACTGCCATGAGAGCCTTAATTCAGAAATCCTTCTAGCTGAAGTGACTGCTAAAAGGAAAGCTGTTTTCCAGGAAAGAAATTTTAAGTCTGCAGTAGCAGCTGGCTCGAAAGGAGGGAGAGAGAGTTTTTCCAATACAAAATTGAGGTCCCAGGCAAAAGGCTGCAGCTTTCCTGGGTGGTCTTAAGTTTTTACCCCTCTGAGATACTGTTTTAGCAGAGGATGAGAGAAGAGGGGAGGTTCTGTGTTGTAATGAGCTGAAATGGCTGAGGCATGGATTTTTATGGAAGAAAAGGACAGGCCCTTGTGAAACATCTCAGTTAAGTATTGTAAAATCTGAGGAATAATGGGCACTGTTGTGCTTATCCCTTGTGAATGATTCCAGGCACAGAATCTTTTCAATTTGTCAGCATAAGATTTTCTAGTACTAGGCCTTCTTGCCCCCAAAATTACATCCATCACATGTTTGCTGAGGGATGCTAAGGGTGAATTTAGGTTACTAGCCACGCTGCAAGATTCAAAGTTTGGAGCGGAGTGAGCAGAATTTGGCTGTTCTGCTGAGACAGTAAGTATGGTGTCCGAGGCAGGTGCCATGGTGGAAGGTGCGACACATTGTACAGGAGTGGGTACCAGTGTTGGCGAGGCCAGTCTGGAGCAATCAAAATCATTTCTGGTTTGTCCTGTTTGACTTTTACTATTACTTTGGAGAGCAGAGGCAGAGGGGGAAAGGCATAGACTGATAGGTTTTTCCAGCTGAATGAGAGAGCATCCACTTTCCAGGCTATTTTGTGAGGAGTTCTTGGGCAGAATTTGTCCAACTGATAGTTCTGGGGTGAAGCAAAAAGATGTCTGGACACCCCATTCGCGTGTCAACATGTTGAAAATCCATGTTTCCAGTTTCCATTCATGTGGGTCCATGAAATTTCTGCTTAGTGAGTCTGCCAAAGTATTCAACTTTCCTGGCAGGAATTGAGCTTGTAATTGAATTTGATAGGTCAAGGCCATGCTCCACAATGCCATGGCTAGTCTTCAAAGGGGGTAGGAGTGTGTACCCCCCCTGCTTGTTTATGTACCACAAAGTACAGTTTTGTACCTACCATAAATGTAGATGTTCGAGGATCTACATTGCTGCAGTCATGACCTGTGGGTAGTCCGCTGTCCTCGGTCGGCCCGAATACCAAAGAGCTAGGCTGGCGTAGGTCATTGTCGCCTAGAGCTGACGTCAGTACGCAGTAGTACTTAAGCGCATGACCAACGCCATATCCTCAGTCTTTCTTGCCCCAGATGTCAGAAGGCCTAAAAAGAAAGGCCAGAGCCAAAATAGTAAACGCCCAACAACCACCAGTGTGGAAATAAAGAATATCTCAAAAAGAAACCCAGCAACCCCAACCTATAGAGGGGAAGGAGGGAGGGATAATTGGACTGCAGCAATGTAGATCCTCGAACATCTACATTTATGGTAGGTACAAAACTTTTAGTTATGTACTTACCATAACTTCGGATGTATGGGATCCATCTCGCCTACATTCATGACAGATGGGTTCGGAGCCGATCCATCGGCTCCGACTCGGCAACTATTACACTAGCACAAAGTCTCTCATTGGCTGGGCTACTCCCTATCCCAGGATGCACTACACCTGCTTCCCCAGATCTTGTTTGTTCACTTTCATACATCCATACAAACACAGAAAAATTAGTAGTCACTATAACCAACTAAAGTTCAAGAAAGAACGCCAAGAAAAAAGGGACTACAGCTCCTCTAAATCCAAATGGAAGGGGGAAGGAGGGTGGGTACTTATGAATGTAGGCGAGATGGATCCCATACATCCGAAGTTATGGTAAGTACATAACTAAAAGATGTAATGGGATCCTATCTCGCCTACATTCATGACAGATGGGACAGCGTCCCTAGCACCTACATCCCGGGTAGCTCATTGGAAAACACTCCTGAGAACTGTGGAACCAAAGGAAGCTCTGCCTCGAGAAACCACATCCAATTTGTAATGAGAAATGAAAGTGTGCGGAGAAGTCCAGGTTGCTGCAGCACAAATATCATCTATTGATAACTTGGAGTGAAAAGCTACGGAAGTAGCCATTGCCCTGGTAGAATGAGCCTTGACTGGAAAGGGGAGGTCTTTGTTAGCCTGTGAATAAATAAAAATGATACAATCTTTAATCCATTTAGATATGGAAGTTTTTGTTACTGGTTGACCCAATTTGTTCACTGCAAAGGAAACAAACAATTGATTAGATTTCCGCGTTTGAGCGGTTCTATCCAAATAAAAACGCAGTTGTCTATGTACGTCTAATTGATGCAAAGTATATTCTGCGTTATTAGAGAATTCTGGAAAAAAGACAGGGAGTTCTATAGTTTGCTGAATACAGAAAGAGGAGGCCACTTTTGGTATAAATGCAGGATTTAATTTCAATGAAACTCTATGCTTGTGAAAAATCAAATAGGGAGGATCAGAACAAAGAGCTTGAAGTTCTGAAACTCGCCTGGCAGACGTTATGGCTACTAAAAAGGCCGTTTTCCAAGACAGAAATTTTAAATCACAGGTAGCAGCTGGTTCGAAAGGACGGGCAGTTAGGGCAGCAAGAACCATATTCAAATCCCAAGGGGGGACAAGATGAGATAAAGGAGGCCTAAGGAGCCAAGCCCCTTTAAGGAAGGCCTTACAAAGTTTGTGAGACATCAATGAAGGTTCAAAAGAAGCATGAAAATTAGAAATGGCCGCTAGCTGAACCTTAATGGTAGAAACTGAAGAGCCCGACTGAAAAAGGGAGGCCAGAAAATTCAGGACCTCCGATACTGGTGCAGTGAGAGGATCTATACCCCGTTCTTGAGCCCAGAAAGCAAACCTTTTCCATTTACTGGAATAAAGTTTGATGGTGGAAGGTTTATGAGAAGACAGAATGTGGACCACGTCCGGCGAAAGAGCATTGTCTCGGACTAAGGATGGAAGTGGAGTAACCATGCTGCCAACTTCAGGGACCTGAGAGACGGATGAAGCCGTCCTGACTGATGAGTCAACAGGTCTGGCACCGGATCCAGAAACCATGGACCTTCTATCGCATGCCTCTGTAGGAAGGGAAACCAAACCTGACGAGGCCAGTGCGGGGCAATCAAAATCATCTCGCTCTCCATGTAAATGGCCTTCTGTATCACCCTCGGTAAGAGGGGGAACGGAGGGAAGGCGTAGAGAAGACCGGGGGGACAAATGTGAGTCAGAGCGTCCCTGGGAATCTGTCCCTGAGAAGGGAACAGTGTGAAGAACTCTCTGCATTTCGCATTGTGAGGGCTGGCAAACAGGTTGCAGCAAGGATGACCCCATCTGTCGAAGATTTTCGCAGCTATACCCTGGTTGAGGGACCACTCGTGGGGTAAAAGAATGGTCCTGCTTAATCTGTCCGCAATCACATTGGACTTCCCCGGTATGTGCGTTGCCATTAGAAAGCGGTTGGTAGCTACCGCCCAGTGCCAAAGTCTCAGGGCTTCTCTGCATAGTGGGTAAGACCTGGTTCCACCTTGCTTGTTTATGTACCATACCACCGACATGTTGTCGGATAGGATAGCAATCGGGCCCTGTGGGAGAGCGTGATGGAGAGCTTGGAGTACCAATAGTACCGCTCTCATCTCCAGGACATTGATATGCAAATGCGTTTCCTGGGTCTGCCATGTGCCTTGGACCGACCTGTCCAGGTAATGACCCCCCCACCCTACCTGGGAGGCGTCCGTAGTCACAGTGGCAACGGGACGTTGTGGTATAAAGGGTGGCCCCTGGTCGAGATTTGATTGGAGAAGCCACCAATGCAGATCTCGACGGCAACTTTCCGTGATTATGATTAAGTGGTTCAAGGGAAGTTCCTGATAAGACCATTGAACCGACAGTAGCCATTGTAAAATTCACATGTGAAGTCTGGCCAAGGGAACTAACAGTATGGTCGATGCCATCGAGCCCAACAGTTGTAGGATCCGATGAGCCGGGGCTCTTTGTAGGGGGAGACAGGATTTGACTAGATCTTGTAAGACCTGAATTCTTGCTGCCGGTAAAAAGGCGCGCATTCTTTTTGTGTCTAAGTCTGCGCCTATGAAAGTAATACACTGAGATGGCTGTAGTACAGATTTTTGCCAATTGAATGTGATCCCAAGAAACGGCCCAAGGTGAACGTGGCTCTGAGCGCTTGTAGTAGTAGATGCTCGGAGGTGGCAGTAAGGAGCCAGTCGTCTAGATAAGGAAACACCTGGAATCCCTGACTTCTCAGGTGAGCAGTTACCACTGCCAGACACTTGGTGAACACCCTGGGGGCTGTGGTGAGACCAAAGGGCAGTGCTCGGAATTGGAAATGACTGGCTCCGAGGCGGAAGCGTAAATGTCTCCTGGACTCTTGAGCTATGGGAATGTGATAGTAAGCGTCCTGGAGATCTATGGAGCACATCCATGCATCTTTTTCCAGCAAAGGAAGAATAGATTGGAGAGTGACCATTCGGAATTTGGACTTCTTTACGAAACGATTCAATGCACTGAGGTCCAAAATGGGCCTGAAGTCCCCTGTCTTTTTTGGTACCAAAAATAATTTTGAGTAAGTTCCTGATCCGATCTGGTCGATGGGGACAGGCTGGATGGCTCTCTTTTCTAGCAGCTTTGAAACCTCTAATGCTGCCTGATCCCGCTGACTGGGTGGTACGTCCGGGATTTCCCTTAAAGAAAGGGGGGGTTTGCTGAAGGGGATGATATATCCTCCGGTAATAATGCGAAGCACCCACTGATCGCTTGTTATGGATTCCCAAGCTTGGGTGCGCCAAGAAAGCGACCCCGACTGGCTCGGAGTTGCACAGTCGGGCAACAACTCAGGAACGCTGGTTGTATGAAGAACCACGAAAGGAATCGCGGTCTCCAGAGTTACGGGGGCCTCTGCCACCTCTGGGGCGGCGTCTTCCAAAATCCCCCCCCCCCTGCCTCTGGAGGGGGAATCACTGGGTGGAGTAGGGAAAGACTTCTGAGATTTTCTAAACCACATTTTCCCTCCTCTCCCAGCCTTGGGGTAAGGCCTAGAAGGAGCGGAAAATCGGGCCCCAACGGCAGTCAAAGTCTTGCCCTCCTGCTCGCACCGAGTAAGTGTGTCCTTCACCTTGGGTCCAAACAAAGATGACCCATCAAAGGGCCGTCGGCGAAGGAAGACTTGAAGGCCTCCGCGAACGAACACAAGCGTAACCAGGCCTGTCTCCTGAGGGCAACGCCTGTTCCCGCTGCTCTACTCGCCCCTTCGGCTGCATATGAAATGAGCCTCATGGACGAGTTAACAATAGAAAAGAGGGTAGTCATCTGTGCGCCAACAGTCGGGGCCAGCGCCTCAGGTAGGTTACCAACAAGAGAGTCATTTAGCTCTTTGAGAAGATCCCTTTGGAGCCTCGTAAAATGACATAAGTAGTTCAGCGACCGTAAGGCAAAGGCCGCTGAAGAGAGGGTACGCTTCCCGTACCTATCCATGCTCCTAGAATCCTTATTAGGAGGATGAATAGACGTCGAAGCCTCTGCCACGTCCTGCTGTGTGGCAGAAGCCACCACCAAAGCATCTACAGGCACACCCTTTGTGAGAAACTCCTTCTGGGGGGGGCTGACAAAAATTTATTGGGCCTCGCAGGCACTGGTTCCACAGAATCAGGGTGTTCCCACGCCCGAGAAACCAAATCAAGGAGTTCATCAAAGGGCGGAGACACCCAGGAGGCGGAAGGCTGGGCCCCAAAGGCCTTGAGGAAGACTGACTCCTCAGCTGAAGGGGTTTTGGCCTGCCAGTCACCTCTCTGTCTCAGAATCTCCAAGATGTCTGAGAAGGAGATATCATCCGAAGATGATTTGGGGGACCCTTCTGCGTCATCGAGGTCAGTATCCGATGTAACAGACTCATCTTGGGAGTCTACGTGCTTCCTCTTACACAATTTCTTCCTTGGTGGTTCGTCCGAAGCAGATTCGGACGGACCACCCGGAAGAAGGGAACCGCCGATGGGGGTATCCTTAGGCCCTGGGGCCCCGCTGCCGGGGGGCTGCAACACAACAGAGGCACCAGTCTCCAATTCTAGGGACGGTGAGGTAGAATCTTGTTGAACCGGCAAAGACATGGCTAGCGCGCTCCTCATGACCTCAAAGGCCGGACCTCCAGAATCCAAGGAGGTCGCTGGTCCAGAGGCCACGATGGCACCAGGAATTCCAGCAGCCGATGCTCCAAGAGAAAGACTAGGTACCGAAGCACCCAAACCTAAAGTGTTCCCTTCGGCTCCGGCTGAAGAAGTCGCAGTGCCAAACCCTGAACCGGAGGACAGGGTAGGAAGCACAGTCGGAACCGAGAGACCTGAAAGGGGTCTCTGCTCCGACCGTATGGCTCCACATAGCTCCACCACCACCGGCTCCAACGGCTCCGAAGAGGTTGGAGGAGGAATCAAATGTGTTGGAGGGGGGATCGGCTCCGAAGCAAACTGTGCTGGAGCCGAGACCATTTTAGCAAACACTGGAGATTGGAATAGCCTCTGTAAAACCCTATCCAGGTCCGAATCTGAAAGTCTCGAGGATTTAGAGGAGGTAGACAATCGAGAAGACTTTCCTCTCGGCTCCGATGGAGAAGGGGACCGGCTCCGAAACGGCTCCAATGCTATCGGCGCCGACTCCACCACAGCATGAACCTCCGTCGGCACCGAAAGAGCCTTCTTCGGAGCCAAGGGGGAAGAGCCTGAGTTGCACACTTCCACCGGCTCCGAAGCCATTGGAACCGATGGAGGTGATTCACCTCTCGATACTCCCACTTGCGGCTCCGAAAGCAATGGAGCCGAAGTAGGAGGTATCGAGGCAGACCCTTCGACCCTCGGCCCCGAAGTCAGTGGAGCCGAGGAAGAAGAGGTCAATTTTGTCTTTTTAGAAGTTGGCTCCGACGGACTTGTCGGAGCCGACGATCTTTTCTTTTTGGAAGCAACAGGAGGATCTAAAGCTTCCTCAAAGGAGAGTTTAATAAGCCCTTTCAAAATCAGCTTGTTCCTGCGTTCTTGAAGAACCCTAGAAGAGAAGGCATGACAGACACTACATGTCTCCTGCAGATGTTTCGGCCCCAAACAATAAACGCAAACTGAATGGCTGTCTGTGATAGACATTTTGTAACTGCACCGAGTGCATTTTTTAAAGCCTGACTTCTGCTCCTTTGACATAATACAGGCCCTCAACAAACAATAAGACAATCGCAAAAAAGTCACCAACTAAAGAGCGCGAGACACAATGGCGCGAGTACTGAGGAAAATTACCTCAAAAAGAACACAGTGAACTGACACAGACAAAAACAAGTTCAACGGCCCAAAGCCCTCTAATTTAAACGGGCTTAGCCCGAAAAACAACTAACCAAAACTTAAATAGCACTTAAACAGCAGTCAAAGGTAGGGCAAAGGCCCTCTAACTTAAACGGGCCTTGCCCGACTGAAAAAAATAAAGTACTAGAATCACTCAAACACAGACACGAGATATATAAATTACAAAGAATAGCTGTTAAAACAGCTGTTTGTTAATATATATAGAAAAACCCTAAGGTCAAAGACCAGTAAAAGTTAAACAGAACCACTTAGCTCCAGCCAAGTCGAGACCACGTCCAGCTTGTTAAGCGGCAAACGAGATCTGGGGAAGCAGGTGTAGTGCATCCTGGGATAGGGAGTAGCCCAGCCAATGAGAGACTTCGTGCTAGTGTAATAGTTGCCGAGTCGGAGCCGATGGATCGGCTCCGAACCCATCTGTCATGAATGTAGGCGAGACAGGATCCCATTACATCTGTACTATGTTCTTCGTCTCACATTGCTGCAGTCATAACCTGTGGGTAGAATCCCAAAGCAAAAGGAAAAGGGAGGCTGGCAAACTACAAAGCATTAGGAGCTGCTAACATGCCCTGTAAAACTGCAGTGGCAAACCCAGCCCTGGACTTGGAATAGAGAGGGAGATGGTAATGTTTAGTGAAAGTGTGTACAGAACTCCAAGTAGCTGCCTCCAAAATATCCTTAGTAGCTACACCCCTCAAAAAAGCAGTAGAAGAGGCAGTAGCCCTAATAGAATGAGGCCTGATCCCAGCAGGAACATCCTTCCCATGATGAGAATAACAAAAAGCAATACAATGACCAATCCACTTTGAAATAGTCTGCTTTGAAACAGCTTTCCCTTGTGAACTCAAAGCAAAAGAAACAAATAACTGTTGAGTCTGTCTGAACTCCTTAGTTCTGCTCAAATAGTAACGTAACTGCCTGTGGATATCCAAAGAATGCAAGACCTTTTCCCCTTTATTTTGGGGATCAGCATAAAAAGTAGGCAAATGAATAGACTGATTCAAGGCCACATTAGAAATCACTTTTGGCATAAAAGTAGGGTTAGTTCGCAAAGAAACTCTATCCTTATGAAATATCAAAAAGGGTTCAACTGCCATGAGTGCCTGCAATTCAGATACCCTCCTAGCAGAAGTAATGGCCAACAAAAATGCAGTCTTCCAAGACAAAAACTTCAGTTCAGACGTAGCTGCAGGTTCAAAAGGAGGTAAAGTAAGTTTCTCCAAAACAAAATTGAGATCCCAGGAAGGAGTAGGAGCTCTACGGGGGTCTTATATTCTTTGCCCCTCTAAGAAATTGTTTGAACAAAGGATGAGAAAATAAAGGAGGGTCACAATCATAGTGAGCAGAAATGGCTGCAGCAGGAACCTTCACAGAAGAGAATGACAAACCCTTGTCCAGTAATTCAGTAAGATACTGTAGTGCAAAACTCAAATTAGGCACTGAAACATCAAAACCCTTTGCAGTGCTCCAAAGAAAAAATCTCTTCCATTTATCAGCATAAACTTTTCTAGTGCTAGGCCGCCTAGCTTCCAAAATGACATCTAAAACCTGTTGAGGAAGCTGAGACCCCACCGGCTCCATCCCAGAATACGCCAGGCTGTCAGATGGAGGGACTGCACGTGAACATTGAGAAAATGATTGTTTGACTGGGACAACAAATGAGGAACCTGTGGCAGAGGCCAAGGAGGCTCCTGGATTAAACTCCTCAGCAGAGGATACCAATGCTGATGTGGCCAATCTGGTGCTATTAGAATCATGCAAGGCTTGTCCCGTCTGACTTTCAAGAGTACCTTGGGGAGAAGAGGCAGAGGAGGAAAAGCATAAACGTGAAGGTTGTTCCAACTGAAAGATAGAGCATCCACTTTCCAAGCATCTGGGTGGAACATCTTTGTGCAAAATTTTGGAAGTTGAAAATTCAGTGGAGAAGCGAACAGATCTATGTCTGGAGTTCCCCAAGCCACAGTCAATTGTTTGAAAATCTGAGGATCCAGTTTCCACTCGTGGGGATCCACAATTTGCCTGCTCAAAATATCTGCTAGGGAGTTCTGTGCTCCTGGCAGAAACCGTGCTTGAAGATTGATTCGCAAACTCAGAGCAGTCTCCCATAAAATCATTGCTTGTCTGCAAAGAGGGTAGGAATGGGTTCCCCCCTGCTTGTTGATGTACCACATGACTGTTGTGTTGTCTGTTTGGATCAACACCTGTCCTGGCTGAAGTAGGTCCTTGAAGGCCATCAAAGCAAATTGAACTGCTAACATCTCCTTCATGTTGATATGCAAATGTAGTAGTTTGGGAGGCCACATGTCTTGTATCCATTTTCCATTGAAGTGTGCTCCCCAAGCCAAGTCCGAGGCATCCGTTGTTAGGATCTGACTCGCCTCTGGTCGGGTCACAGAGTCCCTTGTTTAGGTGACATTCCTGAGCCCACCACAGGAATTCCTTCTGGATGCAAGATATAATCTGAATGACAGTGTCCAAACCGTGGCAGTGTTGAGCCCACACACTTTTGAGATACCATTGTAGCTTCCTCATATGCAGTTTGGCATTGGGAAGTACTAGAATGCAAGATGCCATGAACCCCAAGGCTTGGAGGACTGTCCTTGCAGTCAGCCTGGACATTACTGATAACTGCTGGAAGTATAGATGAAGAGTTCTTTGTTTGTCCGGGGTCAGAAATGCCATCTGAGAAGCTGCATTCAGTCTCACACCCAGAAAGCACATGTCCTGAGAGGGCACTAGACTGGACTTTATTTCGTTCACAGAATACCCTAGGCACCTTAACACTGCCATTACATACTGGAGATGTTGTAGTAATTTGTCTGTTTTGAGCAAGAATCAGGCAATCGTCCAGATATGGATAAATTTGTATTCCTCTCTGTCTGAAGAAAGCAATCACAGGAGCCAGAACTTTTGTGAATACCCTGGGCGCAGTAGATAAACCAAAGGGCAATGCAGAGAACTGATAATGAGAAGTACCAGCCCGAAATCTCAGGAATCTCCTGCAGCTGGGCTTGATAGGGATGTGAAGATAGGCCTCTGAGATCCAGGGTTACCATCTAGTGATCTTTGCCTATCATAGGCAGAAGTTGTTGTAATGTTAACATCTTGAACTTTGGAATTTCTAGGTAGGTGTTGAGAATGGACAAATCCAGAATTGGCCTCCAAGTGTTTCCTTTCTTTGGCACTAGGAATAGACGGGAATAAAATCCTAGGCCTACTTCTGACGGAGGGACCACCTGAATTGCCTCCATCTGCAAAAGTAAAGAAATTTGCTCCTGAGCCTCCAGCCTTTGCTGAGGAGGCACATCCGGCATGGCTTTGAAAGGAGGAAAAGTGTGAAAATAAAACTTGTAACCTTGATTTATTATATCCAACACCCATTTGTCCTGGGTGACAAAATTCCAGTTTTGTTTGAAAAGTCCCAACTTTCCTCCTAGAGGAGCTGCCAGTAAAGAAGGGTCTGGCAGCGGAAGATACAGGTCATTGGGTCTGCTTACGAAAGGGCTGACCCCTGCCCTCACCAGAAGACTGTGCAGGAGAACTCCAAGTCCTAGGTCTGAAAGAATCCTGAGTGTGAGCCCTGCCTCTACCACGTCTAGACCTGCCCTTAGGCTGATAATCCGAAGAAGGATAAGACCATCCTCTAGCAGGCCAATTCCTACTAAACTTAGGGGGCTGCACCTGCAAAAAATCCTTGACCGTCTGCATAGACGTAGCCTTATCTTCCATCTTTTTCAAAACTGATTCCACAGGAGGACCAAAAAGTACTTCAGATTGAAGAGGAGCATCCAAAATCCGAGCCTTTACATGCTCTGACAAATTTTGATCCTTAAGCCAGGCATGTCTACGAATAACTGAACCTGTAGCAGCCACCCTAGATGAAGCCTGAAGAGCATCGAAACCACACTGCAAAGAATGTTTGCCAACTTGATCTGATGCATGAACCAACTCCTGGAGCTCCTTATACTCTATACCCTCAGATAAAGCATCCACCTTAGATTTCAATTGGCCTAACAAAAAGTTCTGATACTTCAGCATATGAAATTGGCAATTCAAAGCCCTCATAGCTAACGTAGAGGTGGTGTACACTTTTTTCCCCCACCTATCTAACGCTCTAGAATCTTTATCCAAAGGAACTGGATTCTTAGCCACAGAAGCCCTAACACCCTTCGGGCCTTGAATAATAGTTTCCGGATCAGCTCTAGGACTCTTATACAAATACTTATGTGCTTCTGGAACTCTGTAATACCTGTCTGGCTTAACAGGGGCCGGAGGCAGAGAATCAGGATTAAAGGAAGGATTCAGAAAAAACATCCTGAACAACATCTAAGACAGGAGGAATAGCCAAGGGCCTATGTTGTGGCAGAAACAAAAATTCCCTAAGCCTTTTCCGAGAATCTGAAAAATCTTGACCTTCCCACTTGAAATGCTCCCTCATGGAATGTAAAGTTTCAGAAAAAGAAAAATCTTCTGGAGGAGAAGCAGAAGGACAGGAGTCCTCTACATCCGAATCTGAATAGGAAGGGAAATCCTGAATTTCTTCAGCTGAGGAATCAGAGTAGTCTGAGGAATGATCCATTCCCTCTAAATCTGCCTCCACCCTAGGCCTCTTCTCTTGGAGGGGCATAGAACCCCTGATCAAAGTAATCAAGTCCTCCGCCATTTTCAACATATGCTTTTTAGGAACAGGGGCTGGAGAGCTAGAAGTATGACCAGGGCCAACAAGACCAGGTTTGGCCTTAGTATGGCCTTTAGCCACTGAAGTAGAAGGCCTAATAACCTTTTGTAAGGATGGAACTACAGAAACCTGAGAAGCACCCTCGGCCTGGCCTAACTCCTGAGAGGCCAACTCTTGCAAAAGTAAAGGTTCCCCCTGGGATTCAGCCGAACCCTCTGCAGGATCCACAGATTCAACCGGAGGCTCCGTAGAACCGGTGTCCGCAACGGACTAATCCGGTTTAGACCTCAAAGATTTATCCTTATGCTTTTTAGCAGTAGCAGGCGGAGGATCCGACGGCATGTTATAGTTACACCGTTTACCGAAAACAAGCCTGGCACAGTCTAATCTTAGTTTAATGGTGCGCTTATTAAATCTAGCATAAAAGCTACACCCGACCACGTCGTGCTCAGGCCCTAAGCAAGGAATACAGAAAGAATGATAATCCCTATGAGGTATCTGTTTCCCACAAGAAATGCAATTATTAACTTTTTCTGACATCCGGATAACTGAGGCAAGAAAAGACAAAAATTTCCCCAACGGGGTACTTAGCCCAACTTGGTCTTCGGTCTGAAACTCGGTAAATGAAAATTTCAGAACGCCGAACGGCACTTGCAAACGCTGCTTCTGCTTTGGACCACGCGGCAAGAAAGACTGAGGATATGGCGCCAGTCATGCGCTTAAGTACTACTGCGTACTGACGTCAGCTCTAGACGACAATGACCTACGCCCAGCCTAGCTCTTTGGTATTCGGGCCGACCGAGGACAGCGGACTACCCACAGGTCATGACTGCAGCAATGTGAGACGAAGAACATCTGTGGTGTTGTCTATCATTAATTGTCCTGGATGAAGGTGGTCCTTGAAGGCTGTCAGTGCGTTCTGTACAGCTAGCATCTCTTTTTGATTGATATGAAGGTGCATTTGATTTGGGCTCCATTTGCCCTGAATGCACTTCCCAGCCAGATGAGCCCCCCCCCCCCCCCCCAAGCATAGTCTGATGAGTCTGTAGGTAGGGTTTGGGCGGTAGGGGGTGAAGTGAATGGCAGTCCCTTGTTGTTTTGGTGGCAGGCCTCTTCCCACCATAGGAACTCTAGTTGCAGGCAAGTGATAGGAATCATGGTTTCCAGGCTGAGACAATGTTGACTCCATAAACTCCAAGCACCACTGAAGTTTCCTCATATGCAGTCTTGCATACGGAATTAGAACAATGCGGGAGGCCATGAACCCCAAGGCTTGCAGAATTTGTCTTGCAGACAGCAGGGTTTTTGTGGCCACCTGTATGAAGTAAGTCACCAAATGAATTTACTTTTCTGGCGTGAGGTAAGCCATCTGGGCAGTTGTATTCAAGCTTGCACCCAGGAATGTAATTTGAGAGTACCAGTTGTGATTTCTTTTCGTTTATGGTGTACCCTAGACAAGTTGGAGCCTTTTTTTTTTTTTTTTTTTTTTTTTTTTTACAAATGTCAGATTTTTTTTAGAATGTCCCTGTTTTCTGCCTGAATTAGAGAATCGTCCAGTATGGATATATTTGAATATTTCTTTGCCTGCAAAATGCAATTACTGGAGCCAGGCACTTTGCGAAGACCCTGGACACAGTAGATAGGCCAAAGGGCAGTGCAGAGAACTGGTAATGGAAATAGCCTGCTTTGAAGCGGAGGTATCTTCTGCAAGATTCCCCGATTGGGATATGCAGGTAAGCCTCTTAAGTCTAGAGTTACCAACCAGGCATTTTTGCCTAGCATAGAAGTAACTGTTGAAGAGTCAGCATCTTGAATTTTGGAATGTCCAGAAATGCGTTTAGAGTAGCTAAGTCCAGAATTGACACCATGATTTTTCCTTTCTGGGTACCAGGAAATGTCTTGAATAGAAACATAGTCCCTTGAGTTGGGGGCAGGTCTGGCCATCCGTTTGGGACTGGCAACGTGTGGAAATAAAATCTGTATCTCTGGGATACTATATTTAAAACCCATTTGTCCTGGGTTATAAGTTGCCAGTTTCTTTCATGAAGTGCCAGTTTTCTCTCCAAAGGGGTGGCTGAAAGTTAAGTGCTTGGTAAGTGTAGAGGGAAGTCATTGAGACTGCTTACCATAGGGAGGTGCCTTGTTGTTTCCAGATTTGGAGGAGGAGCCATCCCATTGTTTTGTTCTAAAAGTCCCTTGTGACTGAAACCTGGAGCCTTTGGAATGTCTGGGTTTGACTTGAGTGGCTCTCGAAGGAACTGGAAAGGATCAGTTCTTAGTAGGCCAGTGCCTACTAAATCTTGGAGGTTACACCTGCAAGAAATCTTTCACAGTTTGCACATATTTAGCTTTATCTTCCAACTTTTTTAAAACTTCTTCAGCCTTATTACCAAAGAGACAGTCCTGTTGTAAAGGAGCATCCACCAATTTTGTTTTAACATGATCAGGCAGAGTTTGCTCTTTGAGCCAAGCATGCCTTCTTATCACAGAGCCAGTTACAGCAACCCTGCAAGAGGCCTCCAAAGAATCAAAACCACATTGCAAAGTATGTTTTCCAACTTGCTCAGCTGAATGCAATAAATCCTGTAAATCTTTATTTTCCACACAGTCAGAAATTAACAATTTTCTATTTAAGCAGTCCCATGACATGCTGCTGGTATTTTTAAGCATATGAAATTCCAGACAGTTTAAAGCCCTGATTGCCAAGTTTGCAGAAGTGTAAACCTTCTTACCCCATCTATCCAGCGCCCTGGAATCTCTATCAGAAGGGGTAGGAGTTTTAGCAGTAGAGGCCTTAATGCCCTTGGGATCCTGAGAAATTGTTTCAGGATCTGAAATAGTAGTTTTCAAAAGGAACTTGTGGGAGTCAGGAGCCCTGTAGTATCTGTCTGGCTTACAAGGAGCCGGAGGCCGAGAATCAGGAGCCATACTAGATTCTGAAAAATCATCAACAATGTCTAGAACAGGAGGTATAGCCAAAGGCCTATGTTGAGGAGGAAGAAGAAAATCCCCAAGTCTTTTTTTAGATTCAGAGAAATCCTGACTTTCCCAGAGGAAAATGTTCCCATAAGGTATGTAAAGTTTCCCTAAAAGAAACATCCGCAGGGGGAGAAGCAGAAGGAATGGAATCTTCTGCATCAGAGTCCTCATAAGTAGGTGTAGACAAATCCTGTTCATTAGAAGAGTCCAAAGAAATAGAATCCTGTTCAGAAAATTCATAAGCAATGTCTTGCCTAGGCCTCTTAGAAGGGGGGGGGTTTGGCTACCCCTGAGATCAGAGTAATTAAATCTTCATCCATTTTAATCACTTTTTTACGCATAGGGGCCTGCACATGTGGCCCAGGCGTCGGGTTTTTAGACACAGATTTTGGCCTTAGTTTTGAAGATGGCATCTGTCTAAAATACAAATCTGTAGGCCTGAAAACACCCTCAGAAGCCGGTGCTTGCACAGTGGCTCCAGACCCATCTTAAGTAGGGACATCTGCGGGTTCCATAACCCAAGCATCTCACAGCATACCGGACTCTGAATGGGTCTCAGTAGTGGCCTGCGAATCAGAAGTAGCGGGTATCAGGGGCTGCGAAAGCACCTCACTGAGTACCGGCGAAATGGCGACTGGCTTAGCAGAAGCGTCGTCAGTTTTGGACCTAGACGGCCTGTCTCTTTTTCTTTGTGTTTTTTAGGTATTCTGGTAGTCTTGACTGCTAACAGACGACATTTCTGGATAATTAAACCGTGAGCCAAAATATTTAGAAGCAAAAATATACTGACGTTTAATAGTGCGTTGATTAAATTTTGCACAAAACCGACAGCAAGGTACGTTGTGGTCAGGGCCTAGGCAAGGGATACAGTGCAAATGAAAATCCTTATGAGGAATTTGCTTCCCACTAGTAATGCAATTATTAACATTTACTGACATTGGTAAGGAGCAAGAAAAAGTTTCCCCAACGGGGTACTTGGCTTTTTAGTTGAAGACTCCGGTTCTTAAACTCAAAAACGAAAATTTCAGGATTCGGCCGACCGGCACTTGCAAACTGCTTCTGCTTTGGGCACCGTGCGGCAAGAAAGACTGATGTAATGGCGTCGGCTGCATGTTTTATACCCCTGACAACCTGACGTCATGGAAGAAGGGACAGCAACTGACGCAGGACCCAAGACTTTGTTAATGAGGCAAACAAAGGGCAACCTGCCAGCAGATTACCCAAATGTAATGACTGCAACAGTGAAACACGAAGATCAGCAGTATAATATACAGATACAATCATATACATTATATACACACACACACACACTACATATATTATATAGACTACTTGGGTAAAATCTTACCATAACCATAGATGTCCTTCTCTTCCATGTTGCAGTATTTAACTGTGGGATTTCTAGCCCTCAGGCAATCTGACATCGGCTCTTATACAAAAGCTTAAGCCTGGCTGCTGTAAGGTGCATGGGACGTCACGCACAGGGCCATAAAGCAGGGATTATAAATATGACGTCTGCATGCACAGACCTCAGAACTTGAAGCCCAGATAAGTGTATAAGCACAAGGTGAAGCTGAAGAGCAAATGTTCTTACAGGGCTGAACAGAATAGCCTGTAGGGGAGAGGATACATAGGTGAAGACCAAGCATCCATAAAAAGGAGAAGGGGGCAAGGAGAGAAGGAATACTGTAACATGGAAGAGGACATCTACGGTTATGGTAAGATTTTACACAACTATTCTATGCCCTTCTATTCCTGTGTTGCAGTATTCATACTGTGGAAGAGTACCACAGCTTAGGCAGAGTGATTGGTGGGGCAGGGGTAGAGGACTCCAAGAATCCCTGCAGAATTGCCCTGGAAAATCCTGCTCTGGCCCTGGTGACGTGGTCTAGCTTGTAGTGCTTAGTGAAAGTGTGAAGTGTAGACCAGGTAGCAGCTTCCATGATGGAGGCTGTGTGTAGTCCTTTGAGAAAGACTTTAAAGGCAGCCATTTCTCTAGTAGAATGAGCTCTAAACCCTAGGGGCAATTGTTTTCCATGGTGAGAGTAGCAGAAGAGAATGGATTTCCTAATCCAGGAGGAAATGGCTTGTTTGGAGACTGCCTTACCCAGAGCCCTGGGGTGGAAGAAGATGGAGTGGATTAGACTTTCTGAAAGATTTAGTTTTGTCTAAGTAGAATCTTAGTTATCTGTGACAACCAGAGAATGAAGGATCCTTTCTGCGTTATTAGATGGAGAGGGAAAGAATGTTAGTAGATGAATACAGTTCATTCACCACTTTGGGCATGAAGGAAGGGTTAGTGTGCATCATCACCCTGTCCTTGTGGAAGGTGGTGTAAAGGGGACAGGCCATGAGGGCCTGCGCTTAAACACTCACTGCGGAGGCGATGGCCACTAAGAGAATGGTCTTCCATGTGCACATCTGCAGAGAAGCTGTCCTTGCCGGATCAAAAGGAGGTAGTGTTAGTTTTTCCAGTACGAAGTTGAGATCCCAGGGAGGAGCAATGGGTTTCCTTGGTGGTCTGATATGCAAGACCACTCTCAGGAAAAGTTTAACGTCCAGTCTGGAGGGCAGGGTGGCTGTAAAGGCAAACATGCTGAAGTGGCAGAAAGGTGGACTTTCAGAGATGAATATGCTAGTCCTTCCTTAATGAGCTCACATACATAACTAAGGACCAAAGAGGGATCTGCTTGAAAAGGGTCCCTGTTCTTAAGCGCACACCAATTTGTGAATCTATGCCATTTGGATAAATATTTTTTTCTGGCAGATGGTTTCTTGGCCTCCCTCAGGACTGAGAGCACATTTTCTGAGTACAGTTAGAAGTTGATCACCCAAAGGGTGAGCTGCAGTAAAGGCAGCTGAGGGTCAATAAGAGATCCCTTTTGTTGGGTGAGTAGGTCCACCTTGTGGGGTAACTTGTGGTGTTTGGCTAGGAAGTGAAGGGGGAACCAGTGATGTCTTGGCCAATAGGGAGTCACCAGCAAGATGTTCGGTTGGTCCTTGTTTATCTTCAGTAGGACCTGGTGTATTAAAGGGAAGGTGGGGGAGCGTGCAGAAACATTCCCTTGCATGGAAAGCAGAAGGCATTCACTCTCCATGCCAGTGGAGTGTGATCCCTGAAGCAAAATCGGTCTGTTCTGGGAGAAGGCAAAACAGATCCACTTGAGGTGTGCCGCACTGGAGGACAATGTCTAAGACTGTTTCCCTATGCAACATCCATTTGTGCTGAAGGGAGGATTTTCTGCTCAGCAAGTCTGTTTTTTTCCTGAAAGGGGATTTAAGAGGCATGCAAGAGGAGGTTTGTGTCTGGTTGCTATTTCCCAGATTTGTAGTGTTATCTGACATAAGTGGTACGCCTTTGTCTCCTTGCTTGAGGTACCACATGACAGTTGTATTGTCTGTCACAATGTGTAGCAGGCCTGGTTGCAAGACTGGAAGGAAAGCTTTGAGAGCCAGTAATACTGCTGTCATAACCTCACACTGGTGTGTTGCTTTTGAAGTGCAGGGTCCCAATGCTTTTATACCCTGAAGCCCTTGAACTCTGCTCCCCACCCTAAATCTGATGCCTCTGTGTGCATGGTTTGAGTGATGGGGGTAGCTGGAGTGGGATGCCCTGGTCCAGGGAAAACTTGCTGAATCTACCACTTCAGTTCTGTTTTTAAGCAGGGCAGGAGGGAATAAGTTTCTCTGACAAGTGTTGGCTTTGATATCATACATTTTTTAAACACCATTGGAATGTTCTCATGTGCATCCTGGCTAATGGAAGCATGGGAATGGTTGCTGTCATGAGACCTAGGACTTGCAGAAACTGTCTTGCAGAGAGATGGGACTTTGTAAATAGGCCCTGAAAATGGCTGGAGAGATAGTGCACTTAGTCCAGTGGAAGAAAGGATCTCATTAAGTCTGTTCTTATCCTGCAGCCTAGGAAAACTTTGGCCTGCTGTGGAAGAAGTGAGGACTTCTGGAGGTCGATAGTGAAGACTAAGTTGTGCAGGACAGTCACTGTGAATTTGAGATGGTTTTGCAGGGTGGATTTGGATTCTGCCAGAATAAGAACGTTGTCCAGGTAAGGGTAGATTTGGAGTTCCTTGGTTCTGAAATAGGCAATGGCTGGGACCAAGCACTTACTAAATACTCTGGGAACAGTAGACAAGCCAAAGGGCAAGGTTGTAAACTTAAAGTATGAAGTGTGTCCAGTGAAGTGCAGAAAGCTCCTGTGGGAAGGCCTGATAGGGACGTGCAGGGAGGCATCCTTTATATAGTGACCATGAAGGCTTTGGGTGGCATGAGGGGTAGCAAAGTTTGCAAGAGGGCATCCTGAAGGATGGAACATTTAGGAACAGGTTTAGATAAGATAAGTCCAGGATTGGCCTCCAAGGGTCAACCTTTTTGGGGACTAGGAAAAGGGAGGAATAGAAGCCTTTTCCTTCCTGTCCTTAGGGAACTGGCTCTATACTTCCTAGAGTCAGGAGTTCTTTCAAAATGAGTGGGAAAGAAAAGTTGTGTAAAATCTTACCATAACCACAGATGTCCTTTTCAATGTTGCAGTAATTCTAGCTGTGGGACTTCCTGCCCTCAGGCGACTTGTATGTCAGCACTATACAAAAGCTTCAGCTTGGCTGTCACAGCTGCGTGGGATGTCACACACAAGGCCATAAACCAGGGGACTTAAATGCGACATTTTCACGCACAATCTTCAGAACTTGAAGCTCAGCAGGTAGAGTAAAAGGCCCAGCAGGAGAAGATGTAAGTGGGGTCAGGTATGGGACCCTGGGGTCTTTCTGTAGCATAGACAGGCCAAGGGTGATGCTAGGATGAAAGGAGAATGATGAGGGGGATATTGGTGGGTGGGAGAGAATACTGCAACATGGAAGAGAAGCACATAGTACAGTTGTGTACACTTAAAATAAATCGAGATGTTCAAGTGTATTCACTGTTGCAGTCATCACATTTGGGTTATCTGCCTGAGTGTATTCACTGTTGCAGTCATCACATTTGGATCATCTGCCTGCAGGTAGCCCTCAGTCAGCCGGAATATCAGAGTCTTGGGATTTCTGCGTCGGATGCTGTCACTTCTTCATTGACGTCAGGGGTATAAAACATGCAGCTGACGCCATTACATCAGTTTTTTTTTTGCCCCAGATGTCAGGAGCCCCAAAAATAGGAAGCAATTACATGGTATGCAACACCCCCAGCAAAAAGCAAATACCAATCATATAATATATGCCAAACAAAAAAGATAGATAGAAGTCAGAAGGTTAGAGGGAGAGTAACCAGGACTGCAACAGTGAATACACTCTAACATCTACATTTATGGTAAGTGTACACAACTGTACTATGTTCTTCATGTTTCACTGTTGGTCATCACATTTGGGTAGATTCCCAAAGCTGAGGATGGGTGGAGGTAGTTAAGAAGCATAAAGGCTGCCAATCAGGTCCTGTAAGACAGCTGTGGCAAATCCAGCTCTGGATTCAGAAAAGATAGGTAAGAAGTAATGCTTCGTTAAAGTGTGTACAGAGTTCCAGGTTGCAGCATCCAGGATGTCCCTGGTAGGGACTCCACTGAGAAAAGCTGTAGAGGACGATGAAGCTCTAGTGGAATGTGTTCTGATCCCCTGTGGGGTAGGTTTCCCATGGTGTTTGTAGCAGAAATGGATGCAGTGCGCTATCCTTTAGAAATGGTTTGTTTTGAAATGGCCTTGCCCTCTGCCCCTGCAGCAAAGTTGACTAGCAACTAGTCAGATTTTGTGAAAGGCTTGGGTCCTGTCCAGATAGAACCTAAGCTGCCTGTGCACGTCCAGGGAGTGCAGGATCCTTTCCCCTTTATTTTGAGGATTAGGAAAAAAAGTTGGCAAATGAATGGACTGGTTTAAAGCCACACTGGACACCAACTTGGACATAAATGAAGGGTTGGTCCTGAGGGAAACCCTGTCCACATGGAAGATAATGAAGGGTTCCATGGCCATAAAGGCCTGCAATTCAGACACTCTTCTTGCTGAAGTGATGGCTAGAAGTAGGGATGTTTTCCATGAGAGCTTTTCCAACACAAAGTTAAGGTTCCAGGCTTGAGTGGGAGCACTCCTGGAGGAGGTCTTAGATTTTTAGCTTCTTTCAGGAATTGTTTGACCACAGGATGAGAGAAGAGGGGTGGGCTCAGTTTTATAATGAGCTGAGATGGCAGAGGCAAGAATCTTAATTGAAGAGAAGGATTGGCCTTTGTGGAGCATTTATGTTAAGTAATCTAGTATACGAGGTAAGCTGGGCACAGTTGTGTTCATTCCCTGAGACTGGCTCCAGGAACAGTATCTTTTCCACTTTTTCGAATAGGATGTTCTAGTACTAGGCCTCCTTGCCTCCAGAATGACATCCAGCACCTGCTTACTGAGGGTTGGTGGTGATGAGTTCAGGGGATGAGCCAGGCTGCTAGGTTCAGGGTCTGGAGCTGAGGGTGAAAAAATCTGGCCCTCCTGCTGGGACAGCAGGGAAGGGGTCTGCAGCAGGTGCCATAGTGCCTCTACTGTCAGACTGCGCAAAACAGGGTACCAGTGCTGGCATGGCCAGTCTGGTGCAATTAAGATTGTCCTTGGTTTGTCCTGATTGATCGTTACTGGAACCTTCGAGAGGGGGGGCACAGGGGAAAAGGCAAAGACTGAGAGGCTTTCCCAGGTAAAGGACAGGGCATCCACTTTCCAAGCTTAGCTGTGGGGAGTTCTGGTGCAATATTTGCTCAATTGACAGTTCTGAGGGGAAGCAGAGAGATCCACCTCTGCTGCCCCCCACCTGTCCCTCAAAAGCTTGAATATTTTGGGTTCCAGTTTCCACTCATGTAGGTCCATGAGACTTCTGCTTAAGTCGTCTACCAGTGAAATTAGAGTGCCTGGCAGGAATTGAGCTTTCACGGTGCACTTGGTTTCTCAAGGCTGTGTTCCACAGAGCCATGGCTAATTTGCAGAGTGGGTAGGAATGGGTTTCCCCCCTGCTTGTTTATGTACCACAAAGTACAGTTGTGCACACTTGGCATAAATGTAGATGTTAGAGTGTATTCACTGTTGCAGTCATTATATTTGGGGCAATCTGCTGGCAGGTTGCCCTCAGTCGGCCTGAATAATAAAGTCTTGGGTCCTGCGTCGGGTTGCTGTCTCCTCTTCCATGACGTCAGGGGTATAAAAACATGCAGCCGACGCCATTTTATTCAGTTTTTCTTGCCCCAGATGTCAGGTGCCCCCCCCCCCCAAATGGGGAGCAAAAATAAATTATATATATATATATATACACACACACACACACACACACACACACACACACAAATATATACAAATGCGCTCTTATCAACATAAACTTTACCTTCATCTAAAAGCAAATACACCACAAAGGCTTTAATGTATAGTGAAGGAAAGAAAAGGGATAGAAAGGGGGGTGGCGGGTAGGTAACCCGGACTGCAATAGTGAATACACTCTAACATCTACATTTACAGTAAGTGTACACAACTGTACTATGTTCATGTTTCACTGTTGCAGTCATTACATTTGGGTAGAATCCCAAAGCTATGGATGGGAGGATGGCACTAAACAGCATTAGGAGCGGCTATAAGGTCCTGCAGAACTGCAGTGGCAAAGCCTGCCCTGGATTTGGAGAAGGGAGGCAAATGATAATGTTTTGTGAAGGCATGAATAGAGCTCCAAGTAGCAGCTTCTAGAATGTCTTTGGCTGGAATCCCTCTGAGAAAAGCTGCTGAAGTAGAGGCAGCCCTGGTGGAATGTGATCTGATCCCCTTGGGCACAGGTTTACCATGGTGGAAGTAGCAGAAAAGTACAGTTTTGTACCTACCATAAATGTAGATGTCCGATAGGTATGCATCTGCAGTCATCACATATGGGTTGTCCTGCCTCAGGCAGCCCTTCGGTCGGCCGGATTCCAAAGTCTGGGTCCGGCGTCGGCTGATGTCGCCCTTTCCCCGACGTCAGAGCGCCTGGGGTATAAAAGCGTCAGCCGACGCCATCTTCCTCAGTGTTTCTTGCCCCAGATGCCAGGTGCCCTCAAAGGAAGGCTAAATTTGGAGAAATGCAATAAATTCCAAACATGCACAGAAATATATATATATATATATATATATATATATATATATATATATATATATATATACACACACATATATATATATATATACATATATATATATATATATATATATGTGTGTGTGTGTGTGTATGTATATATATATATATATATATATATAAATAAAACAAATACACCATAATAGATAACCCCAGCTACCTATGAGAGGGAAAAGTACCCAATAAATACCAAAGAGGGGAAGGAGGGAGGGTAAACCTGACTGCAGATGCATAACTATCGGACATCTACATTTATGGTAGGTACAAAACTGTACTATGTCCTTCAAGGATGCATCTGCAGTCATCACATATGGGTAGAATACCATAGCCAATCTGGGGGTGGAGGATCTATGTAAAAGATGGTGTAGCTAAAAAGCCCTGCAGGACTGCCATAGCAAAGTCTGCTCTGGATCTGGAATATAAAGGTAAATTGTAATGCTTGGAAAATGTATGCACGGAGCTCCATGTAGCAGCTTCTAAAATGTCCTTGGTAGCCACCCCTCTTAAGAAGGCTGTGGAGGTGGCTGTGGCTCTGGTGGAATGAGGTCTAATGTTAGCTGGCACAGTTTTTCCATGAAAGGAACAACAAAAACGAATGCAATTCCCTATCCATTTTGAAATAGTCTGTTTGGAAATTGCTTTTCCTTGTGCACCAGCAGCATATGCTACCAACAACTGGTCAGTTTTTCTGTAGCTTTTAGTTCTGTCCAAGTAGTAGCGCAACTGTCTCTGTATGTACAGGGTGTGCAGAAGTTTCTCCCCTTTGTTTTGTGGATTTTGGAAGAAGGTAGGAAGGTGAATAGCTTGGTTTAATGAAACCCTGGATACCACCTTTGGCATAAATGAAGGATTGGTTCTCAAAGAGACTCTGTCCTGATGAAAAATAAGAAATGGCTGTACTGCCATGAGGGCCTGTAACTCAGATACTCTTCTTGCTGAGGTTATGGCCAGAAGGAAGGCAGTCTTCCAAGACAGGAACTGTAGTTCTGCAGATGCTGCTGGCTCAAAGGGAGGCAGAGTTAGTTTTTCCAACACGAAGTTAAGGTCCCAAGTAGGCACTGGAGGTTTCCTTGGAGGATTGATGTTTTTAATTCCTCTTAGAAACTGTCTTAGGAGAGGATGAGAAAAAACAGGTGGATCAGTATTGTACTCTGCTGAAATTGCTGAAGCATGAATTTTAATGGAAGAGTAAGACGGGCCATTGTGGAGCATTTCTGCCAAGTATTCCAGGATATGTGCCATGTTCATTACTGTCGCATCTAGGCCCTTTTTGGTGCTCCAAGTGTGAAATCTTTTCCATTTTGCTGAATATGCCTTTCTTGTGGAAGGCCGGCGAGCTTTCATGATGATATCCTTCACTCTCTTGGAAAGCTTATCCTGAGGAGGAGTCAAGGTATTTTCCAGGCTGTTAGTTGCAAGGTTTTCAAGTTGGAATGCAGAGTTTTGTAATTGTGCTGTGTCAGCAGAAGTGGACTTTGAGGAAGAGCCATGGTTTAGTGCGTGACATGCTCTTTAACAGCGGGTACCAGTGCTGTCTTGGCCAGTCCGGAGCTATCAGAATCACTTTTGGCTGCTCTGTCCTGATCTTCAGTAAGACCTTGGTCATTAATGGAAGAGGTGGAAATGCATACACTGTTAGAGTTCTCCAGCTGAAAGAGAGGGCGTCCACTTTCCATGCTTGTGGGTAATATGTCCTTGAGCAGAATTTCTTCAGCTGAGGATTGTGGGGGGAGGCAAAAAGATCTATGTCCGGCCTTCCCCATGATTGTGTTATCTATAGGAAGATGTCTGGGTGCAGCATCCATTCGTGTGCATCCATGATACTTCTGCTTAAGCTGTCCGCCAGTATATTGTCTTTCCCTGGCACAAACTGGGATTGCAGTTCTATATTGAGATTCAAGGAAAGTTCCCAAAGATTCATTGCCAGTCTGCAAAGAGTGTAGGAATGGGTGCCTCCTTGCTTGTTTATGTACCACATAACTGTGGTGTTCTGTCCTTATTAGCAGGTGGCCTTGATGCAGAAAGAGTTTGAAGACCTCGATTGCATGTTTCACTGCCAGCATTTCCTTTTGGTTTATGTGCATGCGTAGCTCCTTTTGTGACCATAGTCCTTGAATACATCTGCCCTCCATGTGTGCTCCCCAACCGTGGTCTGAAGCGTCGGTTGTAATGGTTTGGCTGGCTATTGGTTTGCTGAAGGGCAGACCCCTGTTTGACTGGCTTGCTCGAGCCCACCACAGAAATTCCTTTTGTAGGCATGGGATGAGTGGGATCAAAGTTTCTAAGCTGTGACTGTGTTGAGTCCATAAACTCCTTAGGTACCATTGTAGTTTCCTCATATGCAGCCTTGCTTGTGGAATCAGAAGAATGCAAGATGCCATGTAACCCAGGGCCTGCAGGATTTTCCTTGCAGTCAGCTGAGTTTGTCTTGTCAGATTCTTGAAGTAATCTGGTAGTTGTCTTTGTTTTTCTTCTGTGAGAAAAGCCATTTGGGTGGTTGTGTCTAGATCCGCACCCAGAAAAGTTATTCTTTGGGATGGAACAAGTCTTGATTTGTGAATGTTGACTGTATATCCCAAGGCCTGCAGTAGGTGGATGGCATAATTCAAGTCCTTTACCAAAGTTTGTTGGCTGTCCACTTGTATACGGCAGTCGTCCAGATATGAGTATATTTGAATCCCCTGAAGTCTGCAGTGTGCAATTACTGATGCCAGGCATTTCGTGAATACTCTGGGCGCAGTAGATAAGCCAAAGGGCAATGCTGAGAATTGATAATGCTCTGAACCTGCAAGAAATCTGAGGTGTCTTCTGCAACTTTGTCTGATAGGGACATGCAGGTATGCCTCCTTGAGGTCTAGAGTCACCAGCCAAGACCCCTTGCCCAGCATGGGAAGGAGTTGCTGTAGAGTCAGCATTTTGAATTTTGGCACAATGAGAAGTATTCAGTGCGGACAAGTCGAGAATAGGCCTCCATTGTTTTTCTTTTCATGGAACAAGGAATAGTCTGGAATAAAATCCTTGGCCTTGTTCTGAAAGAGGAACTTTTTCTACAGCTTTCATTTGCATTAAGTTGGAGATTTGTTTCAAAGCCTCTGCCCTTTGATTTGGTGGCAGGTCTGGCATGCCTTTTCTTTTTGGCAATGTGTGAAAATGGAACCTGTATCCTTTGTCTATTATTTGCAGTGTCCATTTGTCTCTTGTAATACTGTGCCAATTTTCTGAGAATAAAGAAAGCTTTCCGCCCAAAGGTGCTTCTAATTGAGCCCTGGTTGGCAGAGTCAAAGCAAAGTCATTGAGTCTGTCCTTGTGCAGCAGTTGTAGGTCCTGCACTACCTCTCTGGTTGGGAGGCTGCCATTGACGCCCTCTGAAGGAGCCTCTAGCTTGCCCTCTACCTCTGGCATGTCTGTTCTTGCCTCTCTGAAATCTTTCTGTGTCCGGAAAGGACCAATTCTTGGTAGGCCAATTTCTACTGAATCTTGGTGGTTGGACTTGTAGAAAATCTTTGACTGTTTGTACAGATTTTGCCTTTTCTTCAAATTTCTTTAAGACCTCCTGAGCAGTGGAGCCAAATAACTTGCTTTTCCAGTGGAGCATCCAGAAGCTTAGCTTTAACATGGTCTGGCAGAGATTGTTCATTCAGCCAAGCATGCCTACGTATGACTGCACCTGTCATAGCTGACCTACATGAAGCTTCCAATGCATCATAACCACACTGCAAGAAATGGTTGCTAACCTGCTGGGAGTTATGTACCAGATCCTGAAGTGATTTGCGATCTAGGGGTTCAGGTGAAGACAGTTTCTTATGCAATTCATCTAACAAATACTTGGTACTGTAGCATGTGAAATTGACAATTTAATGCCCTCATAGAAAGAGTAGCAGAAGTATACACTTTTTTTACTCCATCTCTCCAAAGCCCTGGACTCCCTTTCAGAGGGGAGGAGGTTTCTAGATGTGGCAGCTGCAACCCCTTTAGGGCCCTGGGAAATGGTTTCTGGATCAGCAGAGTGGGCCTTGTAAAGAAAATGATGCGAGTCCGGGACCCTGTAGTACCTATCGGGTTTGACAGGGGCCGGAGGAAGAGTGTCAGGGGTTATGCTAGACTCAGAGTACACATCATCAATGCCATTCAAAACAGGAGGAATAGCCAAAAGTCTATGCTGAGGTAAATGCAGAAAAGTTCTTAATCTTTTCCTGGAATCAGAGAATTCCTGGCCCTGCCATTTGAAATGCTCTCTCATAGTGTGAAGGGTCTCCCCGAAGGATAGTTCTTCAGGAGGGGAGGCCAAGGGGATAGATTCCTCTGCATCAGAGTCCTCGTAGGCCGAAAAAGCCTCCTCCTGGTAGTCCGAGAGAGCAGAGCTATCAGAGGCCTCCTCTGAGGAGTGGGGATCAGAGGGCTCAACCCTGGGCCTTTTGTCTAGAGGAGGTTGACAGCCCCTGTCCGGATGGGGTTGAGAGCTCCTACTAAAGGAAATAAGGTCCTCTGCTAAGGTTAGAATCTGTGAACTAGTAGTGGGTCCCTGAGGAATAACCCTGGGAGGCATAGCTTTTGTGTGTTTAGCAGCTTTAGCCCTGGTGAATGCTTTTTTGGACATGGATGCAGGAGGCCTGGCTGCACCACGTGCTGTAGTTTTGTCTAGAGGAATGGTGTCGGAAGTTTCCAAGACATCAGTTTCTTAAGGAAATTCAATAACAGACTCAGCAGGGGTCTCCGGGGCCGAGGTTGTTGGTTGAGCGGTTTCGGGGGTCGGAAGTACCAAGGACTCTGTTTCAGCCGAGACAGAGACACTCGCGGTAGGCCTGGCCGTGGTTTCAGCCGAAACCGCGGCCCGCGTGTGTCTGTCCTTGTCCTTCCGTTTCTTTGTTAAATGTGAAGTCGGAGTCTCAGACGGCATATTGTACGAAAAACTAGCCCCAAAAAATTCCTCTGCAAACTCCGCCCGACGTCTAAGAGTGCGTCGGTTGAAGGAAGCACAGGCTGAACAGGCCGAGACGTCGTGGTTTGGGCCTAGGCAAGGGAGACAGTAAGAGTGGAAATCCTTATGAGGTATTTGTTTCCCAAAAGTTAAGCAATTATTAACTTTATCTGACATCGGCTGAGGCAAGAAAGAGTCCCCAACGGGGTACTTAGCTTTTGAAGTCTTCGGTAGTTGAATTACAGGAGCTGGCCGACCGGCACTTGCGAACTGCTTCTGCTTCGGGCACCACGTGGCAAGAAAGACTGAGGAAGATGGCGTCGGCTGACGCTTTTATACCGCAGGCGCTCTGACGTCGGGGAAAGGGCAACATCAGCCGACGCCGGACCCAGACTTTGGAATCCGGCCGACCGAAGGGCTGCCTGAGGCAGGACAACCCATATGTGATGACTGCAGATGCATCCTTGAAGGACATCAAATGCAGTGGCAAGCCTACCCTGGATTTGGAGAAGGGAGGCAAATGATAATGTTTTGTGAAGTTATGAACAGAGCTCCAAGTAGCAGCTTCTAGAATGTCTTTGGCTGGAATCCCTCTGAGAAAAGCTGCTGAAGTAGAGGCAGCCCTGATGGAATGTGATATGATCCCCTTGGGCACAGGTTTACCATGTTGCAAGTAGCAGAAAGTACAGTTGTGTACACTTACCATAAATGTAGATGTTTGAGTGTATTCACAGTTGCAGTCATTACATTTGGATAATCCTGCTGGCAGGTTGCCATCAGTCGGCCTGAATTCCAAAGTCTTGTGCACGGTTGGCTGCTGTCGCCCCTTCCATGACGTCAGGTTGTCAGGGGTATAAAAGAAGGAAAGAAGGAACAGACACCATTTTCTTCAGTTTTTCTTGCCCCAGATGTCTGTCAGGTGCCCCCTAAAAGGGTAGCCAGAATTTATTTATATATATAGATATATATATATATATACAAATTCTGGCTACCCTTTTATGTTCTTCGTGTTTCACTGTTGGTCATTACATTTGGGTAGAGTCCCAAAGCTATGGTTGGGAGGCTGGAGATAAACAGTATTAGGAGCGGCTATGAGGCCCTGCAGAACTGCAGTGGCAAAGCCTGCCCTGGATTTAGAGAAGAGTGGCAGATGATAGTGCTTTGTAAAGGTGTGCACTGAACTCTAAGTAGCAGCCTCTAAAATGTCTTTCGTTGATACTTCCCTGAGAAAGGCTGCTGAAGTGGCTGCAGCTCTGGTTGAATGTGGCCTAATGCCCTTCGGCATTGGCTTGCCATGTTGAAAATTGCAGAAACGAAAGCAGTGGCCTATCCACTTTGAAATAGTCTGCTTTGAGATAGTGATCCTGCAGCATATGCCACTAGCAATTGCTCTGTGTTCCTGAAAGTTTTGGTTCTATCCAAGTAGAACCTAAGCTGTCTGTGTAAGTCCAATGAATGCAGAATTCTCTCCCCCTTGTTCTGTGGTTTTGCATAAAAAGTTGGCAGATGAATGGTTTGGTTAAGAGCCACACTGGACAGCACTTTAGGCATAAACGTCGGGTTTGTCCTCAGAGAAACCATGTCTGGATAAAACATAAAAGGTTCCACAGCCATGAGTGCCTGTAGCACTGAAACTAGTCTTGCAGAAGTTATTGCTAGGAGCAGAGCAGTTTTCCAAGATAAAAACTTTATATCACCAGTAGCAGCTGGCTCAAAAGGAGGCAGGGTGAGTTTTTCCGAGACATAGTCGAGGTCCCATGCAGGTATTGGTGATCTCCTTGGAGGCCTGACATTTTTGGCTCCTCTGAGGTACTGCTTTAATAAAGGATGAGAAAAGATTGGTGACTGTATTGTAATGAGCCAAAATGGCAGAGGCATGATTTTTAATTGATGAAAGAGATAGACCTTTGTCCAGCATCTCAGTTAAGTATTGCAAAATCTGAGGAATATTTGGTACATCTGTATCAGTTCCTTGTGCCTGGTTCCAAGCACAGAATCTCTTCCATTTTCCAGCATAAGAATTTCTAGTACTGGGCCTTCTGGCTTCCAAAATGACATCCATCACAGCTTTACTGAGGTGTGTTTTGTATGATTACATTACCCGCCATGCTGCCAGGTTTAAAGTCCTGAGTTGGCTGTGCAGGATCTGATTGTTTTGCTGGGACAGTAGATGGGGTATCTGAGATAAGGTCCAAGCTGGGCATTGAGACAAATTCCTTAGGATTGGATACCAGTACTGGCGGGGCCAGTCTGGGGCAATCAGTATCATCATTGGCTTCTCCTGTCTGACCTTTAGGAGAACCTTGGGGAGGAGTGTCAGTGGAGGAAAGGCATATACTGATAGGTTTTTCCAGCTGAAAGATAGGGCGTCCATTTTCCATGCTTATCTGTAATAAGTCCCTGTGCAGAATCTTTTTAGTTGGTAGTTGGGAGGGGAGGCAAATAGATCTATGTCCAGGCATCCCCATTTCCTTGTTATCATGCTGAAGACTTGTGGATCCAGGTGCCACTCGTGGGGATCCATGAGGTTTCTGCTTAGTTCGTCTGCCAGAGTATTTTCTTTTCCTGGCAAGAATTGTGCCTACAGATGTACTTGGAAAAGTCAATGCTGTGTCCCACAAAGTCATTGCTAGTCTACAAAGGAGGTAAGAATGTGTGCACCCCTGCTTGTTTATATACCACATGACCATGGTATTATCAGTAGTTGTCTCGGATGAAGTAGGTCCTTGAAGGCTGTCAGGACATTTTTAACAGCTAGCATCTCTTTCTGATATGTAGATGCATTTGGTTTGAGGGCCATGTGCCCTGAATGCATCTTCCCACATCATCCGTTGTTTGTGTCTGCCTGGCTGGGGGTAATGTGAATGGCTGTCCTTTGTTCTGGTGACAAGCCCTCGACCACCATTGAAACTCCTGTTGCAGGCAGGGAATGAGAGTAATTATTGCCTCCAGGCTGTGGCAATGTTGAGTCCAAACACTTTTTAGGTACCACTGAAGTTTGCTCATATGCAGTCTTGCATATGGAATTAGTAGAATGCAGGATGCCATGAAGCCCAAAGCCTGCAGAATTTTTCTTGCAGATAACTGGGCCTTTGTTGCCAACATCTTGAAATAGGTAGCTGCCTTTGTCTGGCGTGAGAAGCCATCTGGGCAGTTGTACTTAAGCTTGCACCCAGGAATATTATCTCTTGACAGGGTACTAGTTTTGATTTCTTTTCGTTAACTGTGTACCCTAGGCATGTTAGAAGTGTTTCCACAAACGCCAGATGCTGTAGAAGAATGTCCTTGTTCTCTGCTTGAATTAGGCAGTCGTCCAAGTAAGGATGCATTTGTATTCCCTCTGTCTGTGGAATGCAATTACTGGTGCCTGGCACTTTGTAAAAACCCTGGGCGCAGTAGATAAGCCAAAGGGCAGTGCAGAGAACTGGTAATGCATTGAGCCAGCCTTAAATCTGAGGTATCTTCTGCATGACTGTCTGACTGAGACATGCAGGTATGCCTCTTAAGTCTAAAGTCACGAGCCAAGCATTCTTGCCCAGCATGCGCAGAAGCTGCTGTATAGTTAACATTTTGAATTTTGGTATATCCAGGAATGTGTTCAGAATAGATAGGTCCAGTATTGGTCTCTAGGCCTTGTCCTTTCTGGGTACCAGGAACAGTAGAGTAAAATCCTTGCCCCTGCTCTTGCTCTGGTTGAATGGCCCCCATGCCCATGAGGGACAAGACTTGTTTTTGTGCCTCTGCCCATTGATTTTTTGGCAGATCTGGCCATCTGTTTGCCTTTGTCAGGGTATGGAAATGGAACTTGTAGCGTTGTGACACTGTTTAAAACCCACTTGTCCTGGGTTATAATGTGCCAATTTTGAGAAAAAAGTGCCAATTTTCCCCCTGAGTGCTGCCAGGAGATAAGTGCTTGGTGCTGGCAGGGGGAAGTCATTGGGACGGTTTCCTGTAAGGCTGTGATTTGTCTTGCCCAACCCTGGAGGTAGAAGCACCCAATTGCTTTGACCTGTATGAACCTTGTGCCTAGGATCTGCCCCTTTGAGGTTTGTCTGACACAGGAAAGGACCAATTCTTTGTAGGCCAGTGTCTACTAAATCTAGGTGTCTGTACTTGTAAAAATATCTTTGACAGTTTGCATTGATTTAGCTTTGTCCTCCATTTTCTTTAACACCTCTTCTGCCTTAACACCAAACAAAGTATCATGCTGTAAAGGTGCATCTAATAATTTAACTTTCACATGATCAGGCAGATTTTGTTCCTTTAACCAAGCATGCCTCCTAATTACAGAACCCGTAACTTCAGGAGGCCTCCAAAGAATCAAAACCAGATTGCAAAGTATGCTTTCCAATTTGTTCAATTGCATGCAATAAATCCTGCATTTCCTTGTTGCCTGCACATTCAGAGTATAACATAATTTTCTATTTAAGCAATGCCATGACTTGTTGCTGATATTTGAGCATACGAAACTGACAGCTTAAGGCCCTTATACCCAAGCTAGCAGATGTGTAAACCTTTTTTCCCCCATCCAGTGCCCTAGAATCTCTGTCAGAGGGGGTAGGGCTTTTTGCAGCGGAAGCCTCAACTCCTTTGGGCCCTGAGAAATAGTCTCTGGGTCTGCAGCAGAGTTTTTAAAAAAGAATTTATGAGAGTCAGGAACCCTGTAATATCTATCAGGCTTAACAGGAGCTGGAGGTAAGGAGTCAGAGGTAAGACTAGACTCCAAAATCATCTACAATGTCTAACACAGGTGGAATGGATAGAGGACTGTGTTGATGAAGTAAAAGGAAATCTCTGAGCCTCTTGAAATTCTGAAAAATCTTGGCTCTCCCTGTGGAAATGCTCCCTCCTCATGGTACGCAAAGTTTCCTCAAAAGAATAGTCCTCTGGAGAAGCTGAAGGTATAGATTCTTCAGCATTAGAATCCTCATGGGGGGGGGGGGGGGGGGGAGAGAAAATTCCTGATCAGAAGAGGAATCAGAAGAAATAGAAACCTGATCTGAAGATTCATGGTCAGTCTCTTGCCTAGGCCTCTTATCAAGCGGGGGATGGGAACCCCTGATCAAGGTAATCAAGTCTTCAGCCATTTTGAGCATCTGTTTTTTGGGCATAGAGGCCTGTCCACGTGGGTCTTGAGTTTGTTTCTTTGCTTTAGAAGGTGCTTTAGTCTTTGCCTTTGAAGCTGAAGTAGGTTTAATGCAAAGATGTTTAGGTCTGAATACACCCTCAGAAGCCGGTGCCTGCTCAGCGGCTCCGGACCCATCTGAGGGAATAGTATCGAGGCTCCAATACCTTGAGTTTCCAGCAACATGGCAGACTCCCCATGGGAGTCGGTAGCAGCCTGCGACTCTAAAGTAGCAGGCGTCAGGGGCTGCAAAGGCACCTCACTGAGAACCGGCAACTGGCTTAGGAGAAGCTGTGTCGGTTTTGGGCCTCGGTTGTTTATCTCTCTCCTTTTCGTTGCATTTTTTGTGAACTCCAGTAATTGGATGGCTATCCGACATTTCTGGATAATTAAACTGGTGTCCAAAATAGTTTAAAGCGAAATCATACCGACACTTAATAGTGCCTTGGTTAAATCTAGCACAAAACCGACAACCAGAAACATTGTGATCAGGGCCTAGGCAAGGAATACAGTAAGAATGAAAGTCCTTATTAGGTATTTGCTTTCCACAAGAAATAAAATTATTTACTTTTTCTGACATCGGTCTGGAGCAAGAAAAATGTTTCCCCAATGGGGTACTTAGCTTTATTGAAGACTTCGGATCTAAAATTCGAACACGAAAATCTCAGGAGTTGGCCGACCAGCACTTGCTAACTGCTTCTGCTTTGGGCACTGCGTGGCAAAAAAGACTGAAGAAAATGGTGTTGGCTCCTTTTATACCCCTAACGACCTCACGTCAGGGAAGGGGTGACAGCAGCAGACGCAGGACCCAAGACTTTGGAATTCAGGCCGACTGAGGGCAACCTGCCAGCAGGATTACCCAAATGTAATGACAGTAACAGTGAAACACGAAGAACATCAAATGCAGTGGCTTATCCTCTTTGAAACAGTCTGCTTTGATATAGCCTTACCCTCTGACCCTGCAGCAAATGCTACCAGTAGTTGCTCGGACTTCCTTAAAGATTTGGTCCTGTTTAAGTAGAATCTTAGTTGTCTGTGCAAGTCCAATGAATGCAGAATCTGCTCCCCCCTTGTTCTGAGGATTTGGGTAAAATGTTGGCAGGTGAATAGTCGTGTTAAGAGCCACACTGGAGACCACCTTAGGCATAAAAGATGGATTGGTCCTGAGGGACACCCAGTCCTGGTAAAATATAATAAAAGGCTCCACTGCCATGAGAGCCTGTAGTTCTGAAACCCTTCTTGCTGAGGTGACTGCCAAGAGAAAAGCGGTTTTCCAAGAGAGAAATTTTATATCCGCAGTAGCTGCTGGTTCAAAAGGAAGCAGGGGGATGTTTTTCAGCAAAAAATTGAGACCCCATGCCGGAGTTGGTGATAATCTGGGAGGCCTTAAATTTTTGACCCCTCTAAGACACTGTTTAAGCCGAGGATGAGAAAACAGGGGAGGCTCTGTATTGTAATGAGCCGAGATGGCAGAGGCATGGATTTTTATTGAAGAAAAAGATAGGCCCTTGTCAAGCACCTCAGTCAAATATTGTAAAATCTGAGGAATATTGGGCTTTGTTGCATCTGTTCCTTGTGCTTGGTTCTAAGCACAGAATCTCTTCCATTTATCAGCATAAGATTTTCTAGTACTAGGCCTTCTGGCTTCCAAAATGACATCCATCACAGATTTACTGAGAAGTGTTGTTTGAATAATTAGTTGATCAGCCATGCTGCAAGATTCAGGGTTTGGAGCTGAGTGTGCAGAATGCGATTGTTCTGCTGAGACAGTAGATGAGGTATCGGAGGCAAGCACCATGGAGGGAGTTGAGACATATTCCTTAGAAGTGGGTACCAGTGCTGGCGAGGCCAGTCCGAAGCAACTAGGATCATTTTTGGTTTTTCCAGTCTGACGTTTAGTAAGACCTTTGAGAGAAGAGGCAGAGGGGGAAAAGCATAGACTCCATCTGAAGGATAGGGCATCCACTTTCCATGCTTTTTTGTGATGAGTTCTTGTGTAGAATTTGTCCAACTGATCATTTTAGGGAGAGGCAAATAAATCTGTCTGGGGTCCCCCATTTCTGTGTTACCATGCTGAAGATTTGTGGATACAGTTTCCATTTGTGCGGGTCCATAAGACTTCTGCTTAGGTCATCTGACAGAGTATTTTGTTTTCCTGGCAGGAATTGAGCTTGAAGATGTATTTGGTAAGTCAAGGCTGTGTTCCACAAGGCCATGGCTGGTCTGCAAAGGGGTAGGAATGTGTACCCCCCCCCCCCGCTTGTTTATGTAACAACTGTGGTGCTGTCCTTATCAGTAGTTGTCCTGGATGAAGTAAATCCTTGAAAGCTGTCAGAGCATTCTGAACAGCTAGCATCTTTCTGGTTGATATGCTGATGGATTTGGTTTGGGCCCCATTTGCCTTGAATGCATCTCCCCGCCAGATGGGCCCCCCAAGCATAGTTTGATGCGTCTGTAGTTAGGGTTTGGGTGGCAGGGGGTAGAGTGAATGACAGTCCCTTGTTTTGGTGACATCTCTGCCCACCAAAGAAACTCCTGTTGTAGGCAGGGAATGAGAGGAATCATTGTTTCCAGATTGACAATGTTGACTCCATAAACTTTTTAGGTACCATTGAAGTTTCCTGATATGCAGTCTCGCATATGGAATTAGTAGAATGCAGGATGCCATAAACCCACAAAGCCTGCAGAATTTGTCTTGCAGATAACTGGGTTTTTGTTGCCATTTGTTTGAAGTATGTTGTCAGTTGCCTGTGTTTGCCTGGCATTAGGTAAGCCATCTGGGCAGTTGTATTAAAGCTTGCACCCAGGAATAATTTGAGAGGGTACCAGTTGTGATTTCTTTTCGTTTATGATGTACCCTAGGCATGCTAGAAGCCTTTTTACAAATGCCAGATGCTGAAGAGTGTCCTTGTCCTCTGCTTGAATGAGACAGTCGTCAAAGTAAGGATATATTTGAATACTTTTTTGTCTGCAAAATGCAATTACTGGTGCCAGGCATTTTGTGAATACCCTGGGCGCAGTAGATAAGCCAAAGGGCAGTGCAGAGAATTGGTAATGCAGAAAACCTGCTTTGAAGTGGAGGTATCTTCTGCACGATTTCCTTATTGGGATATGCAGGTATGCCTCTTAAGTCTAGAGTTACTAACCAAGCATTCCTGCCTAGCATAGGCAGTAGCTGTTGTAAAGTCAGCATTTTGAATTTTGGAATGTCCAGGAGCGTGTTCAAAATCGATAAGTCCAGTATTGGACGCCATGAATTGTCTTTTCTAGGTACCAGGAAAAGTCCTGAATAAAAACCTTGTCCTTTTTCCTTTTCTGGTACTGGTTGAATAGACCCCATATCCATGAGGAACATGACTTGTTTCTGGGCCTCTGCCAACTGGTTTTGTGGCAGATCTGGCCATCCGTTTGGAATTGGCAAAGTATGGAAATTAAATCTGTACCTCTGGGATACTATGTTTAATACCTACTTGTCCTGGGCAATTAACTGCCAATTTTGAGCATGAACTGCTAGTTTTCCCCCAAAGGGGGCTACCAAAAGATAAGTGCATGGTGATGGCAGAGGAAAGTCATTGAGACTGCTTACTGTAGGCTTGTGCTTTGTTTCCTCCAGTTTTGCAGGAGGAGGCACCCCCCATTACTTTGACCTGTAAGAACCCTGTGATTGGTATCTGGAGCCTTTTGAGCACCTGGATTTGCCTTGAGTGGTTCTGTTGGACACAGGAAAGGACCAATTTTTGTAGGCCAATGTCTACTGAACCTGGGTGGCTGCACTTGCAAGAAATCTTTTACTGTTTGCATATATTTAGCTTTGTCTTCCACTTTCTTTAAAACCTCTTCTGCCTTATTACCAGAGTATCATGCTGGGGCATCCAACAATTTAGCTTTAACATGATCAGGCAGATTTTGCTCCTTGAGCCAGGCATGCCTTCTAATCACAGATCCAACAACGGCGGCCCTACAAGAGGCCTCCAAGGAATCAAAACCACATTGCAAAGTATGCTTGCCAACCTGTTCTGCTGAATGCAATAATTCCTGTAACTATTTTCTACACAATCAGAAATCAACATCATTTTCTGTTTCAATAACCCCATAACATGCTGTTGATATTTAACCATATGAAACTGGCAGTTTAAGGCCCCGATTGCCAAGGTTGCAGACGTATAAACCTTCTTTCCCCATCTATCCAGCGCCCTGGAATCTCTGTCAGAGGGGGTAGGATTTTTGGCTGTAGAGGCCTTTACACCCTTGGGACCCTGAGAAATAGTTTCAGGATCAGCAGCAGGATTTTTGAATATAAATTTGTGGGAGTCAGGAGCCCTGTAATATCTGTCTGGCTTACTAGGAGCTGGAGGCAGGGAATCAGGAGCCATGCTTGATTCTGAAAACACAACAATGTCTAATACAGGCGGTATTGCCAAAGGCCTATGCTGAGGAAGAAGGAAATCCGTAAGCCTATTTTTTGATTCAGAGAAGTCCTGACTCTCCAAGAGAAAATGTTCCCTTAAAGTATGCATCTCTCCAAAAGAGTAATCCTCAGGAGGAGATGCAGATGGGATGGATTCCTCTGCATCAGAATCCTCATAGGGTGGAATAGAAAATTCTTGATCAGAAGAGGAATCAGAAGAAATGGAAACCTGATCTGAAGATTCATAATCAGTGCCTTGCCTAGGCTTCTTAGCGGGGGGGGGGTTCTGTTTTTTAGGCATAGGGACCTGAGCACGTGGCTCATGCGTCAGTTTTTTAGACATAGAAGTAGGTTTTGGCCTTGTTTTTGAGGCTGGCGTTGGTTTAATATGAAAATGTTGAGGCCTGAAAACACACTCAGAAGCCGGTGCCTGTTCAGCGGCTCCGGACCCATCCAAGGGAGACACATCCGCGGGTTCAATACTCTAAGAATCTCGCAGCATACTGGACTACGAATGAATCTCGGTAGAGACCTGTGACTCAAAAGGAGCAGGTATCAGGGGCTGCGAAAGCGCCTCACTGAGTACCGGCGAACCAGCGACTGGCTTAAGAGAAGCTTCGTCGGTTTTGGACCTCGATGGTCTGTCTCTTTCTTTGTGTTTTTTGTGAACTCCAGTAGTCAGATTGCTAACAGACGACATTTCAGGATAATTAAATCTTGAACCAAAATATTTAGAAGCAAAAACATACAGACGTTTAATACTGCGTTGGTTAAATCTAGCACAAAACCGACAGCAAGGCACGTTGTGATCTGGGCCTAGGCAAGGAATACAGTACAAATGAAAATCCTTGAGGTATTTGCTTCCCACAAGTAATGCAATTAACTTTTACCGACATCGGTAAGGAGCAAGAAAAAGTTTCCCCAATGGGGTACTTAGCTTTAGTTTGAAGACTTCGGTTCTGAAACTCTAATGCGAAAATTTCAGGAGTCGGCTGACCGGTACTTGCGAACTGCTGCTGCTTCGGGCACCACGCGGCAGGAAAGACTGAATAAAATGGCGTCGGCTGCATGTTTTATACCCCTGACTGCCTGACGTCATGGAAGAGAAGACCGCAACCGAAGCAGGACCCAAGACTTTGTTATTCAGGCCGACTGAGGGCAACCTGCCAGCAGATTGCTCCAAATGTAATGACTGCAACAGTGAAACACTAACATCTGTGGTGCTGTCTTTACCAATAGTTGCCCTGGAAGAATAAGGCCTTTGAAGGCTGTCAGAGCATTCTGTACAGCTAACATTTCTTTTTGATTGATATGCAGGTGCATTTGCTATGGGCTCCATTTGCCTTGAATGCATTGTCCTGCCATTTGAACCCCCCAATACATAGTCTGATGCGTCTGTTAGGGTTTGGGCAGCAGGGGGTTGAGTGAAAGGTAGTCCCTTGTTGTGGCAGCAGGCCTCTGCCCACCAAAAGTACTCTGTCCTTAGGCAAGGAATGATAGGAATCATTATTTCCAGGTCCTGAGAATGTTGACACCAGAGACTTGAGTACCACTGAAGTTTCCTCATATGCAGTCTTGCATATGGAATTAGTAGAATACAAGAGGCCATGAATCCTAGGGCTTGCAGTATTTTTTTTGCAGATATCTAGGTTTTGGCGGCCAGTAGATTGAAGTAGTTTGTCAAATTTGTTTTTCTGGAGTGAGGAATGCCATCTGGGAAGTTGTGTTCAAGCTTGCTCCCAGGAATACAATCTGTTGGCTGGGTACCAGATGTGATTTCTTTTCGTTGATGGCATAACCCAGTAAAGTTAGAAGTCTCTTTACAAATGTCAAGTGCTGTAGTAGCAATTCCTGACTGTCCGCCTGAATCAGGCAACAGTTCAAGTATGGGTAAATTTGAATTGTTTGCTGCTTGCAATATGCAATGGCTGGAGCTAGGCGTTTTGTGAATACCCTGGGCGCAGTAGATAAGCCAAAGGGAAGTGCAGAGCTCCTGCTCTGAAACGTAGGTATTTCCTGTACGATTCCCTTATGGGGATGTGCAGCAGACAAGCTTCTTTTAAGTCTAGGGTAGCTAGCCAGGAGTCCTTGGCTAGCACAGGAATCAGCTGTTGGAGAGTAAGCATTTTAAATTTTGGAACCACCAGAAAGATGTCAATAATAGTCAGATCCAGGATAGGATGCCAAGTGTTTTCTTTCCTGGGTACCAGGAACAGTCTGGAATAAAAGCCTTGTACCCTTTGTTCTGCTGGGACAGGTTGAATAGCCTTAATACTGAGAAGGGAAAATACTTGCTTTTGGGCCTCTGCCCACTGGTTTGGGGGGAGATCTGGCCATCTACTTGAGGTTGGGAGTGAGTGTAAGTGGAATCTGTATCCCTGGGAAACAAGGTTTTAAGACCCATCTGTCCTGGGTAATGTACTGCCAGGTTTTTGGCATGAAGGGCAAGTTTCCCTCCTAAAGGTGCAAGTACTTGGGCAAGGCTTGGAAGGGTTAAGGATAAGTCACTGAGATTTTACTACAGGAAGGCTGTTTACTACTCCCCGTTTTGGAGGTGGGAGCACTCCATTGCTTAGATCTGTGCACACACTGAGACTGTAGTCTTGGTGGTCTGCTGCCCCTGGGTTTGGACTGAAGGTCTGGGAGGGGCTGGAAATGTACAGTTGTGTACATTTACCATAAATGTAGATGTTAAGAGTGTCTTCACTGTTGCAGTCATCACTGTAGGGTTCTTCCTGCCGGCAGGCAGCCCTCGGTAGGCCAGAATCCCAAAGTCTGGGTCCGGCGTCGGCTGTTCAGTCATGCTCCCTGACGTCAGAGTGCCAGGAGTACAAAGCTGCCAGCCGATGCCATGTTCTCCAGTTTTTCTTGCCCCAGATGTCAGGTGCCCAAAAGTGAAGGCTAATAGTAAAACAAAAATCTAACATACAACAAACCCCATACCCTGTAGCAAATACACCTCAGAAGAAGGGTGAAGTAGGAAACCACACTAATGAAAGTATAAGAGGGGACAGGAGGGAGGGTAACCCAGATTGCAACAGTGAAGACACTCGAACATCTACATTTATGCTAAGTGTACACAACTGTACTATGTTCGTGTTTCACTGTTGCAGTCATCACTGTAGGGTTGAATCCCAAAGCGGAGATAAAGGGTGGTGGTTATAGAGTAGAAGGGGCGGCTAGAAGGCCCTGCAAGACTGCAGAAGCAAAGCCTGCCCTAGACTTAGAGTAAAGAGGGAGATTATAGTGCTTAGAGAAAGTATGCACTGAACTCCAAGTTGCAGCTTCCAAAATATCTTTGGTAGGTACTCCCCTGAGAAACGCAGCTGAAGTAGCAGCAGCTCTGGTAGAGTGTGTCCTAATTTTTCCTGGGATTTGCTTTCCATGATGAGTAACAAAATCTGATTCCATGAGCAATCCATTTAGAAATGGTCTGTTTTGAACAAGCTTTGCCTTGGGAATTTGTTGCATAAGAAAAACAGTTGCTGTGTTTTCCTGATATCCTTGGTTCTGTCCAGGTAAAAACGAAGTTGCCTGTGTACATCCAAGGAATGCAAGATCCTTTCCCCCTTATTTTGTGGATTAGTGAAAAAAGTTGGCAGGTGAATAGTTTGATTTAAAGCCACTTTGGAAACCACTTTAGGCATGAAAATAGGATTAGTCCTTAGAGACACCCTATCTTGGTGAAAAATAATATCAGGTTCGACATGAGTGCTTGTAACTCCGAGACTCTCCTGGATGAAGTCAAAGCCAGTAGGACAGCTGTCTTCCATGATAAATACTTAATATCAGATGTGGCAGCTGGCTCAAAAGGAGGCAGAGTGAGTTTTTCCAGAACAAAGTTGAGGTCCCAGGCAGGTATGGAGGGTGTCCTAGGGGGCCTTAAATTCTTTGCTCCTCTGAGATATTGTTTCAGAAGTGGATGCGAAAAGATTGGAGGATCTGTGCTGTAATGTGCAGAGATAGCTGAGGCATGTATTTTTATGGAGAAGGATAAACCCTTATGTAGCATGTCTGTCACGTCAAGTAAAATCAGTGGGATATTAGGAATGAGAGGATCCGAATCCTGAGCATGCATCCAGGTGCAAAATCTCTTCCATTTACCTGCATAAGATTTTCTAGTGCTAGGCCGTCTGGCTTCTAAGATGACATCCATGACCTGTTTGGGAAGGGTAGGATTAATCATAGACCCTGAATTCGCCAGGCTGAGAGTTTTGATATGAGAGTGCAGAAACTGGCCCTGGTGTTGGGACAAAAGATTTGGAATCTGAGGTAAAATCCAAGGAGGCTCCTGGGATAGATTCATCAGTGTTGAGTACCAAAATTGACCAGGCCAATTTGGGGCCAGTAAAATCATCTTGGGTTTGTCCTGCTTGATCTTTAATAACACCCATGGAAGAAGAGGTAGTGGAGGAAAGGCATACCCCAAGAGGTTTCTCCAACTGAATGAAAGTGCATCCACTTTCAATGCTAGTTTGTGAGATGTCCTTGTGCAAAAAATCTAACTGGTGGTTGAGGGGGGATGCAAATAGATCCATGTCCGGGCAGCCCAAGGCTTCTGTAATCATCTTGAATATTTGGGTGTCTAGCATCCACTCATGTGGGTCTGACAGGTTCCTGCTCAGGTTGTCTGTCAGAATATTTTGTTTCCCTGGCAGGAACTGAGCTTGTAAATCCACTTTGCAAGCTAGAGCTGTGTCCCATAGAGTCATGGCTAATATGCAAAGGGGGTAGGAGTGTGAACCCCCTTGCTTGTTTATGTACCACATAACTGTGGTGTCTGTCCGTATCAGTAGTTGTCCTGGTTGTAGAAGATCCCTGAAAGCCAAGAGGGCATTCTGTACAGCTAACATCTCTTTTAAATTGATATGTAGGCGCTTCTGATCCTCTGTCCAAAAACCTTGCAGGCCTTTCACCTGCAAGTGGGCTCCCCATGCGTAATCCGAGGCGTCCGTGGTTAACACTTGGCTGTCTGGAGAAAGACTGAAGGCTTTCCCTTTGTTGTGAAGACATGCCATGGTCCACCAATGGAATTCCTTTTGTAGGCAAGGCAAAACAGCAATCTGTGTGTCTAGACTGTGGCAATGCTGGGACCATACACATTTTAGGTACCATTGTATTTTTCTCATATGTAGTCTTGCATTTGGTATGAGAAGGATGCAGGAGGCCATGTAACCCAAAGTCTGCAGGAATTTCCTTGCAGTTAGCTGAGACATTAATGCCAAGGTTTTGAAAGTTGAAGCCAGCTGTAGTTGTTTTTCGGATGTCAGGAATGCCATCTGGGTTGTTGTGTTTAGAAGAGCACCCAGAAAAGTTTTCTGTTGTGTGGGTGTCAAATTTGACTTTATGTTCACAGTGAATCCCAGGTACTTGAGTAGATTTTGAACAAATTCCAGGTGCTGGAGTAAGACATCCTTGCTGTCTGCTTGAATAAGGCAGTCGTTCAGATAAGGGTAAATATGAATTCCTTTGAGTCTGCAATAAGCTACTACTGGTGCCAGGCACTTGGTGAAGACCCTGGGTGCAGTAGGCAAGCCAAAGGGTAGCGCAGAGAATTTCGAACCGGCCTTGAACCTGAGGTATTTTTCTGCACTCCTGATAGGGATGTGTAGGTAAGCCTCCTTTAAACCCAATGTCACCATCCATGCATTTTTGCTCAACACTGGCAAGAGCTGCTGCAGAGTAAGCATCTTGAACTTTTGTATCTCCAGGAAAGTATTTAAGACTGACAGATCCAGGATGGGTCTCCATGAATTTTGTTTTCTGGGAACTAGAAAGAGCCTTGAGTAAAAGCCTTGCCCAGTCTCTGATTGTGGAACCAGTTCTATGGCCCTCATAGCCATGAGGGATCCCACCTGGTATAATGCCTCTGCCCATTGATGTTTTGGTAGGTCTGGCCATCTGTTTGTCTTGGCAAGGTATGAAAGTGGAATTTGTAACCTCTTGAAACTACATCCAGAACCCACTTGTCTTGGGTTACGTAAGCCCAATTTTGTTGAAAGAGAGTTTTCCTCCTAGAGAGGCTTCCAGGAGAGAAGTTCCTGGAGCCATGCAGGGGGAGTCACTGAGCCTGTTTTTTATAAGATTGAGGTCTGTCCTCTCCACCCCTGGGGGTGGAAGCACTCCACTGTCTAGGTCTGTAAGAGGTCTGTGCTTGGGTCCTCCCTCTGGAACACCTATATCTACCCCTCTGACGCCTGTCCGAGCTGGGAAAGGACCAATTTTTAGTTAGCCAATTTCTGCTAAATCTGTTGGGAGCTGAACTTGTAAGAAATCCTTAACCGTTTGCATGGATTTTGTCTTATCCTCCATTTTCTTTATCATCTCTTCAGCCTTAGACCCAAACAAAACATTATGCTGAATAGGAGCTTCCAGTAACTTAGCTTTCACTTGATCAGGTAAGTTTTGTTCCTTTAACCAAGCATGCCTTCTAATGACTGTGCCAGTGGCAGCCGCCATGCATGAAGCCTCCAAGGCATCAAAACCACAGTGTAAACCATGCTTCCCCACTTACTCAGTAGCATGCATCAAATAGTGTAATTCCTTATCTGCACATGCAGAAATGGTACCTAGCTTTTGTTTCATAACAGACAGCAGAAATTGCTGATATTTTAGCATATGAAATTGACAATTTAAAGCCCTAACAGATAAAGTAGCAGAAGTGTACACTTTTTTGCCCCATCTCTCCAAAGCTCTAGAATCCTTATCTGTCTGAATAGGGTTTTTAGCAGAGGCAGCCTTAACACCCTTAGGACCCTGAGAAATGGTTTCTGGATCAGCAGTAGGATTTTTGTAAAGGAACTGGTGGGAGTCAGGAACCCTGTAATATCTGTCAGGCTTAGCAGGGGCTGGAGGAAAGGAGTCAGGAGTTAAATTCGCCTCAGAAAAGGCATCATCCACAATATCCAAAATAGGAGGAATAGCCAGGGGTCTATGTTGGGGAAGAAGGAAATCCCTAAGCCTTCTCTTAGATTCAGAGTACTCCTGTCCTTCCCAGTGAAAATGTTCCCTCATGTCATGTAAAGTTTCCCCAAAAGAAAAATCCTCAGGGGGAGAAGCGAATGGAATGGATTCCTCAGCATCAGAATCCTCATAAGGAGGGAAAGTATATTTCTGTTCAGAGGAAGACACTGAAGAAATAGATGCCTGATCAAAGGATTTATAATCCAATTCTTGCCTTGGCCTTTTGTCTGGAGGGGGATGTGAACCCCTAATCATGGTTAGTAAGTCCTCCACCATTTTAAGTAGCCGTTTCTGAGATTTGGGTCCCAGATCAGAAGAGGCCTGGGCTGGTGTCTTAGATTTAGGAGGAGTCTTTGCCTTTGTCTTTGCCTTTATCAGAAGCTGAGTAGGCCTTAAAACCCCCTTGGAAGCCGGTACCTGCACAGTGGCTCCGGACCCATCCGAGGGAGCATTGTCCGAAGGTCCTGCAGCTGGAGTACTCAAAGGCCTAGTTGGCTCCTCGTGGGAGTCTGTTTCAGCAATCGGTTCTGAAATGGCAGACGACAGGGGCTGTGAAAGCACCTCACTGACGACGGCCGAACCTGTAGCTGGCTCTGTTTGTAAAACGTCTGATTTGGACCTCGGAGGCCTGTCCTTATCCTTGCGTCGTTTGTGAACTCCGGTAATCAGAAGCGTGTCAGACGACATTTTATAATTAAATCGCCTGCCAAAGTAGTGAAAAGCAAAATCGTACCTCTGCTTAACAGTACGTTGGTTAAATCTAGAACAAAACCGACAACTAGCTACGTCGTGGTCAGGGCCTAAACAAGGAATACCTTATGAGGTATTTGCTTCCCACAAGAAATGCAATTATTAACTTTTTCTGACATCGGACTGGAGCAAGAAAAAAAAGTTTCCCCAACGGGGTACTTAGCTTTGTGAAGAAGTCAGTCTTCGGACTGAAGCACGAAAAAATATCAGGAGTCAGCCGACCGGCACTTGCGAACTGCTTCCACCGTACGGCAAGAAACACTGGAGAACATGGCGTCGGCTGGCAGCTTTGTACTCCTGGTGCTCTGACGTCAGGGAGCATGACTGAACAGCCGACGCCGGACCCAGACTTTGGGATTCTGGCCGACCGAGGGCTGCCTGCCGGCAGGAAGAACCCTACAGTGATGACTGCAACAGTGAAACACGATGAATATCTACCAGTTTTTAGAAGGCCAATGTCTACTGAATCTAGGCAGTTGTACTTGTAAGAAATCTTTAACAGTTTGCATAGATTTAGCTTTTTCCTCCATACTTTTGAGGACGACTTCTGCTTTATTGCAAAACAGACGCTCTTGGTTTAATGGTGCGTCTAGTAATTTAGCTTTGACATGGTCTGGCATGGTTCCTTAAGCCAAACATGCCTTCTAAGAACAGATCGTGACAGCAGCCCTGCAAGATGGTTCTAAGGCATCAAAACCACATTGCAAAGTATGTTTACCAACTTGGTTAGCAGAATGCATTAACTCTTGTAAATCTTTATGTTCTGCGCAATAAGGAACCAACATCATTTTCTGTTTAATTAGTTACAATAACATGCTGCTGATACTTTTACATATGAAACTGGCAGTTTAAAGCACTGATGGCAAGAGCAGTAGGGGTGTAAACCTTCTCACCCCATCTATCTAAAGCCCTAGAAAGCACGTCACTGAGTACCGGCGGAATGGCGACTAGTTTAACGGTAGCTTTGTGGGCAGTTTTGGACCTATGCAGTCTGTCTCTGTCTTTATCCTTACTATTTTGGAAGATCAGTAGTCGGATGGCTTAACGAAGCCATTTCGGAATACAGAGATAGTGTGTGAATGAATTTAGTGACAAAAATAGCCAGACTACGAATAGTTTGGGTGTTGAACAAGGCACAAAACTGACAGTGAGGAACGTCGTGGTCTGGGCCTAAACAGGTGAGGAAGTAAGAATGAAACTCTCTGAGGAATTTGCTTTCCACAGGCAAGACAATTTTTTCTGACGTCGGTTAGAGCAAGAAAAAGGGATCCCCAAACGGGGTACTTATCTTTTAGAAGACTTCAGGTCAAACTCAAAAAGCGAAAATTTCAGGAGGCAGCCGACTGGCACTTGTGAACTGCTTCTGCTTCAGGCACTGCACAGCAAGAAAGACTGGTGTAATGGCATCGGCTGCATGTTGTACACCCCTGACGACATGAAAGAAGTGATGACATCCAATCAGAAATCCCAAGACTCTGATGTTCAGGCCGACTGAGGGCTACCTGCAGGCAGATAACCAAAATGTGATGACTGCAACAGTGAAACATGAGGAACATCTATGGTTATGGTAAGACTTTACACAACTATCCTATGACCTATTTCTATGTTGCAGTATTTTAGTTGTGGGAGAGTACCACAGCTTAGTTGGATAAGAGGGTGGTGGATGCAGAACATAATTCTACAAAGCCCTGTAGGATTGCCCTGGTGAATCCTGCATGTGCTCTGGAGACGGTCTAGCTTGTAATGTTTGGTGAAAGTGAGGATAGTGGACCATGTAGCTGCTTCCATAATGGAAGCAGTGTTCAGACCATTTAGGAAGCCCTGAAAGCAGCCATTCCCCTTGAGAAATGGGCCTTTACTCCCACTGTTTATTTTTTTTTTCATGGTGGGAGTCGCAAAGACAGGCTGCTTTCCTGATCCAACATGCAATGGTTTGTTTGGAGGCTGCCTTGCCAATGCTCTGGGATGGAAGGAAACAGTTTAGATTTCCTAATGGATTTAGTTTTGTCCAGGTAAAATCTTAGTTGCCTGTGTACATCCAGGGAGTGCAGTATCGTCTCCCGTTCATTTGTGGGAGAGGGAAAGAAGGTGGGCAGGTGGCTAGATTGGTTTAGAGACAAATCATTGACCACCTTGGGCATGAAGGAGGAGTTAGTTCTCAGGGTAACCCTGTCCTTGTGGAACGTGGTGTGTGTGTGTGTGTGTGTGTGTGTGTGTGTGTGTGTGTGTGTGTGTGGGGGGGGGGGGCATTAAGGCTTGCAGCTCTGAAACCCTTCTGGCTGATGTGACAGCCACTAGGAGGACTGTTTTCCATGTACATATCTGAAGGGAAGCTGTCCCAGCAGGTTTGAATGGGTGCTGGGTAAGCTTTTCCAGGATGTAGTTAAGATCCCAGGGGCAGGGGGATAGGCTTCTTTGGAGGTCTAATGTGTAACACCCCCTTTAAGGAAGAGTTTTACGTCGATCCTAGCTAGCAAAGGGGGATCAAGAGGCAAGTAGGCTGATATTGTAGAAAGGTGCACATTCACTGAATAGGAAAATCCATTTTTTATCAGTTGACACAAGAACTGGGGGGGGGGGGGGATCAGCAATGTAAGGGTCCCTTCCCTTGTCTAGACATCATTTAGTAAATCTTTCCCATTTCCCTAGATATGATTTTCTTGTTGTAGGTTTCCTGGCCTCCCTCAGGACAAAGAAATTTCCGCACCCAAGAGATGTTGAAAGAGTCTACTGTCCAGGCTACTGTGGAGTAGGTCTTTGAGCAGAAGGTCTGCAACTGCCTGTTCTGGGGGACGGCGAACAGGTCTACTTGAAGAGTGCCCCACCGGTGGACATCTAGGAAGAAAGTCCTGTCCAGCATCCATTCGTGTTGTGGAGAGAATGTCCTGCTTAGGACATCTGCTTGCTTATTGTCCTGCGAGGCGATGTAGGTTGCCTGCAGGGACAAGTTGTGGTGAGAGGCTAGCTCCCATATCAGCAGTGTTGGTCTGCACAGCTGATATGCCTTTGTCCCTCCCTGTTCGTTGAGGTGCCACATTACAGTGGTATTGTCTGTTACTATGAGAAGAACCTCTGGTAGAAGCAGAGGGGGAAAGGTTTTTAGAGCCAAGACGACTGCTGTCATTTATGTGTTTGGCCTTCAAAGAAGGATGCCAGTTTGGTTGAACTCTCTAAGATACCATTGTTGCACCCCCACCTGAATCTGACGCATCTGTATACATTACTTGGGCTGGGCAGGGGGGTGGTGAAGTGGAAGGCCTGGGTTTAGCTGGCCTTATTGGATCCACCAGCTGATTTTTCTCTCTAGAGAGAGAAGGAGGGGAATTACTTGTTCCAAGTGATTCCGGTGCTGGGACCAAATGTTTTGAGGTACCACTGTAGCTTGCGCATATGCATTCTGGCAAGTGGTAGCATAGGGATGGTTGCTGCCATTAGGCCCAGACGTCGAAGGGACTGCCTTGTAGTTACTGTCTAGAGTGTGTAGGAGGCTCCTTGAAGTGGGAGGTCAGGCAGAGTACCTTGTCCAGTGGGAGAAAGGCCTTCATTCTGTCCGTACGGATTTTGCAACCCAGGAAAATCCTGTCCTTGTCTGGGTTCAAGGTGGATTTCGGAAGGTTGAGGTCCTTAGATTCAACAGAAGGGACATGGTGATGTGATTTTAGAGTATCTTTTGACTCTGCCAGTATTAGGATGTCATCCAGATAGGGGGTAAAGAATAGTTGTGTAAAATATTACCATAACCACAGATGTCCTCTTCCATGTTGCAGTGTTGTAGCTGTGGGATTTCCTTCCCTCAGGGGACTTGTACTTAAGCTTCTATACAAAAGCTTCAGCTTGGTTGCTGTAGTGAGTGGGACGTCACATGTAGGGCCATAAACCAAGGGGCCTTAAATGTGACGTCTGCATGCACAATCCTCAGAACTTGAAGGCCAGCAGGCTGAGAATAAGGCTCAGTGCCAATTGTTTACAGGTGTGTTACTTGGAGACCTACTAAAATGTAGGTAGAAAGTACAGTTGTGCACACTTATGTAGATGTTAGAGTGTATTCACTGTTGCAGTCATTACACTTGGGTTATCCTGCCAGGGATAGCTCTCAGTCGGACCGAATACCAGAGGCTTAGTATTTCTACATCTGCTGCTGTCGCTCCAGGACTGACATTAGGTTGTCAGTGGTATAAAATCAGGCAGCCAACGCCATTAGGGTTACCACCTGTCCCACTTTGTGAGGGACAGTCCCTCTTTGGGCAGTTGTGTCCTGACCAAAAATATTAAAAATGGCAAATGTCCTGAGATTGTAGGACATAATTATGCCCCATATTTTATGTAATAGTTGCATACAATAGTTATTTCTGTATCTAAAATACCTAAATGTTACAAGAAACAGAATAAATAACTAAACTGCTACAAGAATAAGCTTTTATTTAGGCAAAAAAGTAAAATTCTATCCTTTGTACTGACCGTGGGTATGTGTCAGCCTGTAAAATCTGATGTGTGTCCCGAAAATGTCCCACTTTGGCCATTTGAAAAGGTGGCAACCCTAAACGCCATTACATCAGTTTTTCTTGCCCCAAATGTCAGGAGCCCCCAAATAGGGAGCTAGGTTTTGGAAGACCACCAACAGTAGAAAGTAAATACCAAAAAACCCTGTAATGAGTGAGGGAGAGGGAGGGAGAGAGAGAGACAAGGGGGATGGAGGGTGGGAAACCAGGACTGCAACAGTGAATACACTAACATCTACATTTAAGGTAAGTGTACACAACTATACTATGTTCTTAGTGTTTCATTGTTGCAGTCATCACACTTGAGTTGATTCACAAAGCTGAAAAAAGGGTGGAAGCAGTCAAGATGACTGGGGGATGGCTAGGATGCCCTGCTAGACTGCGGTTGCAAAGCGTGCCCTGGATTTGGAGAAGACAGGCAGGCGGTAATTCTTGGTGAAGATATGAACAGAAAGTAAAGTTGTGTACACTTAACAAATGTAGATGTTCAAATCACTGTTGCAGTCATCACACTTGGGTTATCTGCCTGCAGGTAGCCCTCAGTCGGCCCGAATACCAGAGACTTAGTATTTCTGCGTCCGTTGCTGTCGCTCCAGGACTGAAGTCAGGTCGTCAGGGGGGTAAAAACAGGCAGCCGATGCCATTACTTCAGTTTTTCTTGCCCAACTGTCAAGAACCCCCAAATTAGGGAGCTAAGTTATGGTGGGGGAAACACCACCAGTAAAAAGTAAACAGTGCAGGAAACTTCTGTGTGTGGAAGATTTTCAGTCCATATATTTCTAGTTAATCACTGTATATTAATCAGATCAGACAAGAGTAGTAGAAGTAGCAAACTTAAACTCATCTTCAGTCAAAACAAAACAAAAGATAACAGAAAATATATAATTGCACAGCATTACTAAGTATTCAAAAGTAATCCAAGCAAGGCAGGCAGTCTGTTTTCAGTCGAAAATCCTTTAATAAAAATAAAGGATTTAATAAAGGACTTAAAGGATTTTCGGCCAGAAACAGACTGCCTGCCTTGCTTGGATTACTTTCGAATACTTAGTAATGCTGTACAATTATATATTTTTTATTTTGTTTTGACTTGAGAAGAGTTTAAGTTCGCTACTACTACTATTGTCTGATCTGATTAATATACAGTGATTAGCTAGAAATATATGGACTGAAAATCTTCCACACACAGAAGTTTCTTACACTGTTTTGTTTTTGGACCCACTACACTTTAGTGGGTTGTTTTGAGACTTCAGGGATACCACTGAGATTACTTGTTTTTTGTAAAAAGTAAATACCAATACCCCTGCAGGGGTGAGTAACAGACAAAGGAGAGAGAGAGAGACAAGGGGGCTGGAGGGAGGGAAACCAGGACTGCAACAGTGAATATATTAGAACATCTACATTTATGGTAAGTGTACACAACTGTATGGAGGGAGGGAAACCAGGACTGCAACAGTGAACATACCAGAACATCTACATTTATGGTAAGTGTACACAACTGTACTTTCTACCTATGTTCTTCATGTTTCACTGTTGGTCCTCACACTTGGGTAGATTCCCAAACCTGAAAAAGGGTGGAGGCAGTCGAGAAGAGTTGGGGCTGGCTAGTGTGCCTTGCAGGACTGCTGTTGCAAAACACGCCCTAGATTTGGAAAAGATAGGCAGCTAGTAATGCTTGAAGGTGTGTACAGAACTCCAGGTAGCAGCTTCCAGGATGTCCCTCATAGGGGACTCCACTGAGTAATGCTGTAGTGGTAGAAGCTGCCCTAGTGGAATGTGTTCCGACCCCCTGAGGGGTTGAATTCCCATGGTGCTTGTAGCAGAAATGGATGCAGTGTGCTATCCCATATGGAAATTGTTTGCTTTGAAATGGCCTTGCCCTCTGCCCCCAGTGCAAAGCTGACTAGTAACTGTTCAGATTTCTTGAAGGGCTTAGTCCTAATAAAGGTAGAATCTGAGCTGTCTGTGCACATCCAAGGCGTGCAGGATCCTTTCCCCTTTATTTTGATTAGGGAAGAAAGTTGGCAAATGGACAGAGTGGTTGAGAGCCACACTGGACACCACACTTTGGCCATAAAGGAAGGGTTAAGTCCTGAGTAAAACCCTGTCAGCATGAAAAAAAAATGAAGGGTTAGACAGCAATAAGTGCTTGTACCGCAGACACTTCTAGCTGAAGTTATGGCCAGAAGCAAGACTGTTTTCCAAGAGAGGAACTTTAACTCTGCTGACTCTGCAGGCTCAAAGGGGGAGGGGGGGTAAGCATGAGCTTTTCCAGTACAACGTTAAGGTCCCAAGCAGGGGTGGAGGCTCTTTTTGGCAGCCTTAAGTTGTTTGCCCCTCTCAAGAACTGTTTGATAAGAGGGTGAGAAAAGAGAGGTGGGCTCAGTGTTTAATGAGCCGAAATGGCAGAGGCATGGATCTTAATGGAGGAGAAGGCTAGGCCTCTGTGGAGTACATTTACTAAGTAATCCAGGATTAGATGCAGGGAGGGCAGAGTAGAGTTCTCTCCTTTAGACTGAATCCAGCAGCAGTACCTCTTCCACCTATCAGCATAGGATTTCCTTGTACTGGGTCTTCTAGCTTCAAGAATGATGTCCAGTGCCTGCTAGTTAGGCTGGTTGCTGGGGGAGAATTCAAGGAATAAGCCAGGCTGCACGACTTAAGAGTATGCAGTTGCGGATGTAAGACCTGTCGCCCCCCGTTGAGAGAGCAGGGTTTGGTTATAGTGTAGGTGCCAGGGAGGCACCGGTGACAGGCTGCGCAGGGGTGGGTACCAGTGCTGGCGTTGCCAGTCTGGGGCAATCAGAATTGTCCTTGGTCTGTCCTGTCTTATCTTGAGTAATACTCTTGAGAGAAGGGGGAGAGGGGGAAAGGTATAGATAGAGAGATTTACCCACTGGAAGGATAGGGCATCCACTTTCCAGGCTCTGCTGTGAGGTGTCCTGGTGCAGAATTTCCTGAGCTGGTGATTGCAGGGGACGCAAAGAGATCCACCTCTGTGGACTCCCATTTCTGATTCAAAAGTCTGAAGGTGCTGGGCTCTAATTGCCACTCGTGTGGGTCTAGGAGATATCTGCTTAAGTAGTCTGCCAGTGAGTTTTCTTTGCCTGGCAGGAATCGAGCTTGCAGATGGACCTGCATGTCCAAGGCCGTGTTTCACAGGGCCATGGCTAGCCTGCAGAGTGGGTTCTCCCCTGCTTGTTGATGTACGACATAACTGTGGTGGTGTCTGTTTTTATTAGCAGGTGTCCTGGTAAGAGTAGGGATCTGAAAGCTGTCAAGAGCGTGCTGCACAGCTAGCATCTTTTTGGTTGATGTGCAGATGAATTTGACTTGGGCTCCAGTGGCCCTGAATGCACTTGCCGCCCATGTGTACCCCAACAGGCATAGTCTGATGTGTCTATACTCAAGGTCTGGGTGGCATGGAGCTGAGTAAAGTGCAGTCCCTTGTTGTGGTTGCATGCTGCTGCCCACCAAAGAAACTGTTCTCAGACAATTTATGACAGAAATGACAGTTTCCAGGTCCTGAGAATGTTGGCACCAAAGACTTAAGTACCACTGAAGTTTCCTCATATGCAGTCTGGCATATGGAATTAGTAGAGTGCATAAGGCCATGAACCCTAGGGCCTGCAGGATTTTCCTTGCAGACAGCTGGGTTCTGGTGGCCATTTGAGTAAAATAGTCTGTCAGACAGGCTTGTTTTTCTGGAGTGAGGAATGCCATCTGGGATGCTGTGTCCAAGCTTGCTCCAAGAATACAAGCTTTTGACTGGGGACTAGCTTTGATTTATTTTCGTTGATGGTGCACCCAAGGGAGGTTAGTTTTTTTTTTTTTTTAAACAAATGTCAGGTGCTGCAACAGCATTTCCTGACTGCCTGAATCAGGCAGTCATCCACATACAGGTACATTTGAATATTTCTCTGTCAGCAATAAGCAATTGCTGGAGCCAGGCACTTTGTGAATACTCTGGGCGCAGTACATAAGCCAAAGGGAAATGCATAGAACTGATAGTGCATAGAGCCTACAGTGAAGCATAGATATTCCCTGCAAGACTCCATTATGGGGATGTGCAGATAAGCTTCTTTCATGTCTAGGGTGACTAATCAAGCATCCTTGGCTAGCATAGGAAGAAGCTGTTGCAGGGTAAGCATTCTGAATTTTGGGACCACCAGAAAGGTGTTGAGGATTGATAGATCCAGGATTGGGTGCCAAGAGCCCTCTTTTCTGGGCACAGGAACAGTCTGGAGTAGAAACCCTGCCCCCTTTGTTCTACTGGAACCAGTTGAATAGCCCTGATATTGAGCAGGGAAAGTACTTGCTTTTAAGCCTCTGGTTTGGAGGAAGGTCTGGCAACCCGCTTGGGGTTGGCAGTGAGTGGAAGTAGAATCTGTACCCCTGTGATACAATGTTTAGGACCCATCGGTCCTGAGTAATGGACATCCAGTTTTTTGCACAAAGGGCAAGTTTTCCTCCCAGGGGCACAAGTAATTGGGCAGGGCTGGGAAAGATAATAGAAAAGTCATTATGAACTTTTTCCATAAGGGGGCGGCTTACCACTCCCTGATTTGGAGGTGGGAGCACTCCATTGTTTAGATCTCTGTCTATCCTGAGACTGTAGCCTGGGTGGCCTGTTTCCCTGGGGTTTGGACTGAAGGGATGGAAGAGGCTGGAAACTTGTAAGAATTCTTTAACAGTTTGCATAGATTTAGCTTTTTCTTCCATCCTTTCAAGAACCTCTTCTGCTTTGGTGCTAAACAAACAGCGTCTAGTAATTTTGATTTGACCTAATCGGGCAAAGTTTGTTCCTTCAGCCAAGCATGCCTTCGCAGTACAGAATGATGGCACCAAAGACTTTTTAAGTACCACTGAAGTTTCCTCATATGCAGTCTTGCATATGGAATTAGCAGTATACATGAGGCCATGAACCCTAGTGCTTGCAGTATTTTTCTTGCAGATAGCTGGGGTCTGGTGGCCTTTTTTGAAGTAGTCTGTCAGATAGACTTGTTTTTGAGGAATGCCATCTGGGAAGGTGTGTTCATGCTTGCTCCCAGGAATACAATATTTTGACTGGGTACCAGTTTTGATTTCTTTTCACTGATGGTGTACTCCAAGGAAGTGAAAGTATTTCACAAATGTCAGATGCTGCAGCAGCAATTCCTGACTGTCTGCCTGAATCAGGCAGTCGACCAGGTACGGGTAACTTTGGATATTGCTCTGTCTGCTGTATGCAATGGCTGGAGCCAGGCATTTTGTGAATACTCTGGGTGCAGAAGATAAGCCAAAGGGAAGTGCACAGAACTGATAATGCATAGATGCTGCTCTGAAACGTAGATACTTCCTGCAAGACTCCCTTATGGGGATGTGTAGACAGGCTTCTTTTAAGTCTAAGGTGACTAACCAGGCATTCTTGGCTAGCATGTGAAGCTGTTGCAGAGTATGCAATCTGAATTTTGGTACCACCAGGAAGGGGTTGAGAATTGAAAGATTCAGGATTGGGCGACAAGAGGCCTTTTTCCTGGGTACCAATAAGTGTCTGGAGTAGAATCCTTGACCCCTCTCTGTTCTACAGTAACTGGCTGAATAGCTCTGATATTGAGCAGGGAAAGTACTTGGCTTTGAGCCTCTGCCAATTGGTTTGGAGGAAGACCTGGGAACCCTCTTGGGGTTGCAGTGAATGGAAATAAAATTTGTACCCCTGGGATATAATGTTGAGGACCCACCGGTCCTGAGTGATGGACATCCAGTTTTTTGCAAGAAGGGCAAGTTTTCCTCCTAGGGGCACAAAAAATTGGGCAGGGCTAGGAAGTGGAGCAAATAAGTCATTATGAAATTTTTCTGTAAGGAGGAGGCTTACCACTCCCTGCTTTAGGGGTAGGGGCACTCCATTCGTTAGATCTCTGCATACCCTGACACTGTAGTCTGGGTGGTCAGTTTCCCCTGGGTCTGGTTTGAGAAGGCCTCAAGGGGGCTGGAAAGGACCAGTGTTTGGAAGGGCAATGCCTACTGAACCTAGGGGGTTGCACTTGCAAAAACTCCTTGACAGTCTGCATAGACTTAGCATTTTCTTCCATCTTTTTAAGAACCTCTTCTGCTTTGGTGCCAAACAGTCGTTATTCAAAGGAGTGTCTAGTAACTTTGATTTGACATAGTCTAGCAAGGTCTGCTCCTTCAGCCAAGCATGTTTTCTCAGTACAGAGCCAGTGACTGCTGCCAAGAAAGATCCTTCTAGGGTGTCAAAGCTACACTGCAAAGTATGCTTGCCGATTTGGCTTGCAGAGTGCATAAGCTCCTGCAATCCTTTATTTTCTGCACAGTCTGAAAAGGTTGCCACTTTTTGTTTAATAAAGTCCATAATATGTTGTTGGTACTTCAGCATGCCCTAATAGCAAGAGTTGTAGGGGTATATACCCTTCTTACCCCATCTGTCCAAAGCTCTGGAATCCCTGTTTGAAGGGGATTCTTGGCATAACAGCCTTGATACCTTTTAGGCCCTTGGGAAATGATCTCTGGGTCAGCAGTAGGATTCATGAAAAAGGAATTTGCGAGTGTCTGGTACTCTGTAGTACCAGTCAGGTTTCCTAGGGACAGGAGGTGAAATGTCAGGAATTAGACTTGATTCCATAAAATCATCATCCACAACATCCAGGACAGGGGATTGCTAAATGTCTGTGCTGAGGCAACTCTAAAAATTCTCTGAGTCTCTTTTTGGACTGAGGATAGTCTTGGCATTCCCAGTGGAAATGCTCTCTTAAGGTATGCAAGGTTTTCACCAAAAGGAAAATCCTCTGGAGGGGAGGCAAAAGGAATGGATTCCTCTGCATCTGAATCCTCATAAGCAGATAAGGGGATGTCTTCATAATCAGAAATATGAGTCATCGGACTCCTGGTCTGCAGAAGCTGAAGGGAACTGAACTCTGTCCCTTAACAGGGGAAGGCTGACTAGATCTTCAGCCATTCCAAGCATTTGTTTTTGTGGCATGGGAGCAGGTGCATGTGCTTTGGTGGTCGGTTTTCTAGGCGTAGTGCGTACTCTGGGCCTAAGAAAAGTACAGGTGTGTACCTACCTTAAATGTAGATGTTCGAGTGTATTCACTGTTGCAGTCATTACTCTTCGGTTATCCTGCTGGCAGGCTACCCTCAGTCGGCCTGAATTCCAAAGTCTTGGTCTGGCGTCGGTTGCGGTCGCCTCTTCCCGGACGTCAGTGCACCAGGGGTATAAATGATGCAGCCGATGCCATTTTCTTCAGTTTTTCTTGCCCCAGATGTCAGATGCCCCCAAAAGGGTAGGCTAAAATAATGCCAATAAGCATGCATGCACTAAAGTAAACCTTTCCTTCATCTACAAGCAAATACACCACATAGGTTGTATAGAATAGAGAAGTAGAGATAAGTCCCAGCAAAGAAAAGGGGGATGGTGGGTGGGTAACCTGGACTGCAACAGTGAATACACTCGAACATCTACATTTATGGTAGGTACACAACTGTACTAGGTTTGTGTTTCACTGTTGCAGTCATTACTCTTGGGTTGAATCCCAAAGCTGAGGTTGGGTGGCTGTGTCTAAACAAGGTTAGGAGAGACTATAAGGCCCTGCAGAACTGCAGTGGCAAAGCCTGCCCTGGATTTAGAGTAGAGAGGTAAGTGATAGTGCCTTGTAAAAGTGTGTACTGAACTCCAAGTTGCAGCCTCTAAAATGTCTTTGGCAGGTGGTACTCTGAAGAAGACTGCTGCTCTGGTTGAATGTGGCCTAATGCCCTTAGGCACTGATTTGCCATGTTGTGAATAGCAGAAACGAATGCAGTGGCCTATCCATTTTGAAATAGTCTGCTTTGAGATAGCCTTTGCTTGTGATCCTGCAGCATATGCCACTAAGAATTGCTCAGTCTTTCTGAAAGCTTTAGTTCTGTCCAAGTAGAAGCGTAGCTGTCTGTGCATGTCCAAAGAATGCAGGAGTCTTTCACCCTTATTCTGTGGGTTTGGATAAAAAGTAGGCAAATGAATGGTTTGGTTAAGGGCCAAGCTGAACACTACCTTAGACATACATGTTGGGTTTGTTCTTACAGAAACCCTGTCTGTATGAAAAATGATAAAAGGTTCCACAGCCATGAGTGCCTGTAACTCTGAGACTCGTCTTGCAGAGGTTATTGCTAAGAGCAGAGCTGTTTTCCATGATAAGAACTTTACCTCAGCTGTGTTGGCTGGCTCAAAAGGAGGCAGTGTAAGTTTTTCCAAGACATAATTGAGGTCCCATGCAGGTATTGGTGCTCTCCTTGGAGGTCTTATGTTCTTGGCCCCTCTGAGGTACTGCCTTAGCAATGGATGAGCCTTAGCAATGGATGAGAAAAAATAGGTGGTTCTGTATTGTAATGAGCTGAAATGGCAGAGGCATGGATTTTAATTGATGAAAAGGATAGGCCTTTGTCCAGCATCTCAGGTACTGTAAAATCTGAGGAATATTTGGTACAAACGTGCCAATTCCTTGTGCCTGGTTCCAAGCACAGAATCTCTTCCATTTTTCTGCATAAGATTTTCTGGTATTGGGCCTCCTGGCCTCCAAAATAACATCCATCACTGCTTTAGAGAGAGAGAGAGAGGTGTGTTATGAATGGCTACATTATCCACCATGCTGCCAGATTTAGGGCCCTGAGTTGGCTGTGCAAGATCTGATTGTTTCGTTGGGTCAGCAAGTGAGGAATTAGAAGTAATGTCCAGGCTGGGCCTTGAGACAAGCTCTTTAGGATTGGGTACCAGTACTGGCTGGGCCAGTCTGGGGCAATCAGAATCATTTTTGGCTTCTCTTGTCTGACCTTTAGGAGTACCTTGGGGAGGAGAGGCAGAGGAGGAAAGGCATATACTGTTAGGGTTTTCCAGCTGAATGATAGAGCATCCACTTTCAATGCTTGCTTGTGATAAGTCCTTGTGCAGAATCTCTGTAGTTGGCAGTTGTGAGGGGAGGCAAATAGATCTATGTCTGGGCATTCCCCATTTCTTTGTTATCATACTGAAGACGTGTAGATCCAGTTTCCACTCGTGGGGATCCGTGAGGTTCCTGCTTAGTTTGTCTGCCAGAGTATTTATCCTCCCTGGCAGTAATTGTGCTTGCAGGTGTATTTGGTAAGTCAATGCTGTGTCCCACAAAGTCATGGCTAGTCTGCAGAGGGGATAGGAATGTGTGCCTCCCTGCTTGTTTATGTACCACATGACTGTAGTTTTGTCCGTCTTTATCAGCAACTGTCCTGGATGAAGCAGATCCTTGAAGGCTGTCAGGGCATTTTGAACAGATAGCATCTCTTTTTGATTGATATGAAGATGCATTTGGCTTGTGGACCATGTGCCCTGAATACATTTTCCTGCCATATGTGCCCCCCAGGCATAATCTAATGCATCTGTTGTTAATGTCTGCCTGGCTGTGGGTAAAGTGAATGGCTGTCCCTTGTGGTGACAGGCCTGGGCCCACCATCCAAACTCCTGTTGCAGGCAGGGAATGAGGGTAATTAATGTTTCCAAGCTGTGGCAATGTTGAGTCCAAACACTTTTTAGATACCATTGTAGTTTCCTCATACGCAGTCTTGCATATGGAATTAGCAGAATGCAGGATGACATGAAACCCAAAGCCTGCAGAATTTTTCTTGCAGATAACTGGGTCTTTGTTGCCAACATTTTGAAGTAAGAAGTCAGTTGCCTTTGTCTGGCGTGAGATAAGCAATCTGGGCAGTTGTATTTAAGCTTGCACTCAGGAATATTATCTCGGGAGGGTACTAGTTTTGATATATTTTCGTTTATTGTGTACCCTAGACAAATTAGTAATCTTTTTACAAATGCCAGATGCTTTAGTAGAATGTACTTGTTCTCTGCTTGAATAAGGCAGTCATCCAAGTAAGGATATGCTTGAATTCCGCTGTCTGCAAAATGCAATTACTGGTGCCAGGCATTTTGTGAAGACCCTGGGCGCAGCAGATAAGCCAAAGGGCAGTGCAGATAATTGGTAGTGCATTGAGCCAGCTATGAATCTGAGGTATCTTCTGCAAGATTGTCTGATTGGGACATGCAGGTATGCCTCTTTTAGGTCCAGTGTTACAAGCCAAGCCTTCTTGCCCAGCATGGGCAGAAGCTGTTGTAGAGTCAACATTTTGAATTCCGGAATGTCCAGAAATGTGTTTAGAGTAGACAGGTCGAGTATTGGTCTCCAGGCTTTGTCCTTCCTGGGTACCAAGAAAAGTCTCGAGTAAAATCCTTGTCCCTGCTCTTGCTGCAGCACTCGCTGAATGGCCCTCATGTCCATGAGAGATGAAATTTGTTTTTGTGCCTCTGCCCATTGATTGTGTGGCAGGTCTGGCATACCTTTTGACCTTGGCAGGGTGTGAAAATGGAACCTGTAGCCCTGTGACACTATATTCAAGACCCATTTGTCCTGGGTGATCATGTGCCAATTTTGTGAAAAAAGTGCTAGCTTTCCCCCTAAGGAGGCTGCCAAAAGATAAGTACTTGGTGCTGGCAGAGGAAAGTCATTGGGACTGTTTCCTGTATGGCTGAGATTTGTCTTCTCCGCTTTTGGGGGTAGAAGAACCCCACTGTTTAGACCTGTATGAGCCTTGGGGCTGGGATTTGGCCCTGGGGCATCTGTATCTGCCTCTCTGTGGCCTTTCTGACCCTGGCAAGGACCAATTCTTTGAAGGCCAGTTCCTGCTAAATCTGGGTGGCTGTACCTGTAAGAAATCCTCATCTGTCTGCATGGATTTCACTTTGCCCTCCATTTTCTTCAACACCTCTTCAGCTTTATAACCAAAGTATCATGCTGTAGTGGAGCATCTAATAATTTTGCTTTAACATGATCAGGCAGATTCTGTTCCTTTAACCAAGCATGTCTCCTATTGACAGTACCCGTAACAGCAGCCCTGCAGGAGACCTCCAGAGAGTCAAAACCACATTACAAAGTATGCTTTCCCACTTGTTCAGCAGCATACAATAAAATTCTGCATTTCTTTGTTTTCTGCACATTCAGAATTTGTCAACATTCTCTGTTTAAGCAACGACATTAAATATTGCTGATATTTAAGCATATGAAACAGACAATTTAAAGCTCTTACAGCCAAGGTAGCAGAAGTATAAATCTTTTTCCCCCATCTGTCCAGTGCCCTAGAATCCTTGTTTGATGGGATAGGGTTTTTTGCAGTGGAAGCCTTGACCCCTTTAGGACCCTGAGATATAGTTTCTGGGTCTGCAGCAGGGTTTTTATAAATAAATTTATGGGAATCTGGAACCCTGTAGTATCTGTCTGGCTTTACAGGTGCTGGAGGTAGAGTCAGGAGACAGTCCGGACTCTGAAAATACATCTACAATGTCTAAAACAGGAGGAATATCAAGAGGCCTGTGCTGAGGAAGTAAAAGGAAGTCTCCAAGCCTTTTCTTAGAATCTGAGTAGTCTTGGCTCTCCCAGTGGAAGTGCTCCCCTCATGGTATGCAGGGTTTCCCCAAAGGAATAATCCTCAGGAGGAGAGGCTGAAGGGATGGATTCTTCAGCATCAGAATCCTCATAAGGAGGAAGAGAGTATTCATGTTCAGAAGAGGAATCAGAGGAAATGGAAACCTGATCTGAATATTCATATTCTGTCTCTTGCCTAGGCCTCTTATCAGGAGGGGGATGGGAACCCCTGATCAAAGTAATTAGGTCTTCGGCCATTTTGAGCATCTGTTTTTTAGGCATGGAGGCCTGTCCATGGGATTGCTGTACTTGTTTCTTTGTCTTTAGTGGAGCATTAGTCTTTGCCTTTGAAGCTGAAGTCGGTTTTACATATAACTGTGTAAGCCTGAAAACACCTTCAGAAGCCGATGCCTGCTCAGCGGCTCCGGACCCATCTGAAGGGATATTTTCCGAGTGTCCAATACCTTGAGTTTCCTGTGGCCTAGTCGGCTCCACGTTTGAGTCGGAAGCAGCCAGCGGCTCTGAGGTAGCGGGCGTCAGGGGCTGCGAAAGTGCCTCACTGAGAACCGGCGAACCACCGACTGGCTTAGAAAAAGCCTAGTCAGTTCTGGACCTCGGATGCCTGTCCTTTTCCTTGCGTTTTTTGTGAATTGCAGTAGTCGGATGGCTATCCGACATAGGGTAATTAAATCTTCGGCCAAAGTAGTGAAATGCAAAATCGTGCCGACGCTTAATAGTGTGTTGGTTAAATCTAGCACAAAACCTACAATTAGCGACGTCGTGATCAGGGCCTAGGCAAGGAATACAATAAGAATGGAAGTCCTTATGAGGTATTTGCTTCCCACAAGAAATACAATTAACCTTTTCTGACATCGGTCTGGAGCAAAAAAAAAGTTTCTCCAACGGGGTACTTAGCTTTAAATGAAGACTTAGGATCTGAAATTTGAACACGAAAAACTCAGAAGTCGGCCGACCGGCACTTGCGAACTACTTTTGCTTCGGGCACCGCGCGGCAAGAAAGACTGAAGAAAATGGCTTCGGCTGCATCATTTATACCCCTGGCGCACTGACGTCAAGGAAGAGGTGACAGCAACAGATGCCGGACCAAGACTTTGGAATTCAGGCCGACTGAGGGTAGCCTACCAGCAGGATAACCCAAGAGTAATGACTGCAGCAGTGAAACACGAACATCTTGGTAGTTTTGGTTAAAAAAGTAGTCTGAGTTGATCGGTTGAACGAATTACTGCCTGCTCAGCGGCTCCGGAACCAAAGGTAGAGACATCCGCAGGTTCCAAAGCAGAAGAGTCTCAAGGCATACCAAACTCTGAATGGGTCTCTGTAGAGGCCTGCGAATCCAATGGAGCGGCCATCAAGGGCTGTAAAGGCACCCGAGTACCGGCGGACTGGCGACTAGCTTAACGGAAGCGTCACTGGCAGTTTTGGACCTATGCGGTCTGTCTCTGCCTTCATCTTTGCAATTTTTTTCGGAATATTGGTAGTTGGATGGCTTACCGAAGCTATTTCAGAATATGGAGATAGAGTGTGAAAGAATTTAGCGACGGAGAGCCAGACGAATATTTCGGGCATTATGGCACAAAACCGACAGCGAGGGACGTCATGGCCTAGGCCTAAACATGCGATTCAGTAAGAGAATGAAAATCTCTGAGGTATTTGCCTTCCACAGGCAAGACAATTGTTAACATTTTCTGACATTGGTTAGAGCAAAAAATAAAGGATCCCCAATGAGGTACTTAATTTTAGAAGACTTCAGGATTATTCAATCTGTAAATGAAAATTCAGGTAGCGGCTGATCGACACTTACGAACTGCTTCTGCTTTGGGCTCCTCGGCAAGGAGGACTGATGTAATGGCATCAGCTACCTCTTTTTATACCCCTGACGACCTGACATCAGTCCTGGAGTGACAGCATCCGATACAGAAATACTAAGAGTCTAGTATTCGGGCAGTGACAGCTACCTGCAAGCAGACAACCCAAATGTGGTGACTGCAGCAGTGAAACACGAACAACATCTTCCCCTCCCAAGAGATGCTGAAAGTGTTCACTCTCCATGCTGGAGGGGAGTGGGTTTTTGAGCAGAAGTTCTGCAGTTGCCTGTTCTGGGGGGAGGCAAACAGTTCTATTTGTGGAGCACCCCACCGGTGGACTATGTCTAAGACGACCTCCCTGTTCAGCATTCATTCGTGTTGAAGCGAGGAGGTTCTGCTCAAGAGATCTGCTTGGTGGCTGTCCTGTGAGGGGATACAGACAACCTGCAGGACTAAGGTGAGCCGGGACGCCAAGTCCCATACCAGCAGGGATAGACTGCATGGCTGATAGGCCTTTGTTCTTCCCTGCTTGAGGTACCACATCACTGTGGTGTTGTCGTTGACAATCTAGAGCAACCCTGGAACCAGAAGGGGGGTGAAGGTCTGTAGAGCTAAGAAAACTGCTGTAATTTCATTGATATTTGTGTGTTTGGCCTGAAGAGAGGGTTGCCATTTTCCCTTAATCTTGTAAGAGGCCAGAGTTGCTCCCAAACCTGAATCTGAGGTAACCGTATGCACAATTTGGGCTGGGGTGGGGGGTATACTGGGAGCTCTGAGTTTAATTTCACTTGCTGGGCCCACCAGTTGATTTCTGTTTTCAGACAGGGAAGGAGGAGGAATGACCTGCACTGGGGATGTAGGTGCTGGGACAAGTACAGTTGTGTACACTTACCATAAATGTAGATGTTAGAGTATATTCACTGTTGCAGTCATTACATTTGGGTAATATGCTGGCAGGTTGCCCTCAGTCGGCCTGAATAACAAAGTCTTGGATCCCACGTCAGTTGCTGCCTCCTCTTCCATGATGTCAGGGGAATAAAACATGCAGCAGACACCATTTTAATCAGTTTTTCTTGCCCCAGATGTCAGGTGCCCCCCAAATGGGGAGCAAAAATATATATACATGTACTTTACAACACAAATAATTTACTTTCAACTAAAAGGAAATACACCACAAAGGCTTTTGAGTATAGTGAAGGAAAAAAGAGGTAAAATAATAGAGAAGAAAGGGGGCTGGCGAGTGGGTAACCTGGACTGCAAAAGTGAATACACTAACATCTACATTTATAGTAGGTGTACACAACTTTACTATGTTCTTCGTGTTTCACTGCTGCAGTCATTACATTTGGGTAGAATCCCAAAGCTATGAATGGGAGGATGGAATTAAAACAGTGTTAGGAGCAGCTATAAGTTCCTGCCGGACTGCATTGGCAAAGCCTGCCCTACATTTAGAAAAGAGAGGTAAAATGGTAATGCTTTGTGACCGTATGAATTGAGCTCCAAGTAGCAGCTTCTAGAATGTCTCTGGTAAGAACCCCTCTGAGAAATGCTGCAGAAGTAGAAGCAGCCCTGGTGGAATGAGATCTGACCCCCTTGGTCACAGGTTTACCATGGTGCAAGTAGCAGAAACTAATACAATGGCTGATCCATTTTGAAATGGTCTGCTTTGATATAGCCTTCCCCTCTGTTCCTGCAGCAAATGCCACCAGTAGTTGCTCAGACTTTCTTAGAAATTTTGTCCTGTTTAAGTAGAATCATACTTGTCTATGTACATCCAATGAATGCAGAATCTGCTCCCCCTTGTTCTGCGGACTTGGGTAAAAAGTTGGCAGGTGAATGGTCTGGTTAAGAGCCACACTGGATACTACCTTAGACATAAAAGGATTGGTCCTGAGGGCCACCCTGTCCGGGTAAAAGATAATGAAAGGCTCCACTGCCATGAGAGCCTGTAGTTCTGAAACCCTTCTAGCTGAATTGACTACTAAAGGAAAGGCCATCTTCCACGAAAGAAATTTTATATCCGCAGTAGCAGATCGCAAAAGGAAGTAGGGTGAGTTTTTCCAACACAAAACTAAGGTCCCATGCAGGAGTCGGTGCTCTCCTGGGAGGCCTTAGATTTTTGGCCCCTCTGAGGTACTGCTTTAGCATGGGCCGAGAAGAGAGGAGGCTATGTGTTGTAATGAGCCGAGATGGCAGAGGCATGGATTTTTATTGAAGAAAAAGATAGGCCCTTGTGAAGCATCTCAGTTAAGTATTGCAAAATCTGAGGAACATCTGGCTTAGCTGTGTCTATTCCTTGTGCTCGATTACAAGCACAGAATCTCTTCCATTTATCAGCATAAGATTTTCTAGTACTAGGACTTCTAGCCTCCAAAATGACATCCATCACAGGTTTACAGAGAGATGTGATTGGTAAAATTAGTTGATTAGCCATGCTGCAAGATTCAGAGTTTGGAGCAGTGTGCAGAATTTGATAGTTCTGCTGAGACAACAGGTGAGGTGTTTTAGGCAAGTACCACGGACGAAGGTGTGACATATTCCTTAGAAGAGAGTACCAGTGTTGGCAAGGCTGGTCCGGAGCAATCAGAATCATTTTTGGTTTTTCCTGTCCAACTTTTAGTAAGACCTTGGAGAGTAGAGGCAGAGGGGGAAAGGTATGGACTGATAGGTTTTTCCAGCTGAAGGATAGCGCATCCACTTTCCATGGTTTTTTGTGAAGAGTTCCTGTGCAGAATTTAACAAAACTGATTTGCCTCTCCCCAAAACTATGTCCAAGCTCCCCCATTTTCGTGTCAACATGCTGAAGATTTGTGGATCCAGTTTCTATTTGTGTGGGTCCATAAGATTTCTGCTTAGGTCTGCCAGAGTATTTTGCTTTCCTGGCAGGAATTGAGCTTGAAGATGTATTTGGTAAGTCAAGGATGTGTTCCACAAGGCCATGGCTAGTCTGTAAAGGGGGTAGGAGTGGGTACCCCCCCTGCTTGTTTATGTACCACATAACTGTGGTGTTGGCCGTCTTCATCAGTAGTTGTCCTGGATGAAGGAAGCCCTTGAAGGCTGTCAGAGCATTCTGTACAGCTAGCATTTCTTTCTGGTTGATATGTAGATGCATTTGGTTTGGGCTCCATTTGCCTTGAATGCATCTCCCTGCCAGATGGGCGCCCAAGCATAGTCTGAGGAGTCTGTAGTTAGGGTTTGGGTGGCAGGGGGTAGAATGAATGACAGTCCCTTGTTTTGGTGACATGCCTCTGCCCACCAAAGGAACTCCTGTTGCAGGCAGGGAATGAGAGGAATCATTGTTTCCAGGCTGTGACAATGTTGACTCCCATAAGCTTTTTAGATACCATTGAAGTTTCCTCATATGCAGTCTTGCATATGGAATTAGTAGAATGCAGGATGCCAAGAACCACAAAGCCTGCAGAATTTCTCTTGCAGATAGCTGGGTTTTTGTTGCCACTTGTTTGAAGTATGTTGTCAATTGAATTTGTTTGTCTGGCGTGAGGTAAGCCATCTGGGCAGTTGTATAAAAGCTTGCACCCAGGAATGTAATTATTTGAGAGGGTACTAGTCGTGATTTATTTTCGTTAATGGTGTACCCTAGGCATGCCAGAAGCATTTTTACAAATGCCAGATGCTGAAGAGTGTCCTTGTCCTCTGCCTGAAAGACAATCGTCCAGACATGGATAAATATGAATGTTTCTTTGTCTGCAAAATGCAATTACTGGTGCCAGGCACTTTGTAAATACCCTGGGCGCAGTAGATTCCTGGATTGGGATATGCAGGTATGCCTCCTAAGTCTAGAGTTACCAACCAGGCATTCTTGCCTAGCATAGGCAGTAGAGCTGTTGTAAAGTCAGCATTTTTCAATGTCCAGGAAAGCATTTAGAATGGATAAGTCCAGAATTGGACGCCATGATTTGTCCTTTCTGGGTACCAAGAAAAGTCTTGAATAAAATCCTTGTCCTTTTCCCTTTTCTGGTACTGGTTGAATAGCCCTCATATCCATGAGGGACATGACTTGTTTCTGAGCCTCTGTCCACTGATTTGGTGGCAGATCTGGCCATCCGTTTGGAATTGGCAACATGTGGAAATGAAATCTGTACCCCTGGGATACTATATTTAAGACCTACTTGTCCTGGGTAATTAAATGCCAATTTTGAGCATGAAGTGCTAGTCCCCCCCCAAAGGGGTTGGCAAAAGATAAGTGTTTGGAGATGGCAGAAGAAAGTCATTGAGACGGTTTACTGTAGGTTTGTTCTTTGTTACCTCCTGATTTGGAGGTAGAAGCACCCCATTGTTCTGACCTGTAAGATCCTCGTGAGTGAAACCTGGAGCCTTTGGAGCTTCTGGGTTTGGTCTGAGCAGCTCTGTTGGACACAGGAAATGACCAGTTCTTAGTAGGCCATTGTCTACTGAACCTGGGTGGCTGCACTTGCAAGAAATCTTTTACAGTTTGCATAGATTTAGCTTTGGCTTCCATCACTTTTAAAACTTTTTCTGCCTTATTACCAGACTGTTCTGCTGTAAAGGAGCAACCAACAATTTAGCTTTAACATGATCAGGCAGATTTTGCTCCTTGAGCCAAGCATGCCTCATCACAGATCCATTCACGGCGGCCCTGCAAGAGGCCACCAAGGAATCAAAACCACATTGCAAAGTATGCTTTCCAACCTGTAACTTTTTATTTTCCACACAATCAGAAATCAACATCATTTTCCGTTTCAGTAAGCCCATAACATGCTGTTGATATTTAAGCATATGAAATTGGCAGTTTAAAGCCCTGAGTGCCAAGGTTGCAGATGTATAAACCTTCTTACCCCATCTATCCACCGCCCTGGAGTCTCTATCTGAAGGGGTAGGATTTTTGGCTGTAGAAGCCTACACCCTTGGGACCCTGAGAAATAGTTTCAGGTTCAGCAGCAGGATTTTTGAAAAGAAATTTGTGGAAGTCACGAACCCTGTAATAACTGTCTGGCTTACTAGGAGCTATGACTCTGAGAAAACATCAACAATGTCTAATACAGGAAGTATTGCCAAAGGCCTATGCTGAGGAAGAAAAAGAAAATCCCTAAGCCTCTTTTTGGATTCCGAGAGGTCTTGACTATCCCAATGAAAATGTTCCCTTAAAGTATGCAGAGTCTCTCCAAAAGAGTAATCCCCAGGAGGAGAAGCAGAAGGGATGGATTCCTCTGCATCAGTCCTCATAAGGTAGGACAGAAAAGTCCTGATCAGAAGAGGAATCAGAAGAAATGGAAACCTGAACTGAAAATACATAATCCTTGCCTTGCCTAGGCCTCTCTGCAGTGGGGGGGTTGGGAACTCCTAATCAAGGTAATTAAATCCTCAGCCATTTTGATCATTTGTTTTTTTAGGCATTGAGGCCTGAGCACGTGGCTCATTCGCTGATTTTTTAAACATAGAAGTAGGGTTTGGCCTTGTTTTTGATGATGGTGTCAGTTTAATATACAAATGCTGAGGCCTGAAAAAGTACAGTTTTGTACCTACCATAAATGTAGATGTTCAAAGATCCACATTGCTGCAGTCCTTACATATGGGTAGTCTGCTGTCCTCGGTCGGCCCGAATACCAAAGTATTAGGCTGACGTCGGTCATGGGCGCTCAGATCTGACAGAGCGTCAGGGTATAAAAGCGCATGACCGACGTCATATCCTCAGTCTTTTCTTGCCCCAGATGTCAGAAGGCCCTAAAAAGAAAGGCCACAGCCAAAAACAGAATACCTCCCAAAAACATGCACCAACAACAACCACCACCCAAACCAAACAACCATTCCAAACTACAGTGGGGAAGGAGGGAGTAATTGGACTGCAGCAATGTGGATCTTCGAACATCTACATTTATGGTAGGTACAAAACTGTACTATGTTCTTCATCTCACATTGCTGCAGTCCTTACATATGGGTAGAATCCCAAAGCAGAGGTAAAGGGAGGATGGCAAACTCAAAGCATTAGGAGCTGCCAAAATGCCCTGTAATATTGCAGTGGCAAATCCAGCCCTAGACTTAGAATAAAGAGGAAGGTGGTAATGTTTAGAAAAAGTATGCACTGAACTCCAAGTAGCTGCTTCCAAAATATCTTTAGTAGCTACCCCCCTTAGAAAGGCTGTAGAAGTGGCAGTAGCTCTAGTGGAATGAAGTCTGATTCCAGCCGGAATCCCCTTACCATGATGGGAATAACAGAAAGCAATACAAAAACCAATCCATTTAGAAATAGTTTGTTTTGAAACAGGATTTCCCTGAGAACCCAAAGCAAAAGAAAAACAACTGCTGAGACTGCCTGAACCCCTTAGTTCTGCTCAAATAATAACGCAACTGCCTGTGAATATCCAAAGTGTGCAAAATCTTCTCCCCTTTATTTTGGGGGTTTGCATAAAAAGTAGGCAAATGAATAGTTTGGTTCAAGGCCACACTAGAAACCACTTTAGGCATAAAGGAAGGATTAGTACGCAAAGATACCCTATCCTTATGAAAAATTAGGAAAGGTTCCACTGCCATAAGGGCCTGTAATTTAGAAACCCTTCTTGCAGAGGTAATGGCCAACAAAAAAGCAGTCTTCCATGACAAATACTTTAACTCGGCAGTAGCTGCAGGCTCAAAAGGTTGTAGAGTAAGTTTTTCCAACACAAAATTGAGATCCCAAGCAGGAGTAGGAGCTCTACGTGGGGGTCTTATGTTCTTTGCCCCTCTAAGAAATTGCTTAAACAAGGGATGAGAGAATAATGGAGGGTCACAGTCATAGTGAGCCGAAATGGCTGCAGCATGAACCTTTATAGAGGAGAAAGACAAACCCTTGTCCAATAAATCAGTAAGATATTGAAGAGAAACACTTAAATCAGGCTTGGAAACATCAAAGTCCTTCGCTTTGCTCCAAATAAAAAACCTCCTCCATTTATCAGCGTAAACTTTCCTTGTACTAGGCCTTCTGGCCTCCAAAATAACATTCAAAACTTGTTGTGGAAGCTGAGACCCTCCAGGGTCTAAAACCGAATATGCCAGGCTGTTAGATGCAGAGACTGAATTCTGACATTGAGGAAGTGATTGCCCTCCTGAGACAAAAGGTGCGGAATCAAAGGCAAAGGCCATGGAGGCTCCTGTACTAAACTCCTCAGTAGTGGGTACCAGTGCTGTCGAGGCCAATCCGGCGCTATCAGAATCATGGATGGCTTGTCTTGTCTGGCCTTCAAGAGTACCTTGGGGAGGAGTGGCAGAGGTGGAAAGGCATAGACATGAAGATTGCTCCAACTGAATGATAGAGCATCCACCTTCCCAAGCTGTGGGATGAAACATTTTTGTGCAAAACTTTGGCAACTGGTAATTTAGTGGAGAAGCGAACAGATCTATGTCTGGAGTTCCCCATAACACTGTCAACTTTTGAAATACATGAGGATCCAATTTCCACTCGTGGGGATCCACTATCTGTCTGCTCAACACATCTGCTAAGGAGTTCTGTGCTCCTGGTAGAAACCTTGCCTGAAGATTGAGGTGTAAACTGAGAGCAGTCTCCCACAAAATCATCGCTTGCCTGCAAAGAGGTAGAATGGGTTCCCCCTTGCTTGTTGATGTACCACATGACAGTTGTGTTGTCTGTTTGAATCAACACCTGCCCTGGGTGAAGTAAATCCTTGAAAGCCATCAATGCAAATTGGACTGCTAACATCTCCTTCAAGTTGATATGCAAATGTTGAAGTCTGGCAGGCCACGTGTCTTGTACCCATTTTCCATTGAGGTGTGCTCCCCAAGCCTTGTCAGAGGCATCTGTCGTTAGAATCTGACTCGCCTCTGGTCGGGTCACAGAGAGTCCCTTGTTTAGGTGACATTCTTGCGCCCACCACAAAAATTCCTTTTGAATGCAAGGTATTATTTGAATGACAATGTCCAAATCTTGGCAGTGTTGTGTCCATACATTTTTGAGATACCATTGAAGCTTCCTCATATGCAGTTTGGCATTGGGAAGCACCAGGATACAAGATGCCATGAACCCCAAGGCTTGAAGGACTGTCCTTGCAGTCAGCTTGGACCGTAGAGACATTTGATGGAAGTAAAGAGTAAGGTTCTTTTGTTTGTCCGGGGTCAAAAAAGCCATCTGGGAAGCTGTATTCAGTCTCACACCCAGAAAGCACATGTCCTGAGAGGGTACTAGACTGGACTTTGTTTCGTTCACAGAATACCCTAGGCACCTTAACACTGCCATCACATACTGTAGATGATGAAGAAGTTCGTCCTTGTCTTGAGCAAGAATCAGGCAATCGTCCAAATAAGGATAAATTTGTATTCCTCTTAACCTGAAGAAGGCTATCACTGGAGCTAGAACCTTTGTGAACACCCTGGGCACAGTAGATAAGCCAAAGGGCAATGCAGAGAACTGATAATGTAAAGTTCCAGCCCGAAAACGCAGGTACCTCCTGCAACAAGGCCTGATAGGAACATGAAGATAAGCCTCTTTGAGATCCAGAGTTACCATCCAGTGATCTTTTCCCAACAGAGGTAAAAGCTGTTGTAACGTCAACATTTTGAACTTTAGAATGTCCAGATAAGTGTTGAGGATAGATAAATCCAAAATCGGTCTCCACGTGTTCCCTTTCTTTGGTACTAGGAACAGGCGAGAATAAAATCCTAGGCCCACTTCTGACAGAGGGACCGGCTGTATAGCTCCCATTTGAAGAAGTAAAGAAATCTGCTTGTGAGCCTCTATCCTTTGCTGAGGAGGAACGTCTGGCATGCCTTTGAAAGGAGGCAATGTATGGAAATAGAACTTGTAGCCTCGGTTTATAATGTCCAATACCCATTTGTCCTGGGTGACTAAAAGCCAGTTTTGCTTGAAGAGTGCTAACTTTCCTCCCAAAGGAGCTGCCAGGCAAGAAGAATCTGGCAGCTGAAAATGCAGGTCATTGGGCCTGTTTACGAAAGGACTGGCCCCTGCCCTCACCTGCAGATTGTGCAGGCGAACTCCATGTTCTAGGTCTGAAGGTACTCTGAGCTCTGCCCCTACCACGTCTAGATCTACCCCTAGATTGAGAATCAGAAGAAGGGTACGCCCACCCCTTAGTAGGCCAATTTCTACTAAACTTTGGAGGTTGCACCTGCAAAAAATCTTTAACAGTCTGCATAGACTTAGCCTTGTCTTCCATTTTCTTCAAGACCGACTCCAAAGGGGGACCAAACAAAACTTCAGACTGTAAAGGAGCATCCAAAATCCTAGCTTTAACATGCTCTGACAAATTCTGATCCCCAAGCCAGGCGTGCCTGCGAAGAACTGAACCAGTGGCAGCCACCCTAGAAGAAGCCTGTAAAGCATCAAAACCACACTGCAAAGAATGCTTACCCACCTGTTCAGAGACATGTACCAAATCCTGCAATTCTTTACACTCTATGCCCTCTGCCAAAGCATCCACTTTAGATTTTAGCTGAGTAAGGAGGAAATTCTGATACTTCAACATATGAAACTGGCAATTTAAAGCCCTCATTGCTAAAGTAGAAGAGGTATACACCTTTTTACCCCATCTATCCAAAGCTCTAGCCTCCTTATCTAGAGGAACCGGATTCTTTACAACAGAGGCTCTGACACCCTTAGGCCCCTGGCTAATAATTTCTGGGTCTGCCCTAGGACTCATACAGGTATTTATGAGCCTCAGGCACCCTGTAATACCTGTCCGGTTTAACTGGCGCAGGAGGCAGAGAATCTGGATTAAGGGAAGCCTCCGAGAAAACATCTTGAACAACATCCAAAACAGGAGGTATAGCCAAGGGTCTATGCTGTGGTAAAAACAAGAATTCCCTAAGCTTCTTTCGTGAATCAGAGAAATCCTGACCTTCCCACTTAAAATGCTCCCGCATAGAATGTAGAGTTTCTGAAAATGAAAAATCCTCTGGAGGAGAAGCAGAAGGGGTGGAATCCTCAGCATCAGAATCAGAATAAGGAGGAAAATCCTGAATGTCTTCAGCAGAAGACTCTGAGTCATCTGAGGCCTGATCCAAATTTTCCAACTCTGGCTCCACCCTAGGCCTCTTATCAGGAGGGGGCATAGAACCTCTAATTAAAGTAATCAAATCTTCTGCCATTTTAAGCATGTGCTTTTTAGGCACAGACCCTGCAGTACTAGGACTGACACCAGAGGAAGGCAAACCAGTTCTGCCCTTAGAAGGAGCCTTAGAGACAGTAGGAGAAGGCCTAACCACCTTAGGTATGGAAGGGAGAACAGTAACCTGAGAGGCCCCTTCAGCCTGACCTGACTCCTGTGAGGCCACATCTTGCAAAACCAAAGTTTCCCCCTGAGACTCAACAGAAACTTCGGCCGGATCCACAGGTCCCATCGTAGCTTCTAAAGGACCGGCGTCCGGAACGGACAACTCATCCTGTTTGGGTTTCAGAGATTTGTCTTTGCGCTTCTTCGTGGAAGCAGGCGTCGGAGGATCCGACGGCATATTATAATTACACCGCTTACCAAAGACTAGCCTAGCGCAATCTAACCTTCGTTTTATGGTGCGCTTATTAAACCTAGCACAAAAGCGACACCTGACTACGTCGTGCTCAGGTCCCAAACAAGGAATACAAAGAGAGTGATAATCCCTATGCGGTATCTGTTTCCCACAAGAAATACAATTATTCACTTTTTCTGACATCCGGAATTAACTGAGGCAAGAAAAAACAAAAATATTCCCCAACGGGGTACTTAGCACAACTTGGTTTCGGTCTGAAACTCAGAATACGAAATTTTCAGAACGCCGAACGGCACTTGCAACGCTGCTTCTGCATCGGACCATGCGGCAAAAAAGACTGAGGATATGACGTCGGTCATGCGCTTTTATACCCTGGCGCTCTGATGTCAGATCTGAGCGCCCATGACCGACGTCAGCCTAATACTTTGGTATTCGGGCCGACCGAGGACAGCGGACTACCCATATGTAAGGACTGCAGCAATGTGAGATGAAGAACATCACCCTCAGAAGCCGGTGCCTGCTCAGCGGCTCCAGACCCATCTAAGGGAGAGACATCCGCGGGTTCAATGCTTGCAGAATCTCACGGCATACCGGACTCCGAATGGGTAAAGGCCTGCGACTCAAAAGTAGCGGGCATCAGGGGCTGTGAAAGCACCTCACTGAGTACCGGCAACTGGCTTAGAAGTTTTGTCTGTTTTGGATCTAGACAGTCTGTCTTTTTCCTTGCATTTTTTGTGAATTCCGCTAGTCAGATTGCTAATAGACGACATTTCAGGATAATTAAATCTTGAACCAAAGTATTTAGAAGCAAAAATATACCGACGCTTAATAGCGCATTGGTTAAATTTAGCACAAAACCGACAGCAAGGCACGTTATGATCAGGGCCTAGGCAAGGAATACAGTACAAATGAAAATCCTTATGAGGTATTTGCTTCCCACAAGTAATGCAATTAACTTTTACTGACATCGGTAAGGAGCAAGAAAAAGTTTCCCCAATGGGGTACTTAGCTTTAGTTTGAAAACTTCGGTTCTGAAACTCAAAAAAAAAAAAAATTTCAAGAGTCTGCCGACCGGCACCTGCGAACTGCTTCTGCTTCGGGCACCGCGTGGCAAGAAAGACAGATTAAAATGGCGTTGACTGCATGTTTTATACCCCTGACGACCTGACGTCATGGAAGAGGAGACAGCAACTGATGCGGGACCCAAGACTTTGTTATTCAGGCTGACTGAGGGGAACCTGCCAGAAGACTACCAAAATGTAATGACTGCAACAGTGAAACACAAAGAACATCAGGTGTTCTTCAGGAACCACTGCAGCTTGCGCATGTGCATTCTTACCAGAGGTAGCATGGGGATGGTTGCTGCCATCAAACCCAGGAGACAGAAAAAATGTCTTACCGTCACCTTTCAGGATATTAGAGCTTCCTGGAAGTGGGAAGTTAAAGACAGAACCTTGTCCTGCGGTAGAAAGGCCTTCATTGTGTCTGTTCTAATTCTGCAGCAGAGGAAAATCTTGTCCTGGCTTGGGATCAGAGAGGATTTGGGTAGGTTGATGCTGAATCCTAAGTTCTGCACAAGGGACATGGTGAAATGTAGATGCTTTAATAGAGTATCCCTGGACTTTGCCAGATGTCATCCAGATTAAGGGTAAATTTGTATCCCTTGATTTCTGCAGAAGGCAATGGTTGAGGCTAGGCACTTTGTAAAGACCCTGGGGGCCATGGATAAACCAAAGGGCAAGGTAGTAAATTGGAAATGAGAGGAAGGGCCAGAGAAACACAGGAATTGTCTGTGGGAACACCTGATAGGTATGTGCAGGTAGGCTTCCTTTAGGTCTAGGGTGACCATGAAGGCCTTGGTTGGAATGAGAGGCAGCAAGGTGGGGAGAGCATTTTGAAAAAGGATACCTTAAGATGTGGGTTTAGAAAGGACAGATATAAGATGGATCTCCAGGGGCCATCTTTTTTGGGGTCCAGGAAAAGATGCAATTAAAACCCTTTTCCTTCTTGTCCTGGAGGAACAGGGCTCTATGGTACCTACCTGGAGATGATCTGCCAGAATGTGTGGCATGAAATGGGCCTGGGTTTTGCGGAGGAAAGGGATGCCTCTTCTGGGTGGCTTCTCTTTCCAGGATAGGAAGTACTGTTTTTGGATAATGTTTAAGACCCACTGGTCTGAAGTGAAGGATTGCCAAAGGGGGAGACAGTGTTAAAGGTGGGATGAGAGGGGGAGGTGGGCAAGGCAGTCGCACATTACAAGGGCCTCCCCTCTGTCCTGAAAGGGCTGTCTGGGTTGCTGTGGCGGAGCTGAGGATCTGCAGTTAGCAGATCTTCTGGCCCCTCTCCCGGATCTGGAAGAGGAGGGCTGTGGAGTACGTCTTACAAAGGTGGCTTTAGCAGGGTAGTTTCTATAATACTTTGGTATGGGTGACACCAGCAGGTGCTTAATGACCTGGAGTTCTTTGCTTTTTTCTTGTAGAGTTTTAAAAAGGTCAGCAGATTGTTTTCCAAATAGCACATTGTAGTCCATAGGGGCTGCCAGGATTTCAGCCTTGAAGTTGTCGAGGAGGTTCTGAAGTCTTAGCCATAAGTACCTCCTGAGGGCAGAAGCAGATGCTGCAGACGTGGCGGATGCTTCTGCAGCATTGTAGCTGCACCTTATGGAGTACCTGGCTACCTGCTGGGACAAGGAAAGTTTGGATGAAATGTCCGTCTTGTTGGGACTGTCAGGCAAGGAACCCAGCATGTTGGAGGCTTGAGAGGCCAAGTCTATTGCATATTCGGTCATGTGGGTCTGATAATTTATGGCTCTGAAAGATAAAGTAGAAGTGTACACCTTCTTCCCCATCCTATCCATGTACTTACGGTCTTTGTCAGTGGGTAGGAGAGAGGCAGAGGGCAGCAATCTAGATTGCCCATCTGCCATGGGGGCAGTAACAGCTGGGTCCACCAAAGGTGGCGTAACTAAGATGTTGTGGTCCTCTGGTACTTCACAGAAGCGGTCAGAACTTTTAGGGGCAGGAGGCTGGGAGTCAGAAGCCTTAGAGGCTGCATAGAAGGCATCCAAGTAAGCAGGCAGAACAGGGGGAACTGTTGAAGGGGAGGGTGATTCCACATGCAGCAGTTCAAAGTACCTTTTTTGGGTGTCATTTGAGAAGTGTCCCATTTAAAGTAATCCATCTTGGTGAGTCCCCCCTCCAAAGATTCCTCATCCGGAGAGTACTATTCCTGGGGGGAGGCGATCTGGGAAACATAAGAAATGGACTCCTCTGATTAAGAGAAAGTCCTGTTCTTCCCTGACCTGAGGGGTTATGCATGAGAGGGAAGAAGCAGACTGGCCTAGGGCTCAAAAGAGGCAAGGTGGAAGTGGCTCAGGATGAAGGACTAAAGGCTATGAAGGCCTGTATGAGAGAGGAAGTGAAGGCCTGCCAATCTGGTGTGACTTCTGAAGAGGAGGTATGTTTAGTTTTCTGCTTCTTTTTGGCCGGAGAGGAAGTAGACAGTGGCCTGGCATCTGGTCTAGAGATTAGCAAATCTGAAGTCTGGATTCCTGCTGGAGGTACCATCGAAACTGGTTCCACTTCGACCCAGACAGGTGTCTGCTGCAATTGACGGATCCTCCAAGCGTGCCTCAACCTCTAGATCGGCAGTTGGCAGGGCATCGGGAAGCCGAGCGACAGGCAAAGAAGGCCAAGAGCCTAGCCTTTTTGCGCAAACAGTTCAGCTGCGACCTTCAATGCAGGGATCATCTTAAGGGCTAACAGTTTGAAGCGCTGGTTCTCGAGGTAGAGATTTAACGTGGCTAGAAAGCTGCGCAAGATCTTGGTCACAAACGATTGACAAATCTCATTGGAGTGGTCGTGTTCCCTGCCTAGGCAAAGAACACACCTGTCAATGGCGTCCTTATGGGGTATATAGTGCCCGCATTGGCACTTTTCCTTTTTTCCTGACATCAGCTAAAGGCTACATCCACCATGTGTTAGCTAAATAATCATCAAAAATAAGAAAATTTGAAACCCAACAGGCTACTTACCTTTACGATGAGACATCTGTGAAGAAGTGATCATACGATGCAAATGTCTGCGGCTGAAAAGTTGAGAGGATTGTGCGTGCAGACGTCACATTTAAGGCCCCTTGGTTTACGGCCCTACATGTGACGTCCCATGCACACAGCGGCCAAGCTGAAGCTTTTGTATAGAAGCTGACGTACGAGTCGCCTGAGGGCAGGAAATCCCACACCTAGAATACTGCAACATAGGAATAGGACATATCTGAATTCCCTGAGTTTTGCAGAAGGCAATGGCCAGGGGCAGGCAATTTGTGAACACTCGAGGGGCAGTGGACAAACTAAAGGGCAAAGTAGTAAACTGGAAATGAGAGGAAGGCCCACAGAAATGCAGGGATCTTCTGTGGGAAGTCAAGATGGGTATGTGTAGGTAGGCCTCTTTTAGGTCCAAGGTGGCCACGAAAGCCTTTGCTGGTATGAGAGGTAGGAAGGTGGAAAGTGACAGCATTTTTAAGGTGGGCACCTGAAGGTAAAGATTTAGGAAGGAGAGGTCTAAAATGGGTCTCCAAGGGCAGTCTTTCTTGGGAACCAGGAAGCGAAGGGAGGAGAAACCTTTTCCTTCCTGTCCAGGAGGAACAGGTTCTATGGTACCCAGCTTCAGCAGGTCAGTCAGAACCTGTGAAAGGAGATTTTTTTCGGGGGGGGGTATGGGATGCCTCTCATGGGAGGTTTTTCTTTCCAAGACAGGAAATACCCTTTTTGGATTATGGATAGTACCCATTGGTCCAAGGTTATAGTGGAAGGCAGTGGGGAAGGCATGCTGAGAATGGAAGGTGGGCAAGGCAGTCATGCATTGTTGGGGCCTCCTCTGTCCTGAAAGGGGTGTCTAGGCTGAGGATGTGGGGCAGCAGGTATCGATGTGGTGGGTCTTTGTGCACCTCTTCTAGAGCTTGAAGAGGAAGTATCCGTCTGGGTAGGGTTTCGCCTTACAAAGGTGGCTTTACCTGGGTAGTTTCTGTAGTACTTAGGAATGGGGACACCAATAAATGTTTTATGTCCTGCAATTCCTTACTTTTTTCTTGCAGATTCTTAGAGATCTGCAGATTGTTTTCCAAAAAGGAAATTGTGATCCAGGGCAGCATCCAAGATCTTCGACATTAAGTCGTCTGGGAGTTTCTTTAATCTCAGCCAGGAGCATCTCCTGAGAAAAGTAGTAGATGTTGCAGAGCGAGCAGATGCTTTTGCAGCATCATAGCTGCATCTAATGGAGTGTCTGGATACTTGTGTAGCCAGAGAAAGTTTAGAGGAGATGTCAGCCTTAATGGGTCTGTCAGGGATAGAAGCCAGCATGGAGGAGGCTTAAGACACCAAGTCCAGAGCATATTTAGTCATGTGCGTCTGACAGTTAATGGCTCTGAAAGCCAATGTGGAATAGGTGTATAACTTCTTGCCAAGCCTATCCACACATTTGCTGTCTTTATCAGTAGGTAGGAGTGATGCAAAGTGAAGAAGCCTGGATTGCTCATCAGGGTAGGTGGCAATCACTGCTGGGTCTGCTAAAGGTGGTTTGACTAAGAATTTCTGCTCGTCAGGAACCTTGTAGAAGCAATATGGTTGCTTGGGGGCTGGTGGCTGTGAGTCTGGGGCCTTACATGGAGAATTAAAGGCATCCAACTATGCAGGCAGAACTGGAGTAACAGTAGAGGGGGATTCAACTTGAAGGAGCTCATAATACCTCTTTTGGCTGTCAGTCATTTGTGAGGTATTCCATTTGAAACAGTCATCTTGGTGATGGTCTCACCTCAAAAGATTTCTGATCAGGAGAATAATACCCCTGGGGAGATGCAATTTGGGAGATGTAACATATGGAGTTCCGATAAGGAGGAAAAGGAAGTATCATGCTCTTCTTCACTAACCTGAGATGTCATGGGGGGGGCTGAAGCCGGCCTAGGACTGAGCATAGGTAGAGTAGTGGAGGATAAGGCTGGAGGCTGAAGGCCTAAGGGCCATAAAGGCCTGCATCAGGGAAGGACTGGCAATCCGGTAGGCCTTCTGCAGTGGAGGAGGCATGCTTGTTTTTTTTCTGTTTCTTTTTAGCCAGGGTGGACATTGGAACCAGCCTGGAATCAGGTTTAGTAGGAACCGTATCAGAAGTCAGGATCCCAGTTGGAGGGTCCAGATTCTGGTTCCCCATCAATGGTAGTCTGGGTCTGGCTTAGCTCCGTGGACGTGCTGGTTGGCAGTTGAGCAACAGCTTTCCCAAAGGTCAATGTTGACGACAGATCCACCTGTCACCCCTTAGCTCCTAAAGCGGCATCTGGCAGGCGAAGGCCTAAGAAACTTGGGATTCTTACGCGGAGGTTCTGATGAGGCCTCAGAGGTGGGATCCATTTTTAGGGCTAACTGCTTAAGGCACTGGTTTTCTAAGTAGAGGTTTAGTGTAGCCAGACAGCTGCATAGTGTCTTCGGCACGAACGACTGACAAATGGAGCAAGCGGAATGGTAGTGCTCCCGGCTTAAGCAAAACATACACCTATCATGGGCGTTTTTATGGGGTACCTGGCACCCGCATTGGCATTTACCCTTACCTGACATCTGCTATAAATTGCTACAAACCAAGCCTCAGCAATAACAGATGTGAAAAACGAAAAAACCCAACAGGTTACTTAGCTTTATTGAGCTGTCTGATGAGGAGCGAACAAACGATGCGGTCATCTGCGGCTGAAAAGTTCTTAAGATTGAGCGTGCAGATGTCACATTTAAGGCCCCTGGTTTATGTCTTTATGTGTGACGTCCCACGCAGCTGCAACAGCCAAGCTGAAGCTTTTGTATAGGAGCCAATGTACGAGTCACTGAGGGCAGGAAATCCCACAACTAGAAAACTGCAGCATAGGAATAGGAGGACATTAAATGTAGCTGGTTTCTCGGTGGGAAGGCCTTGGCTTTTCCTTCCAAGATAGAAAATATCCTCTTTGGATGATCGAAAGCCCCCAAGTATCTGAGGTAATTATTTTCCAGAAGGGGAGGCACTGGATAAGGTGGGTAGACAGAGGGAGCTGATCCAGGCAGTCATGCTTAAGTGGAACTTCCTCGGTCAGGAAAAAGCTGCATGGCAGGTCCCTGGGAATTAGGAGGTCTGGAGTAAGGCAATCTCCTGGACCCTTTACGAAGTCTAGAGGAGGAAGGGTGAGATGCAGATGGAGTTGTTCTTACAAAAAAAGTCTTAGCAGGGTAGTTCCTGTAGTATCTGAGCAAGGGGGACACCAGCAAGTGCTTGATGTCTTGAAGCTCTTTACTTTTCTCTTGTAGATTTTTGAAACATTCTGCTGAATTCTTACCAAATAAGAGATTGTGGTCTAGTGCAGCATCCATTATCTTGGATTTAAAGTCCTCTGGTAGAGGTTGGAGGTGTAGCCAGGAATATCTATGCAAGACAGATGTGGATACAGCAGACCTGGCAGACACTGCTGCATCATAACTGCACTTAGAGTGTCTCACTACTTGAGTAGCTAAAAACAGTTTAGATGCAATGTCATTTTTTGTGGGACAGTCAGGGTAGAAGCTAGCAAGGTGGAGTCCTGAGAAACAGTCTAAGGCATACTTTTACCTTGTGTGTTTGGTAGTTTACAGCCTTTAAGGCTAAAGTGGAGGAGGTATATTTAGAAGTTATGTACTCACCATAACGTTCCATCTGAGTAGGTGACTTCATTTGGATGCAACCTGTGGGTTTCGGATCCGACCTCGGATCCGAGCCGGCATTTCAAAAGCTTAGGATCCGAGCTCCTAGCTCCTCCCTCTACCCATAATCCCCTGCCAAGCCCTAACTGACCTCAGATTGAGTTTGCCTATACAATACTAGAATAAAAAGTATCTAAATAGATGAATAAACTCTTATTGTATAAAGGTCAGGGGGATGGAGGGGGGGATGGTTGCATCCAAATGAAGTCACCTACTCAGATGGAACGTTATGGTGAGTACATAACTTCTAAATCTGAAGTAGGCAGACTTCATTTGTCTGCAACCTGTGGGACAGAGTCCCCAGCTACCTAAATCTTGGGCGGCCGTCATGGAAGGATGTTCCGGAGCACCGCTGAGCCAAAGGATGCTCTTCCCCTGGAAACAACATCCACCTTATGAGAAATGAAGGTATGAGATGAGGCCCAAGTGGCTGCCGCGCAGATATCATCCAATGGCACTCGGGATTTAAACGCGGCTGACGTGGAAACTGCCCTAGTAGAGTGAGCAGTAACCCTCTGAGGAGCAGGCCTACCTGAAGTGTCATAAGCCTGCAGAATACAATTAGCAATCCATCTCGACAGTGTGACTTTGGAAACTGCTTTGCCCATAGCAAATTTAGCAAAGGAGACGAACAGTTGATCTGATTGTCTATGACCAGCCGTTCTGTGAATGTAAAAGCGCAATTGTCTATGAACATCTAAAGAATGCAGCTTATATTCTCCTTTGTTTTTATAGTTGGGGAAAAACACAGGTAAGTTGATTGATTGATTAATATTAGATTCCGAAGAAACTTTTGGAAGAAAAGATGGATTGGTCCTGAGGCACACCCTATCGGGGAAAAAAGGAGAGGTAAGGCGGTTTGACACATAGAGCCTGAAGTTCCGACACTCTTCTGGCTGATGTGATGGCTACCAAGAAAGCAGTCTTCCAGGAAAGGTACTTTAGATCTGCAGAAGCTGCAGGCTCAAAGGGGGAGCAGTAAGGGCCTGTAGAACTAAGGATAGGTCCAAAGGTGGTACAGCTTCTTTGACCGGTGGCCTCAACAGAAAAACTCCTTTAAGAAAGGTCTTGCAAAGTTTTGCAGTCATGAGGGGAGCTGACTCATGACCCATATGATAATGGGAAATCGCTGCCATTTGTACCTTTACCGTGGAAGAACTAGCCCCTTTTTGAAAGAGGTCTGTTAAGAAGTCCAGTACCGCAGACATAGGTGCCGAAAAAGGATCAACATTTTTCTGGACCGCCCAAATAGAAAACCTTTTCCATTTGCTCCGATAAACCTTCCTAGTGGAAGGTTTATGAGCCGCCACTAAAATGGCCTTGACAGGTGACGAGATACCGGGAGTCCTAATCAAGGATGGAACTGGAGCAGCCAGGCTGCCAATTTCAGGGTGTGTAGATTCGGGACCGGGAGTCCTAGAGGATAGGAGATGAGATCCGGGATCAGATCCAGAATCCAGGGCGGATTCACTTTGTGAGACCATACATAAGGGAACCAGGGCTGACGAGGTCAGAACGGGGCAATGAGAATCATTCTGCTCCCCAAACTGTTGACTTTCTGCAAGAGCCTCTGCATCAGAGGTAGTGGAGGATAGACATAAAGGAGACGGGGAGGCCAAGCATGCACCAGAGCGTCTCTCGGGGATTCCCCAGGTGGGGGAAGAAGAGCGAAGAAACTGTCGTATTTGGCATTTGAGTGAGAAGCAAAAAGATCGCAACAGGGTTGCCCCCAGACGGCAAAAATCTTCTTCGCTATTAGAGGATTGAGAGACCATTCGTGCGGGGAGAATGGTGCGACTGAGCTTGTCCTCAAGGATGTTGGATTTTCCCGGAATGTGCGTTGCTACAAGAAAAGCGTTTGGTGGAAATTGCCCATTCACAGACTCTCATGGCCTCTCGACAAAGGGGATAGGACCTGGTGCCCCCCTGCTTGTTGATGTACAAGACTATCGACATGCTGTCTGTCTGGATCGCAATAGTCCCCGTAGGAAGAAGGCTGTGAAGTGCTTGCAACGCTAGGAGCACCGCCCTCATCTCCAGGACATTTATATGCAACGAGGTCTCTGAGGTGTTCCACGTGCCCTGGACAATCTTGCCCGCAAAATACCCCCCCCACCCGAGGCGAGAAGCGTCCGTAGTCACCGTGGCTCGGGGGAATGTTGCACAAAAGGGTCTCCCTGCTAGAGGCTCCGGAGACTGGAGCCACCAAAACAGGGAGTCCTTGCATGCCTTGCTGACCGCTATCGGGCTGTTGAGAGAGGAGTATAGCGGGGACCACTGGACCTGTAGGGTCCACTGAAGAACCCGCATGTGTAAGCGAGCATGAAGAAGTGGAATAGCTGCTGCCATTGAACCAGGGCCCTCAGGACCGAAGCCACCGTCGGAAACGGATGCAGGACTGCTGTTATATGACACCTCAGGCTGGAAAGCCTGTCTGGGGTGAGGAAGGCCCGCATTGATCTCGTGTCCAACCTTCCTCCTATGAAATCTATAAGTTGTGTGGGGTGCAGTAAAGATTTTTCCCAGTTTATGGTGATGCCCAGCCTTGGGGCTATAAGAAGGAAATAGTCCCTGGCTGAGCACAGTAGATGCCTTGATGATGCCGTCAGGAGCCAGTCGTCCAGGTACGGAAAGACCTGTAATCCCTGGAGTCTCAGGTGGGCCGCTAGTACCTTGGTGAACACCCTGGGGGCAGAGGTGAGACCGAAGGGGAGGACCCTGAACTGGTAGTGGCTGGCTCCCAGCCGGAAGCGAAGGAACCTCCTGGACCATCTGTCCATCCGAATGTGGTAGTACGCATCCTTGAGGTCGATAGAGCACATCCAATCGTTCTCCCGCAAAAGAGGGAGTATAGATTGTAGGGTGACCATCCGGAACTTTTGCTTGGTTACTGACAGGTTCAGCAGGGAGAAATCTAAGATCGGTCTTAAGTCTCCCGTTTTCTTTGGCACCAAGAAGAACCTGGAGTAAAACCCTGATCCGGTCTGATCTCGGGGGACGCACTGGATGGCTCTTTTTTCTAGCAGCTGCTCGATTTCGCCAGCTGCTGCCTCCCTTTGGTCGGGTGGTACATCGGGGAGGCTGCGGGATCTGGGGATTTTGCTCAGGGGAATGGCATAACTTCTGGATATCACACAAAGCACCCAATGGTCTGATGTGATTGACTCCCAAGAAGTCAGGTGCCTCGAAAAACGCCCCCCGACTGCCTCTAGAGACGGACAGCCGGGCAACCCTTCAGGGCTGTTGCGTGGGTCTGTCAGAGAAAGGTTCTCTGGACCCAAAGTTCCTAGGAGCCCCTCTGCCTCTAGGACGGCGACCTCCCTGTCCTCCTCTGCCACGGAAGGACTGGTTATCCGGAGCAGGTTGGGACTGCTGCGACTTCCGGAACCACATCTTCTTCTGTCCCGTTTGGTTCTTTGAGAAGGACCTCTGGGGAGCTGAGAAGCGGACTCGACAGCAGACAGCGTCTTCCCGTCCTTCTCGCTCTGGACTAACGTTTCGCGAACAGTTTTGCCAAACAAGGCAGAACCATCAAAGGGGGCATTCGCGAAGGTCGCTTTGAAGGGCTCTGCGAAATCACAGTGGCGTAGCCAGGCCTGACGCCTCATGACTAGGCCCGCTCTGCTAGCTCTAGCGGCTCCCTCGGTAGCATGAGAAAGTAGCCGCATAGAAGTATTGGAAACTGCTCTAAGAGTAGCCATACGGGTGGAGTACACTTGTTTGTCCTCACCCGACATGGACTCTGGGGGGGGATGCAGCGTACTCTTTATTCAGGTCCCGCTGCATCCTGATCACATGTGCCATGTAGTTCAGTGCTCTCAAAGAGAAGGTTGCTGAACTAAAAACTCGCTTCCCAATGCGATCCATCGAGCGGGGCTCTTTGCCCGGAGGATGCATAGAGGGACTCTCCTGTGCTAGCTCCCTTTTCGTGGCTGCAGCCATCATCGTGGCATCTACCGGGGGTTCCCTTGCTCCAGTGAGTACGGTCCGCCGGAGGGCTCAGGATACGGTCCGGACGCTTGGGTACAGGCTCAACGGTGTCCGGATCCTTCCATGCTCTGGTGGATATAAGGTCCACCAGAGGATCGGCAGGAGGGGACACCCAAGAGGTAGATGGACCCGCCTCAAATGCCTCCAAGAACACAGACTCGTCTGAGGAGGCCTTGGGGGCAGACCACCCCCCCTTGATCCTTAACATCTCCATAATGTCCCCAAAGGAGACGTCTTCCGGGGGTGATCTTGGGGAGCCCTCCCCTTCATCCAAGTCTGTGTCTTCGGTAATGGACTCTGGGGAGTCCATGTGCCTCCTATTGCACTTAAGCTTCCGAGGCACTTCCTCGGGGGGACTGTCAGAGGAGTCCTCTTCAGCAGCTAGATGTTCCAAGGGAACTACTTGGGACATCGAGGCGGGCTGTCCCTGGGACCGGCTGATGGGAGCCTGGCCCAGCTGCAAGGGAGTGCGGGGTGGAGCCGTGTCAGGGACCGGGCGTCCGGTAGTCCTCAAAAGCGCCCTTTCCACTACGTTGAAGGCCGAGGGGGAGCCAGCTTCTCTAGGCCCCGAGAGCCGACCCCCACTCGGATCCGACGCACAGACCGGAGTCAGAGCCGAAACAGTCAGATCCGAGAGACCGGTGTGCTCCGACTTAGATGGAGCTGAAGACACACCAGCTCTCTCGGATCAGAGGCTCGGCCCTCGGCTCCGAGAGGTCGGGTCCGAAGTACCCGAAGCACTCAAGGGATGGGTCGGATCCGAGGTGCGCCGACCTATCTGATCTGACCCACCCCCGGATCCAACTCTGCCCGGCACAGACAGCTCCGAACCCGGGGTGTGGGTCGGAGAAGGAGCCAAGGGGGCAAAAAAAAGGGGTCGAAGCCCCTCCCGGATTGGGGGGGGCTAAGAGCACTCCCATTTGCATCTGGGCCTGGATGAAACGCCTCATCATCCGGTCCATGTCTGCTTCGCTCATTGAAAAGGTGGATCTAGATGAGGCCACCGAAGCGGACCTAGAGAGCCGCCTCGGGGACCTCACTGAAGGGCTAGCCTCCTCCTCCTCGGGCCCAGAAGAGAACCGAGGGGA